>NC_056537.1:5426073-5755073 GCF_910596095.1 Thunnus maccoyii
GGTTGCTTTCAATGTAAGTGACACTACTGTCATGTAGTGCAAAAATGCATTTAAAAGTTGATGTGAAGCTTATATGAGGCTTCAGCAGCCAAACAAAAAGAGGGACTTTGGCACTAAAAGGACTGTAACGTTGAAAGATATCTACTTGATTTGACTCATTGTAAGTGCATTATGAAGGGATCTTCTAATGGTCAGCATGAACAGGAGGAATGATTACAGCAAGAAAAACATGTTTAAATGTTAATTTGGGCTCCTGACTGTCAAGACACACCTGAAAAATTGTGAACCAGTCTTTAAGAAGAAATGACGCTGTGTCAGAAAGCATCTTCACAATCTAGTCATTAACTCCTTCACATTGAAATCTAGAACCAAAATCTGCTTTGCTCTGTTCGTCGTCAGGTCAGTCAGCAGAAAGAGCTGGAAGCCTGTCAGCCTGAAGAGACAACTGCAGCCTCCAGCACCTGCACGGCACAGGAAGTGTATGCTGCCAACACACCTTCAAAAAATTGTTTAAGTGACTAATTGTCACTTATCACTGTGTCTTTCTTTGATTGCAAAAAAGGGTTCAGTGTCAGAACTGCCACCTTATGTCATCTCACTTGAGTTAGCAGACGTATGCTCAACTGCTTGCAGAACTTGTACATATAAATCAACATCTGTTACATTCAAGCCCTTGCCAAACGAGTTCACACAGTGCTGATTAAGCCTATCAGCGCCAAGTTAATCTCTCTGTATTTCACAGTATACAGGTGGACAGTGTTTATGTGATTACTTTCACTGCCAGAAGTGGAGACAAAAGTTCTGCACTCCAGCTTTAAACACAACAACTCAGTGTTATCGTACGTAAAATATTTCCTGTGTATGTTTTTGTCACACAGATTAACCCCTTTACACAACAGTGAGCCTGTGACACAGGACGAGCAAGCAATATGTTGGTATTAGTTAATTAAGCTGATTGTGTTGATTTCTTTTATGTTAAAGGCACACTATGCAGGATTTGTCAGTTAATGTTTGTAAACACACAGGATTCACATTTAGCCCCTCCCTCCGGGCTCAACGAGCCAGCCAGAGAGGGAGAGAGAGAGAGCGCAGCAGTGGTCGAGAACAAAGCCGTGAATTGGATAAATAAAACATTATTTTCTGATTGTTTCGCGGTAGTTACATTCGAAAGCACAATTAAACACGCCCACACCTTGCACGACCCTCCAGGAAGGTGTCGCATTGTTGGATTTTGTGTGAATGCAGAGTTTCATCCTGTCTGCTGTGGCCTCTCTGCTCTGCGTGTGTGTAGCTCAGCCCCGCCCTCGGTCAAGCAGACACACAGACCTGCAGCTCTTTATACATCCATGAGACAGAGAGCAGAGACAGAGAGCAGAGCGGAGCAGAGAAGAGAGACAAATACAGCTATGTAATCTGGTCGCCACGTTGCGAGTCCCAAGCTTACACCCTGTGCTGTGATTGGCTGGGGGCTACATAAACACTGCCCAAAGGTTGACGTCCAGAAACGTCCCGAACACAGCAAAATAATAAGGAAATACAGGCTCAAAAACACTAAAAGATAGAAAAAACATTTTTAATCCAAGATTTGAAGGTCAAAGTCTTGTGACTCATTTAAAGTTCAAATGAAGTCTGTATGTAAAACTATGTGGAAGCAGTAAATGTTCAAACAGGTGTGGGTTCACTCACACTCTCATTCAAATATATGAGTATTTTTCTGTGTCCAGCTTCAGTTACTTGTCTCTACACACCTGACAGTACACATGTCAATCAAACTTTCAAAATAAAAGCACACCACACTTTTAAGAAAAATCCCTCATTTTTAAAAAACAAAATGATCTGATCCTGATGGGCCAGAGTGCGAGGTCCCAACCAACGCTGCTTGCAGCTTTAATTAGGAACACTTCTCAATATAATGCACTCCAGCACACCACCACCACCCACTGCTACCTCAATGATGAACATAAAGTAGAATGATCACCTTTCTGACTATGTCGTAAAGTAGAATTTATGACAGAGCTGTTGCATTAGATTGCACAGGTGTTCCTAATAAAGTGCTCGGTGTATGTTTTGCATGTGGGGAAACAGTTTGGCTGAACAAAAAGAAACAGTTGAAAAAAGAAAATGATGTGTGTGACCGCTTAACGAGAAAAGGACCGATGGGGAATACAGTTCATACATACAGTGCACAAAACAAACGTCAAGTCTGCTGTTCTAGCACATGTGTCCATGCTTTCGTGGACCTTTGTGGACATGGGGTAGATGACAAAATTTACATCATGCAGACCTTTGCAGTCATGCAGATGTAGCAAAGATGATTTGGCTTTTAGTAACTGGTCTTAAGCTACACTGTTACCTAAACTGATTTATCTTTTCAGCTTTGGAAAAAGTGGAGCTGAAGGTCTTGAGGGCAGTCAGGTTGAATATCCGGCAGATGAAGAAACAAGGTACAATAAGATGTTATTTATGCACTAGTAGAGCTGAAGCATTTTTCCCCAACGATAAACCTGCATCTGCATAACTACATTACACTGTGAGTGTAAAGGTGGTGTAAATGTAATCCATCTTAATTAGATTAAGAGTACCAGGTGGAACGTCTCACCACTCTGTCTCTCTGTTTTCCAGCAGTTCCAGTAGATCAGTAGAGTCAGGACCAGCAGAGACAGAGAAGATGATGAGTGAAGAGCAGTTGGCCTGTTCAAGGTGAAAGATTCACAAACAAAATAAGATATTTCTCCATAAGGACAATGTTTCATCTCAACTTGTTCAACTGACATGTAACAGCACAGGACAGTATATCATGGTGGCTTGTAGTGGATTCCTGGTCAGGTTATCATACATTTAAGCCTGAATGTTAATAGTTTAAATTGAAAAAGTGGTATGGTTGCTTTTAAGTAAAGAGACACTGTTGAATATTATTCAAGTCATAATTTCTGACTTTTGTGTCGAACGCAGGCTTTTGGAGTGGTTGAACCCAGAACCTCTGAACCCTGTTCCAGACGCAGCAGAAGACCTGGTTAGTATTCTCAGGTCATTCAGAATTTTTACAAACAAAACATTTGATTTATTGCTTGAGATTAGTTGCTGCTTGTTGTGGCAGCGACCCAAGAACCAAGGAATTGCTAGACTGTAGGAGATCTTAATCTGCCTGTAAATAAACGTCAGCTTAGTTAGTAGAGAACAGCCTAAACAAGACCCACATTCATTAAATCAAAGGCATTCTCTGCTTCTTCCTGAAGATGAATACTTTTCCTCAGAAGTTTATTATTTTTTATGTTTGTGGAGGTAGTGGTTATTCCAGATGAGGTGTCCGACCTCCATTATAAATCTGTTGGAAACCCTGAAAGTTTTCTAGTAATCTCATGTAGATGTATTGATCGTTAAAGGAAAAACTGAACAAAAAAGAAAACACCTGTTGCTCTGTCGCATCTGTGTCGCAGAATCTGCTGCTACGATGTAACATAGATAAACCTCAGTGTCACGTGATTGCACCAAGTCTTTAGGATATTACCATCATAGTTACTCTCTCATTTGTCTTTGGCCTGTCTTCTGACTGTCCCCAGGTTGTTCCCAGCGATCCCAGGAGGAGTGGGATCGTGGTGCACTCTGCCCTCCCAGTGGAGCCGTGCACCAGCGTGGATGACGCCCCCATCACAGATAGTCTCCGCTGGGTAAACAAGGACATGCTCTGAATTTTGTTTTGAGGCTATTTAGACATGAAAATGAGGGAAAATTACAAATAACACAAAATATTGAAGGTGACATACACGGTCATGAGAAAGGTGGGATAACTTTATAACCTTTACGAAGAGGTTGAACTGGAAAATCATTTCACTGTCACTAACAGGGTTCCAGTTTCTGTCCACTGGCTTCCAACACTAGACAAATATGTGTACATGAATGGCTCGAGGAGAGTTTCAGTGTTCCAGGAATATCAGATTCTAAACATTAGTGGTGTCATAAAAATATTGATAGTGCAACATGAAACAAGTTAATATTGACTTACTTTGATTAGGGGGTCAATCATGCTTTTAGTTTTGGAACAACAGTTCCCATAATGCCATGCTGTTGTTGTTGTTGTCTCCTACCCTCCTTCTCCCTTTTAAGTGTCTTCTGGCACTTGCCAGTCCGTCATTGTAAATAAGAAACTGTTCTTAATGTCTTGCCTGCTAAAATGAAGGTAAAATAAAAAAGAAAAAAAATGCTTTTGGGATGTAAACAGGCAGTATAATGTTTTCATGGATTCTGAGAGTTAGCTGTGGCCTACAGTTAGAGCCCTGTTTTTTTCTAGTCTATATTTATTTACATTTTGGCAAATTGGCTCCATTAAAAGTCTACTGAATTCGCTGTTGGCAGATCCTGTTTGCAGTGTAGCCATGGATGTACAGACGACCAACACTGGGTTACTTTGATATCGAAGAGAACTTAATAATGTGATCATTCTCAGGCAAGTTCTGGAGTTAAAGGGAACTGCTTTTTTTCTATGACTTCAAACCAGATTTACAGACTTTTATTCACAATGAGATGACAAACTGTCAGAAAGTGTAGGTCACAATGAATCTACAAACATGTTTATCATGTCTGTGTTCAGCGTTCATGTGGAGTTAAACGTTAACCACAACACAGACTTCTGACACATTGATGTGTAGTAGGGCTCATGTGTTAGTGTCACTCTGGACCAAAGTTAATTGATATGTTAAACTTACCTGTTTAATGAGTTCCAATTTGTTTTCTATTGTCCTTTTTATTGTGAACTGCTTTGTTTGGTAAGTTGTTCATGTATTGTTCACATATGAAACATATACATTAGCCTGTTATGTGGAGAAAGCCTGCGAGAAGAGGAAAAAAGCTCCTTATCGAGATCATTTTTAGATATGTAACAGTTCTTTATATGAAAAGTTCATTTATGTTTTGTTCTTATTGTTTGTGTTTCTTTTCCTTTCCCACATGCTTTTATATGCAATACTGCAAGATGTATGTTTTGTAAAATAGTGGTGTCTTGTAATCCCAAGTGGGATGAGCCAAATGTTTATCATGCCACAGAAATAAAACTAAAACATATGCAGACATGGAGAAATACAGGTTTCATCACAGATATTTCCTGTTCACAGACAAAAGTTATTGGCTAATTCTAATATTATTATTGCTAAAAGGTTTTGTAATTTCAGCCATATTGTGCTTCTTTTCCAGTTGTCAGTTATATTTTTCAGGGCTTTTTGAGGATATTCAGTGAGTTTCAGCATCTCCACATTTTAGGCATATTTTTTTAGAGGTATGGTAGCTGATATCTATCGTTTTATTGGTTGCAAAAATCTCCACATGCTTGAACTTAAACCTTCTTTAGGATTGTATCTGTGGGTGGAGGCGGGCGTCTACCACAGTATCTTTTCTGTTACCACTGAGGCTTTAATAGAAATAATTTGCATTGTAATGGAGGCATGTAAATGGTAGGAAGAGGTACAAGATTAAAACGTATACGTCACACTATCCATGTAGCTGATACTGTAGTGGTTGCCACAGTTACCACAGTTACAGCTGCCACTGCAGGCTGTCACACAGCCAGCACCAGAGGACCAGAGGACCTCCCTCCAAACTCCAGCTGAAGCAGTTCCAGGTGTCCGCTGGTCCTGTCCTGTCTGTCTCAGTCTCAGCAGCCGACATTCAGATGGTTTTTGGCAGTGTGGATAATGATGAAGGGATCCGTTGAGAAGACTCGAGATCCCTCAGTGACATCATCCAGCTGCAACTGTCACTGTCCCAAAAGCTGATGATAAGGGGACTTTGAGCAAGAAGGCAAAATGAATTGGATAATTTATATCAAGTGACAGGACTTGTGTTTTCCGTTCTACGCACCTGCTACATGTTTAAACTCCACCCGAAAGCCTGTTTTCACACAGCGACCGGTTTGTCTCCAGGTGTTACGGAGGAAGTCGTTCTGCGCTCTGTCTCCGGCTGATCGTCACAGCTGGCCAGCCGTGGCTCGAGGATGCAACACCATCGTTGTCTCCCAGAATGCTGACCAGCCGCTCAGCTACCTGGCCCCGCTGCTCACCCACATCCTGCTCAACTCCATCTTCACCTCCCTCACCTCCAGCGCAGGGGTGAGTATATCAGCACCAAGAAGGGAGGCGTTTACTGAATGAATACAGCTATGAATGATATACGTGACTAATACTGAGCTTGTCATGCAAACATTAAGCGTCTTTGAGCATCTCCCATAGGTGCATTCTCATTAAGAAATGATATAAAAAGATGTTTCTACTATTATGGCTGTGGATGCATGCAAGAAAAGGTGTATGTGCCTGTTTGAATGGATCCACTGATTTCATAAAGATCAATTAATCTTTATACAGCACATTATAATACCACATTTACTTGACTGATTTCAAAGGATGCTTTCTCATTTTTGCATCTTTACTGTCTGAGTTGACATGTTCGTGTCCAGCCCGTAGCGGTGGTGCTGTGTCCCGGCTGGGAGAAGGTCCAGACGGTTTATGACCTGCTGGAGGACAGCAAGGTGTCCCAGACCCTCCACCCGGTCACCGTGCTGCTGGGCGCCGGCAAAGACGAGGCCAAGTCCATCAGGATCCCAAAAAACTGTGAGCCTGCTTTAACCGCCATGGATGGAAACGTTGTAAATAGTAAAAACATTAAAATGCTTAGAATTTCCAGAAAAGTTTTATTCCAAATTTGGCTTTTTTCCACAACTGAGAAAAGTGGAAGCCTTTAACAATTTTTTTCCAAAGAAATAATAATAAATAAAGGTTAAGGTATTTGTTTGACAGTCAGCAAATGTAATAAGCAGAATTGTGAAAGCTTTCTAAATAAAATAAATATTTCCGGTGACACTTTAAAAGCACACATACTCCACTTTTTGTGAGGTTATAGTTTAAAATCTCCAAACGCATTTGTTTGTTTACAAGTGGGAATAACGCAAACTAATTTAGTCACATAATTTCCTGAATTTTTCTTTTTCCCAGGCCTGCTGTTAGTGACCACTCCTTTCAGTCTGGTCCGTCTGCTGTCCTGCCACTGCTTCCTGTTCCTGCGTCTGTATCACCTGATTCTGGACGAGGCCGACCGACTCTTTAATCTTGCTCCAGACCAGGTGACAGTCTGGTTGTCGTTCGCACTCAAGCAGCTGCTAACAGGCTGCCTGAAAATAAAGTTATCCATAGAGAAGACTTTGACGCTGTTGGAAGTTGTGACAGCAAATACACAAATGTCGCAGCAGCCGTTCTTGCTTTTCCCTGTTAGATGGCGACCATATTGCAGCATTTTCAGAAAGTGACCTCCAGTGAGGAGAAGGCCTCCTGTCCTCAGCAGCTGGTTGCAGTGGCCAAGCGATGGACCAGTCACATGGAGAGTTTGTTAGCCAATCACATGCCTTACCCTTGCATTGTCATGACAGTCCCAGAGGAAGCTGCTCTCTATGGCGACGTTCAGCAGGTCAGTGTCAGCAAGTCATCTGTAAGTAGAACTTTATGTTGTTTGCATGGTATGCTTGGCTTTTTCAATCCTAAATTATCAGTTTTACTTACTTACTTTAAGGACAAAAGTGAATTACAACAAAAATATCTGGATAACTGTGATGTGTGATCTGCTCCGACTGCAGGACTGTGTAGTGATGCTGGTGTCATGAGGTTTTTTGTAGACTTATACTCAGCTGTATGGTCTGAAGTCTGATGTTTCTCTTCCCACAGATCATCCTCATGACTCTAGAGAATAATAAGATCTCAGTACTATTGGGCGCGTTAGATTTCAACCCTGACGTCGGCCAGAAGACTGTAATCGTAACCAACTCTGCTGAGGAGGTGGAAGACGTATTCAAGGTGAAACGACACCTTCACTTTTACATCCCAGTGCTTTAAATCTTTAAAGATCATCAGCCCAACAGATCATTAACCCTTCTTATGTGTATTGTCTTAGTGTGAAATACTAAATAAAAAAAATATATTTTGTGAGTTTTTCTGTGCTGCCAGAATGTAATACAGCAACAAGACAGGAGAGGTTGTCAATGGCAGCAGTAACAGTCTCTTAGTAGCAAGTTGAAGAACTTCTGTATCACTACCTCTTCCACATTCAGGCATAATCTACAGATTGAATGAACATGACAGTGGAAAGAGCATCCAAAGGAGAGTTTTCCTTGAAGCTTACAAGTGTATTTTCTAATCTTCAGGCTGTTAGCAACAAATCAGCATTCTGCCTCAAGACCCACGAGGGGTTAACACACCAGTTTGACTTTGTGGTCCAGCAGTGGAGGAAAGACATCGGACCTGGCACTCATGTTATTCTGGGTAAACTGAATGTTTCACCGCTAACATTCAGAACATTATCAGTAATAAAGATATTTATTCACTGAATTTCCTGTCAGGACATTAAAATGCTGTTTTAGTTTTTGTTGTGTTTGACCTTTTGCTCTCTAGTGACCACCAATGAGTGTCTGAGGTGTTTGGGGATCAGAGATGCGACTTGCGTCGTCCACTACGGTTTCCCCACGTCACCCAAACTGTTCGGCAGCCGACTCTTCTGCATGGCCGAGAACTTCCGAAACCTCTCAGAACGAGTAAGACTAAGCAAACAGACGGATAAATTTGTTGGATAAAAGCTTCTTTTCCTGTATAAATGATCAGTGCGTAAACATAACCACAGTTTGTGTTGCTTTTTTTCATGTGGTTCCTCCTCCAAGGTTTCCTCCCAGGATCAAACAGAGAGTCGCCCTCATGTCACCAGATCGGTGCTTCTGATCTCAGAGAGGAATGCCCGCCATGTAGTCGGGGTTCTGCGGTACCTGGGACGAACCAACGCCCTGCTGCCCCCTGAGCTGCTGTCCTTCGCTCAGGGCGTCCATGTGGCCCGAGAGGACCAGAAGACCAACAGGCCTCTCTGCAGCTACCTGAAGAGCTTTGGAGTCTGCAGGTGTGACTCACTGCTTCGAATTATAACCGCTCAGAAGTCTAGATTTTGAAATTTCTCTAGATTTATAAAGGTTAAACAGAACCCTTGTTTATCTGAATGGGAAATATCCAGCAGTTTATTAATCACAGTCCAGAGCTGAAACAATTAATTGATTAATTCACAGAAAGTCAAGCTACAACAGCAGCTGACAGCAGATTCATCCTTTATGTATTTTATCGATCTCAAATGTGAGGATCGTTTTTGACTCTGAACGATGTTTGATTTTTTTTTTTTTCTTTTTGTTATTTTCTGACATTTTCTGGCTGCTCGTCACACCAATTAACACTTCTTTACCCAGAGCAGATGAAGTTCTCAGTGTCACAAGTGTCACAATAAGTTGACTTAATTTCGAATAGGAACTTGCATTTTGAATCAGTTTAGGTAATTAAGAGAAATTGTGTGTGCTCTCCTCTGCAGAGACAGCAGTGTGTGTCCCAACCGTCACAGGTTCATGTCCGTGCTGGATCAGTCTGTCCTCCCTGCCTCTGGAGTCATAGAAGTGAGGATGTTCACATGTTTATCTGTTTGTGTTGTGTGAACTTTGAGATTTCTGTCCAGAGAACGCTGCTCTACAGAACTCACAAATCAAATAAACAAGATTTAGTTCATTTTAGGAAAAATGCAAACTTAAAAACTATCTCCAAATGTCCTGAAACAAAGTTCTAACATAATCAGAGTAAATGAAGATTGTGATGTGAAGCAGAGTTTACTGTATATTATTCCTCTTTCACAGTCCCTGGCCTTCATCTTTATTCATTGATCATAAAATTGTTAGTTGAAACTGCTTTTATTACAGAACACTTTAAATGAAACGACATCCGTGACTCCACTGTAGCTGAAGTGAACCTGTGTTGTGTCTGATGCTCCCAGGTTGTTCCTCTCTACATCAAGACCGCGTCAGTCTTTTACGGTCGTATCGTCAGGAAGGAGGACGGCGGGTATGACAGCATGGCGTCTGAGATGGCTTCTTACTATGCCGGCAAAAAACCTGGAGCCAAGAAAGTGCTGGAGGGAGGTTTATACGCCGTGCAGGAGGGCGACGTCTTCCATAGGTCTGATATACAATACCTCAGATGCTTGAAGCCTGATGCTGTCTGTTTTTATCACAAATAACTAGTTTCTTAGTCGTCTGTACGGATCAGTGCACCGGAGATGCATATCTCTTAACGTAACGTCGTGCTTCCTGTGGCAGGGTGAAGGTCCTGTGTGTCCCCGAAATAGGCGATCGGCTCTTTTTCAGCGTCTTCGTTCGGTTTATTGACATCGGAAAGGAGGAGGAGGTCAAATCCCATCAGATCCTGCAGCTGCCGGAGGAGTTTCACTCTTTGCCCGACCAGGCTGTAGAGATCATCGTCTGCAGAGTCAAACCAGTCGACGCAGAGATCGACTGGCACCCCAAGGTTTCCTCTTCACATCCTCACTTTGCTCTCAAACACAAACACTATTTCTGAATTTGATATCTTCTCTAGTGTTTCTTCCCTGAAATATAATTCGCCACTTAGGCTTTTGACAGGCTAACAGAAGATTTAAGTGTCTTGTTTCATTTTGTAGAAGATTCCAAGTATCAGGAGCAGCATATCTAAAAGCTGTTTTACTAAACTCTGTTTGAAACTTAAGTCAACAAAAAATGATTTGTGAGTGAAGAGCATAATTGTTTGCAAGTTTCCTTTTCATGATTAGCTCAGTACACACATACATACAGTGTGTGTGTGCACTGAGCTAATGTGTGTGTTGGGTAGCTCACCATTTAGCCCGCAAGAAGTCACTGTGTCAGCAAGCCTCCAGCACCACCTGTGTCAAAAGGATGTGCAGATGAAAGACTTTACTAGGATAAAAATCATCATGTTAAAATTACCACGTAGGTCAGTCCGTCCACTTCATGCTCTTGAACAGAAGGTCCAGTCCTCTGTGACGCGAGCTGTCAGGTGCCAAACATGTGACACTCTTTGGCTTGCAGGTTACCAGAGCTGTCAGCCAGAAGATCCGAGGTCTGCAGCACAGAGCCAGAGTAGTTCTCAGTCTTGGAAACACAGTTTTCGTCGATCCCATGGTATGTTTTCACCTTCAGTTTTCTCCTTATTCAGTCTGATGACAAATTTCCTCTCTGAATGAATAACAGATATCCAGGTTTCCAAGGTAGACTGTCTACAGTTTAAGTGTTCTCTAATCCAAAAGTAGCATCAATCTTATTTGTCTTTGTAATAAATAATACAAGTCTAATGTGATCTGTTTTGGGTGCGGTGGCCACCAGTAAACTTGGGTCTTTCCTGTTTCTGAAGGTCCGGGTGACACAGGTGCCAGGTATGAAAACTGTCATCAATGAATACAACGTGCAGTCTGAGATTTTGAGCACGGGGATGGGAGTAGGAAACCAGGAACATCTGGACCTGCTGAGGGTTCTGTGTCAGGAAGGTGTGGCCAGCTGCAGTAAGGAGGCCGGACACATTTCTGGGTAAAGAAACACTCAACTGACCAAACTGTCCTTTAGTGATGTGAACGTGTCAGGATTTCCCAGCCACCTTCACTAAATGATGAACGAAGCAGCGGCTGTTGTTGATTGTAGGTTGGGGGACGGTTCAGCGTCTCTGGAGGTCAGGATCAAAGCTGAGGAGGAAGTTCTGGCCGAAGCCTTCAGAGCAGCCGAGGTCAAGAAGCTCGCCGTTCCAGATTCTCCTCACCTCATGACATATGAGCCGGTATCATTACTGAACCAGTTCCTGGTCCCAGCACCACCAGCACCTGAAGTCCAAACGGTCTCAGTTTATGATCAGAAATCCCCGTCAGATATCCAGACTGCTGATCTGGGGTCAGCTGTGCAGATGATGAGGTTTAGACTTTTGTGCACTCTTTTTTTGTGTATTTTAAATTAATAAATTAAATTAATTAATTGGAAAGAAAAACTTATCAGTGTTTGTCTGATTCGAGAACTAAACTGAAACTTTTTGATTTTGATACACAGTTCTGGAGACGGAGGTGAACTTTGTCCCACAACAAGCCTCAACTGCTGCCAAGATGGTAAAAATATTATTATTCTTTCTTTCTAACTTTTTAAAATCCTAATACAGTCTAAATATAAAGTGTAGATAGACAGTGAGAATGAAGATCATTACATTTGAAAGATAAAGTAGTATTCATTTATAATGGATTTTAGTAAATATCAACTTCTAAATACAGCAGAGTGTAAACAAGAGCTTCTAGTTGAAAAAAACAGCAAATAACAGAATTTACTTTCCTGAATTTGCGAAACTTGATTTAGGAAAATAATCTACATTATAATTTTTGCCTTGATAGTCTCACCTGCAGACACACAGTAAATCATTTAAGTGTGAATAAACTGTGTGTTGTGTGTATTCAGGTGTCTCTGCATGTGATGATCAAACCAACAGTCAGCAGCTTATCAGCAGTAATGGCTCAGAGTGTGACGACTCTGCAAAAAGGTACAAGATTACTTCAGATCTCTTTATTAAAACACAACAGCTCCTTCAAAGCTACTAAATCCACAGTAGACCATAAAAGTGGAACTTGAGTTGTTTAGTGTCTCTGAAACAGAACATTTTAATTTGAAGTGGAGGTTTATTTTCGAGCTCAACCCTAAATGTCTTTTATTTTCCCTCCGCTTGTGTTTCAGTTTCCACCCTCAGGTCCGCTGGTACCAGACGTCCGACTCGGTGATTGTAACGGTGAAGCTGACGAACCCGGAGAGTCAGCACTGTGATTTCTACCCTGACAGAGTCGTTTACAGGTCTGTCAGGACCAGACCACCAATGATCGCTCACTTACTTCACATCACATCCAACATTCAGTGGAGCTTTCTATCCAGAGCTCTTTACACTGGCGGGAGCGGATACATGTTTAGCATGGCGAGCCTTTGTGTGAATTAATCACACAAACATGAGTTTACACCACCGGCCAGCAGGTGTCACATCAAACATAGTTCTGGTTTACAGTTTAATAATCAAGTATGAATAATGTATGTAGAAGCACTTTTCTTCGTGGGGACATCGGTCCTTGAAGTGTTTCCGTTATCTGTTGTTCTTCAATAATAGAGCTGTTTCACAGCTTAGGATTTAATCAAATGAATCTGTGACACCATGTGGCACAAAATGCTAGTGCAATCAATCAAGAGTTTACTTTGAATTTATTCTGGCAGAACTGGTTATTACTGGTTAGTTCTGAATTTCTGTTACAGTTCTGCTACAGTAACAGTATGATTTTAACAACCTACAGATGTTTCTGTAAATACAATTTTGGTTTTTGAATTACTTTAGCTTGTAATAAAATGTTTTAAAAACATTTTTAGTGTCACATGATTATTATATTATATAGGTGTATGATAATTATAAAACTCAATTACACAGCAGGTGGTTGACATGATGCTATCTGCCAGATGTCAACATTTTACCTCTGTAATTCTTCTTCTGTAATTTTACCTCTGTAATTCTGTAACGGTGTCTAACTTACTGTGTTGCTGCATTTACATTCTAGACCTCATAGTGTCAGCAAACAGAGGTTACTAGCTAACATTTGTATTTATTGTAGAATTCAGTCAAACAGTCTTTTTAAACAATAACAAGCAAAGCTAGTAGTGTGCCATTTTTTCACCTGTAAACAAACTACAGAAGTCAAGAAATGAAAGTGCACTGGTAGTACTGGGGCAAAAGTCTCGGCCACCTGAACTTCAATACCCGGTAGCGGTACCTCTGGCTTCATTGTGAGTTCGGACAAGCGCGCTTTGCTGTGTTCGTTGGTGGGAAGCCAATGAGGCATCACATCCTTATAGCTGCACTCGCAACACTAAACTGGTTGATTAAGGCACCTGCGCAGGTCTGGGGAAACGTAGTGGAGAAAGCAGTGGAAATATCCGCAGTGCATAAACATTAGAAATTGGAGAAGAAAAAGGGTCCTCCAAATATTAAAAAAATGTAATTTAATCAATTACCAACTGGTGCTACAAGAGCTAAAATATTCTATTAAAAAAGCTTTAAAGGTTCATGTTAAATAAATAGTTTGAGATTTAGGAAATTAGGCTCCTGTCAGTTGGATGACAAGATCAGCACCACTCTCATGACTGTTTGGTAAAAATGAAGTTAAAGATCGCAGCCGGTTAGCTTAGCTTAGCATAAACTCTTAAGTAGGGGTTTTTCTCCAAATGTAAAAACAAATCTGTCTATGAAGCACCTCCAAAGCTCACTAACATGTTACATCTCGTTTGTTTAATTGGTACAAAAACTAAATGTGGTTCTTACAGGGTTTATGTGTGGTACTATCTTACCTTACTACTTCTTACCATCGTCACTTTTGAAGACCTTACCATATGCCCTTGCAAGTTGTAATGGGTATTTTTCACAATTTATGAGCTGAGTGGTTAATCAATAAGTCAAAAAAAAATACGACAAATTGAACAATATCAAAATCTTTAGTTTCAGCCCTACTTCATTTGTATTTCAGCACATGTGCTGAGCTGGTGTTTGGGAACATCTGGGGACAGACTGAGAAACCAAACCTAAATAAATGACACACAACTTTATACACAGGCCTCAGATCTGTTGCTCTGATTAGCTCGGTTCCCGACTGCCTGAGGACTTGAGGGAGGCCATCCTGAGGAGAGGTGAAGATGTGCTTGTGAGGAGAGTGGTACTTTACAGCCTGTGGATGTGTGGAAGGCAACCGCTTTGAATTTCATGACAGTAAGTGAAACAGCTCTGTGTAGTAAAGAATGAAATGCTTTCTCTCTGTTGGTTGCGTTCAGAGGCAGAGTGAACGGTCGAACCTACAGAGCCGACCTCCAGCTTCAGGCAAACGTCACCGCTGACCGCTGCTGCTGGGAAATGAAGTCCAACGAGCCAGTCCTCAAACTGGTCAAACAACAGCAGGGATACTGGGAGAGACTCCTTAGGAACAAGGTATTGATGTTACTTTTGTTCACAGCAGACCAACCATACAGTATGAAAATAATATTTTTGACTAGTAAATGTATTTTGAGCTGCACCAAAATGAGGAACAAAAACAAAAAATCTACGATTAATCCATTTTTTTTCTTTTCACAGAATATTTTTGTGAGTTACGACATGGACCACTTTGAAGAGGATGAAGACCAAAGAGCACCAAATGGTGAGAAACAAAGTCAAAGCTGAAAATAATGTGAAATATTGTCTTTGATACTTTCTGTAAACTTCTGCACTGAACTGATGTCTGTATTTTTTGTGTTTTTGTTCTTCAGGTCTGTGGTTTTTGGCGAACACAGGAGAAGATAACTGGTATGTGAACTCAGAGACCGGCAGTGACAGTGACTGAGGATTAAAGACAAACAAGAGTCTAGGGATAGAGGATGTTGTATGCTGTGATTTTGGGCTATATAAATAAAACTGATGTTTTTTTTCAGTCACCACTAGCTCCAGTCAACTGTTTGAAGCAGAGAAAACGTGCATGGTTTGTGTTCGTTGGGATTGTTATGTAAAATATGAAAAATTTCAACTGCAGCGTTCGTCATTTAAAAGCTGTACTGTGCCGCTGTTGAAGCATTTAGGAGAAACACTGGTCTGATTATCTAGCCTTGTTAAAAGGCGGAGCACTGTAGGACTTTATGAGTATACTTGATGACCCAAAGATCCACTATGGAGAAGAGAAATTTATTTTAAAAAAATCTATATTTGGATGAACTCGTGTAAATGAAAAGTGTGTCGAGCAACTAAATTCAGAGAAAATGAGGGAAAAATACAGAAAAGTTAAGAATTAAAATTTAAACAAATGCATGAAACTACTAGTCTGGTCTTTTAAGATGAAACACAAAATAAACTGTTTAAATGCTTCAAGACACCAAACGCTCTGCAGCTTTAAGGTAGTTGCAAGTTAGGTGTTTGCGACTGCTCATTCAGTCAGTGCTCTCTGGCACTATAGAGCTTTAACTAGCAGTAGGGCTGTGCGATATGACCAAAATCTCACATCCTGATATAGATAATTTCACATCCTGATAACGATACATATCACGATATAACACATTTTCTGTAAATTGAAATTCCCCCCTCCCCTTCTGTCCATCTTTTGCGTGGATTAAATTACTCTTTTTGCATTTTTACTTGGGAAGCTTTTATTGCACTTACAGTAAGTGTTGTTGTTGTTGTCAACTTGAGTACTTCACCTGGTTCAGTGTCTCTCCTCTGCTCTGCTGTGTGCAGCACACACATGGACATAAATTAGGTAGATAACAAATAAACATTCTCAACTGTGTTTTGCTGGCATTTATGGTCGGGCTGCTCTACTATACTCTCTGTGATTCAGCAAGGGCAGGGCTGAGCTCTCCGTGTCTGTGATGCACACACAGCGGAGCAGAGGAGAGACAGTGAACCAGGTGAAGTACGCGAGTTAACAACTTCACATATATCACACGATATACATCATCATATCACACAGCCTTAAGTAGCAGTAACCTGATCATGAACTGAGAACTGTTCAGGTGTAAAAAGGAACTCAGTTTTTATTTTGGCTTAGAATTGTTGAGATTTAAGGTTAGATAAGCATCTCTGCTCCAAGATGGATCCATAAACGATGACGTTAAAGGACCAATGTGTAGGATTTAGTGGCATCCAGTGGTAAGATTGCAACCAACTGAAAACCCTCCCCTTCCAAGCATGTAGGAGAACCTGCGAAAAACACGAAAGGCCCTCTCTAGAGCCAGTGTTTGGTTTGTCTGTTCTGGGCTACCGTAGAAACATGGTGGTGCAACATGGCGGGCTCTGTGGAACATGGATGTACTATAAGAGCTGGATACCGGACTAAAAATGGCGCCCATTCAGTCCAATAAGAATTGCTTGGCTGGAGCATACGCCAAAAAAGTTTCTAGCTTCCGGGTTTGCTTCCGCGTTGTGCAACCTACTGAATATGCGCAGTAGTGTTTCCCCCGCTGGCCCTGCCTGCGAGTTCCTGCCTGACCCATAGACTTTACATTTAGATGACGTCACAGATTTTAAATCACTTTTCTCGGCTTAAGAAAAGTTTTACAAATATAAAATCTCCATGGATCAAAAATTCATAATAGAAAAGTCATAATTGACATTGTTTGCAGTTCGCGGTGTCCTGTCAACAGTTTTACAGAAGTCTATTTTACAATGGTGGTCTATGGGGAAAATGCTTTTTGGGCCACAGGGGGATTTTTTGCTGCAGTACTGTGAATGACCAGTGGGAAAAAATTGGCTGCAAGGTTGAGCGGCAGCGCCTTATCCAGCTCTTATAATACATCCATGCCAATTTTTTATTTGTATAGCCCAACATCACAAATGACAAATTTGCCTCAGTGGGCTTTACAATCTGTACAGTAATACAACATCCTGTGTACTTGACCCTCGATTCGAATAAGGAAAAACTCCCTAAAAAAAACCCTTAAACAGGGAAAAAAATGGAAGAAACCTCAGGAAGAGCAACAGTCAGTCATGTGACCTCCTCCCTGCGTATTAAGCCTGCAGGGAATGAAGATAGATTTACGAGGCTAATTGCTGTCCACTTTGCTCATATGATTTCCAAATATTCAGTTCAACCACAAGACTTCTGAAGTAACTGTTTTACCTTATTTTTGAAATATCCAGCTTGTTATGGAATTATAGCGTTGAAACAAATTGATCACAGTACATACTTTGATTTCTGAGATTACATTTGAAGAAATGATTTGAAATTATTTGGGGGAAATATGAAGGAATTTATTTTAAGATACAGCTGAGAACTTGCCATTCTAAACTTTCAGTTTCGTAATTTTAATTACTATGGTTTTGTTGAAAGCGTTGTAAAGTTTACGCAATGAGCCGACTGTAAAAATGTAACCATTTCATTTGTTGATTTGATTTGTTTTGTATGACTGTTGAGTGGATATTCAAGCCTACAGTGTTGTTTATTTCATTATAACAACTGTAAAAACTTAATGGAAACTTAATTGATGGTGAAACCTGGTTATCTGTAAAGTTTCACAGTAAAATGGTTTGTTTTCTGTTTGAGAAACTAGATTCTGCTCCTTAGTGCTTGTTTTTTATGTCATAACACTTTGGTGATAAGTACAGGACTGTTTTATGTTGTGTAAATAGTTAATATTGTATTTACAGTCGCAGTACAATAGATTGCAAAAATATTCACTTCTATGAGTTTTGAGAAATTGTTCCTGTACCACAAAATACATAATTTACCTAGCTGAGACACAAAAGAATTATTTGATAAAATAATAATAATAATAATACATTTCTTTTTTACTGCACTTAAGATATTGCTTCAGAGTGTCTAGCTTATGTCTCCACTTTGTTGATGGAGAAATGGCTTTAATAAAGCCAGTCAAATCCTGCATAAAACGATAATGTGTTGCTCTACCACAGTCAGAGCAGACGGTCACACTGAGCCTGATTGCATCCTGCTACACAACACAAGAGCCACTGACTCCACATTAGCCACATTAGCTTTCATGCTAAAGTCTCCTTCTTATCTAACTTACAAACATGAACACACGTCTTGTCCTGCAGCTTGTTGAATGAGCCACCAAACAAACATTCACCAGGGAAAATTGCACCACTAACATCAGTTAGCAGGCTACATAGCTAATTAGCTGCTCAGCTGCAGCACAGTAAACAGCATGTAAACATACCTGCAAATGTTACTTTGGACCTGTTAGATGCTGGTTTGATTGTTGCTCTTCAAAATCCCTGTTGGGGACAAGCTGTCTGTCCATGACTTGTAGCTACAGCAGTTTGTTTACTTTGTTTCCGCTCTGTATGGTGTAACGGCCAAAATACACCGGGCATGGACATGGTGTGACACGTTTGTCGCAGCAGAGCTTGTCCATTATAATCAACAATTAATCGTCCATGATCTACTTTATCTAGATCTAGTTTATGCCTGGTATATTTCAGCTGTAACACTGGTAGCTGCCAGCTAATGTCAATCAAACACAGACACCGACACACTACCCCAGCCAGCTGAGACTAAAAGGAGCTTTTCTGATATTTCCCCCAAAGGGTTTAAAGTTTTAATATACGTTACAAACTAAGCTAAACAGTTGGGCTACATAAACACCGCTTTCATTTTATTAGCCTAACCAGCGCGCTGTGGTTGTATAAAACATCCCGGCGGTGGATGGGAAACTGCGGGCAAAGCAGGTGGAAATATTGCTTTCCTACATGTGTTTGCTTGTTGAACAGGTGGTTTGATAAAGAACTCTTATTGGCTTTTTACTCGTAAAGCTTTTATTGCACTTACATTAATGAGTAAGTAAGAAGTCATCTTTCATTCCACCTGGTTTATAAGATTTCAAAACAAAAGTTACAAAGTTCTTTACATTAAAAGCATCAAACAAACATAGTTAAAAGATTTATAATTACACAATAGAAATAATAACAAAAAGCAAACATCGGTTTAAAAAAGGGAATATAAGTAAAACCTGAGAGGACAAACACTCTGAAGTCACTTTAAAGTTATAAAAATGGAGTGGAAGTATAGTAACAAAAAGAGGGACTTTGGCACTAAAAAGACTGTAACGTTGAAAGATATCTACTTGATTTGACTCATTTGGACGCTGAAGCTTCAGATAAACTTTTAAATGCATTTTTGCACAGAAGGAGGACTGTGGATTTTGTCAGATTTTGGACAGGAGAAATGATTATGGCAAAAACTGCGAACCCAAACTTTCTAAATAGTCACTTTTAGGATTGATTTTGAACATTTTTCTCTCGACATAAACAGCATTACATGGTCGAGCCCATACTTTAAAAGGTTGTGCCTCTTCAAGGCTGAAACCTACAGATGATTGTGCTTTTTGCAGCCTCCAGAAAACTTCCAGAAAAAGCCAAAATCAGTGCACACATGTATAAAAAGCATCTGAAAACTCTCTTGTTTTCTCTGGCTTTATTCATTCTCTTGGTGGTACAAGACTAAAAGTTCACAGGATTGAATACTTTTGCAATCTATTGTGGTAGAAGTGTGACAGACTGCCCTTCATTTTGAGAGGTCAGTTGAGGTCTGGACCAAACTGTGGGTTAGAAGGACTAAAACAAAAGCCTGGCGTTACATTAAACACAAGTCAGATTTAATCTAACAGATGGTTTCATGGTTTCCTGTTTTTGTCTTTTATGTTATTTTCCAAATGTATAACTTGAACACAGCTTGAACACAGAGTGTGAATGTTACTTTGTTAATCCAATAAAAGAAGGCAGTTATTGGTTCAGTAATTTCACATACAGTATGTCTCCTCCACAGACAAGTTTTTCATTTTCTTCATCTAAAACACTGACGGAAAGTTAGTTGTTTTCAGTCTGTGTAAGAACGTCTGTACTGACTTTGAACGTGACACCAGTGTGGAGGTAAGTCTACTGTGACTTCAGTTTAACATCACCAAAGATAGTTTTACTGACTTTAAATCTTGACTTTTATCTTTTAACTGAATACTAGTTTTGTTGCTACTAAACATCTACTTACAAATGCAGTTAAAATGTTATTGCAAAAAGCAAGTTTCCTCCTCCTAGTGTCAAAAATTCCACATTAAATCCCCTTTGATTCGATGCTGTAAAACATGAAAACTTCCAAGAGGTGTGAATACTTTTCACAGGCACTATATATCCGTGTGTCTATATATAATACATATAACACTGAGCGAGGCATTTTGTTTATTGAGTACTTTTATTTTTGTACTTTTGCAATACACAAGTAGTTGCAAAATTTACGTAAAGTCCCCCTCTGCTCAAAAATGTGTTTTTCTTCTTGTTCCTACAGTTGGATGTTTGGGATCCACTGTGCAGAATGATGTATGTGCAGAGATTGTTTTTAACATTCATGTGCTGAAAGTGAAAAATTTTCTCTTTGCTCATTGATAATCTGATTTTTAGGGGCATGATTTGTGACATCACAACTACTTTGGAAGCCAATCCTGGTCCAATATTCAGCTTACACAAGTGCGATGTGGAAACTTGAAGCCTCCAGTGCACCAAACACTGAGAATGGCCTTTACAGTGAAGGAGGAGACATCTGGTGTCCATCAGTTAAACTTCTGAAATGAAATATATTAACATATTCATAGATTTTGGATTTTTTCTGAAGGAGAAAGTAGATGCCATATTAAGGATTTTTAAATCAATAATTATACTTTTTTTGTAGAAAAAACATTATTGTTCCAAACATTATTCCACATTTTATATGTCTTAATACATGTCTAGAAGGGATCTTTAACATAAGATTTTAAATGCAGGACCTTTACTTGTAATGGAGTATTTCTTAACTGTGGTATTTCAACTTTTACTTAAGTTAAAAGTGTCAATACTCCTTCCATAGAAAGTGTCAAAGAGTTCCCCTTAAAGGAGGGGTTCACAATTTTTCAAGTGTGTCTCAAACCAACAGTCAGGAGCCCAAATGAACAGTGAAACATGTTTTTCTTGCTGCAATCATTCCTCTTGTTCATACTGACCGTTAGAAGATCCCTTCATAATGCACTTAGAATGGAAGTAATGGGGGACAAAATCCACAGTCCTCCTTCTGTGCAAAAATGTATTTAAAAGTTTATCTGAAGCTAATATGAAGTTTCAGCATCCAAATGAGTCAAATCAAGTAGATATCTTTCAACATTACAGTCTTTTTAGTGCCAAAGTCCCTCTTTTTGTTACTATACTTCCACCGCAGCTCAACAGGGAAACACTGTCCGAGGAAACACAAAGAGGGAATTTGACGCTAAAAAGCCTGTAAATGTGTCAGATTTAAAGCAATGTAGGTCCATCATCATACAAAACCTTAAAATAGTTAAAAGTTGAATAGAGCAACTCTGATAATTATTTAATTAAAGCAGACTGAACTCTAAATGAAAGCCAAAAGCCCTCTGCTTTTAAAAATCTTGACTTTTCCAAAGCAATTAAGAGCTGCATGACTTTAATTCAGGTTTAAGAGTAACCAATAGGAGTGTCTTCTTTTCAATTTAAATTTTGGTGCAGCCAATAGGAACCTCTTACCTTAATCTAGACTTTAATCTATCCAAAAACCATCTTCTCCCCTTAATATAATAATAATCTTTATTTATGTAAAGTGTCGATTCAAAGTGCTTTACAAAAAAACATAAACACATAAAATGCAGATAGTTAAAACTAACTTAAAACCATAAAACTGTAATTGAATCACTCTGCCACGCTGATCTCATCAGACCAGTCATTCCAGAGTTTAGGAGCTCTGACAGCAAAGGCTCCTTCACCTTCGTGTTGGTGATCTTGAATCTTGAATCTTGTGATACCTTGCTAGTATCCGTATATTGTGCAACACTAGGTTCCAGCACATGTTGGGGTTGAGGGCAATGAGGTGGCAGATAGGGTAGCTAGGGCAAGTTTAGGCAGGTACAGGGTAGATGTGCAGGTACCATTTGGCAGGATGGAGCGCCAAACCATCAATGACAGCAAGAGGGATACAGACAGCAGAGAGAGAAACAACATCCAACCATCAGTTAAACCTAGCAATAGAGTGAACATGCCTCAGAAAGATGAGATCAAATTGACAAGGCTAAAGCTGGTATATTGTGGATTAGCAAGTGCTAGTGGGGAAGCACAGAGACAGCAATTGGGGAGTCCTGGAGTCTGTACTACATGTCTTGATACATTGCCTGCTCAATGACAGGGAAAAGAGGGTTTTATGCATTGAATTAGGCAAACTGGGGATTTAAAAAAAATACCTTAGAAGACTGCTGGGTGTTTCAAAAAGAGAGAGCTAGGAAAGTAGTACACTTAAAACCATTGATCTATATCACAAGATATACAGTAGGTTTCAGAGGGCAAAAGTAGCAATGACGTTATCACACCAGCGGGGGGCAGCAAAGCGCTAACCAGTGGTTGGTCTGCCGGAAGAAAAGAAGACGAAGAAGTCGCCAGCTGATCGCAGCAAACAGCTTCTGACAGGCGGCTGCGGGTGTTTGTCTCTGCCATGCCAAAGCCTGGATGACCTGCGGGACTCACTGATAACAGGTAAAACACTCATCTTACTGTAATATCGCTTCTGTTGTCCGATTTGAGATGTCTAACCGGTCATGCTAACATGTTAGCCAGCTAACGTTAGATATCCTAATACCAACCTAGCAGCGCTAATAGCAGCTATCAGGCTGCGCTTTATATTCTTCTTGTTTGTAGCTAACGTTATCGTACGCTAATTATAAAACGTCCGGTCCCCAGTTTTGATTGTCTGAGTCACGTTAGAGACACCCCAATATCTGAATTCACAAATGTGACCAAACTGCTGTTGGCTAGCAGTTAATTTAGCTAAATAAGTCCAAAAATTCTTCCTTCCACCTGCGAGGTGCGGCTGGGAGGAAGCTAGCGTTATAACTGCTTTATTAATCAGAGTTTATTGCTTATCCTAAATACCAACCTTAACGGGGATGTCACGCCAATTTCCGTCCACTAAATGTAGAATTCAACGTTGAGAAATGTGTTTAAGAACATGTTATACATATTTCAAATCGCAGTTCCTTCAATATAAAACGACTTAATAACAAAGACAATTGGTTCGCCTCCACTTCCACTCAGTGTCATTGTGGATGGAGGGATGGGGCTGCATAAAAGACAAAAAAAATTGAGTTTTACTTAATTTAACGTCCAGCTAGGACGATTATTTGTTTGCCGAATGTATCAGAAGACAGAAAAGATTCACCAGATTGCACATGGCCTGTTGTGTGTGGTTTGTAATTACGTCAATAAGCAAATAAACTTTAAAGTGACGTATTTATAAATTGAGTTTGGTTTGATTTTTTTTCTGCGCACAAAAGAAACCAGCTAGAGGTGCTGCACCAAATGTTAACTAGAGCAGACAATCCAACCTGAAAGCTTAATAGCACAATGTACAGCAATGTAAAAATAACAATAAAAAAAAATCCTACAACAGTAAAAGTACATAAGTATTATGAGCTTGATGTAGTTAAAGTATTGCAGTAAAAGTAGTGGTTTGGTCCCTCTGACTGATATATTATTATATATGACATCATTAGATTATTAATAGTGAAGCATCAGTGTTAGAGCAGCATGTTACTGTTGTAGCTGCTGGAGGTGGAGCTAGTTTACACTACTTTATATACAGTTAGCTAGTTTAGTCCAGTGGTTCCCAACCTAGGGGTCGGGTCCCTCCAAAGGGTCAGCAGATAAATCTGAGGGGTCATGAGATGATTAATGGGAGAGGAAAGAAGAAAAAACAAAGTTCTGATACACAAATCTGTTTTCAGTTTTTGGACTTTTTCTCTAATCTTTGATTTTTGGTGACATATTGGATCATTTGAACATTTATTGAAATGAAAGCATGTGAGAAGTTTAGAGGGAAAAATCACTATTTGGTGGAGCTGTTAACAACTCATAGACATGTGAAATGTGACCCCGACTACACACTGCTTTTTGTAAGACGTCAAAAGTCAAAAAGGTTGGAAACCACTGGTTTCATCTTTAACAATGTGTGGTATTTTAAAAGCTTGTTATATTATCCATTGTGTCAAATCTTCATCTGAAAAGTAACTAAAGCTGTCAAATAAATGTAGTGGAGTAGAAAGTACAATATAGTGGAAGTATAAAGTAGCATCACATGGAAATACTCAAGTAAAGTACAAGTACCTCAAAACCTTAGTTACTTTCCACCACTGATTGCTCGTTATCGCACTGTAACATGTTGCTGATTATTTATCAGTATCGACTGTATGTTGATAAAGCGCCTGTAAGTTTCCTCCTTTGAGCTTGACACAGTCTTGTTTTATCTTAAAGGTCAGTTGACTTTTAAATTCTTCACACCTGGCTGTTTGAATCAGAGATCTGAGTCTGATAAGTTCTTTAAAAGTTAAAGGTCGTCGGTGTTGTTCTTTCAGCTCACAGTCTCACTCAGAGGAGCGTTGTGTTGTTGTATCATGCATCATGAGTGCAGCCCCGAGGACGTGATGTGAGAGTCACGTTCAACTCGAGCTGTGAATCCTCTTTGCGCTGGTTTTAACATTCAGCTCCTGAGAGATTTTTCATTGATCCAGTGAACCCAGACGGCAGAAACGGTGTCTTCTTTCACATCGCCGGTTCAACCGGCTCATTTACTCTCCCCTGCCATCTGCTCACTTATCAAAAAAACCCGTCTCCTCTCTTCTTATGTCTCTTTGTCTTTCTCACCTGATCAGTCTGTAGTTTGAATAATATTCAAATCAAACACAACTTTATTCGCAGTACAATGACGTGCTAACCTGCCTGTCATTAATGGAAGCAGTGACACAGTCTGAATAACACTTTGTTTAACACTTGTATTAAGTTGGTTTACTAATTATTATACCTATTAATACTCCTGTAGAAGATATTGGTGGCTGCTTCTGGTCCTCACAGCTTTGTTTCCTGCACTGTTATGTTGATCATTGCTCTATAAACGTGGTTCTTATATCTCTGAAACCCTGACGATCTCCTCCGTCCGCTCATATATGGAGATCTGTGCTGGATTGAAAACCACTAAAGACAAAACATCACAAAATCTCATGTTAGATTTTAAGTCTCCTAGATAATGTATAGTCCTACTCGCATGCAAAATGATATTATTGTCCTGAGAGGAACGATATAAGGCAGCTCGGTGACACGTATAGTGACTCATAGCACAAACGCCTTTAGATTGAAAGGGTCGTGTCATTAGGAAAGAGGATGATGTGTTCAGCGCTCCATATCAATAGTGAAAGCATCCTACTGTTGTTTCGTATTGACTTTAGTTTATCTAATTATCTCGTCATTTCCTGTCTTTTCCCTGTTTCTGCTGCCGGTATTGAAAGGCTTTAAGCTTTTTATGCCATTAAGCGTGTGTGTATGTGCACATGTTGAGAATATTCAATTCTTTGTGTTGTTACTGACTCATTTGTAAGGCCGCAAGTAATCATTATTTTCATTATTGATTAATCTGATTATCATTTTCTCGATAATTGTCTTTAAAAGTCAGAAAAAAGTGAAGAATCATCATCATCATCGCCAATGTGATGTCATCATATGTCTTGTTTTGTTCGTCCCACAGTCCAAAACTCAAAGATATTCAGTTTACCATCACGTTTTATAAAGAAAATCAATAAATCATCACATTGGAGAAGCTGAGAAAGACTAAAACGATGATTCAATTTACAAAATAACTGCAGATTAATTTTTTTATCAGTCGACTAATTGATTAATCTACTAATCGTTGCAGCTCTAATTATCTTGTCACTTCCTGACTTCTATCGCCAGTCTGGAAATGCGTTGTGGCCGTTATGTGTGTGCACATGTTTATTCAATTTTCCAACTCTCCTGCTTTCAATGGCTCCTTTCATATCTTCTTTGTGTTGTTACTGACTCGTTTGTAGGGCTGCAAGTAACACTTATTTTCATTATCGATTAATCTGATGATTATTTTCTCAATTATTGTCTTTAAAATGTCAGAAAATAGCGTTCATGTCTTTTTTTTTTTGTTCGACCCACAGTCAAAACTCAAAGATATTCAGTTCGTCTTTGACAAAGAAAAGCATTCAGTCACCACATTTGAGAAGCTTCCACCAGCAAATGTTTGGCGTTTTTGTGTAAAGAAATGACTAAAACGATTGTTCAGCTATCAAAAAAGTTGCAGATTAATTTTTTGTTGATCAATAAATCGACTAATCGTTGCAGCTCTACTCATATTCCACTTTTTTGTGGACTCATACAACAACTATAAGACTCAACCCAGCCTTGAACCCGGGTCACTGACGACATGTTTAGCATCTTAAACCAGGATCTGTACGTTTTGATTGATAATTATTGATCCGTTTGAGGTGTGATCGGTGAATATCGTCAGACTGGTTGGACTTTAATCTCCCTTCTGTTGGTTGTTTGTTCCGCTGCTGCTGTAAGTAATTCTCCTGTTCACACACATTATAAGCCAGAGGCTCAGACGTCAGCTGAATGACTGTAAGTGTGTCACGTCACGGTGTGTTCGGCCCGAGGGGGGGGGGGGGGCGGACATTCCTCCGCACCGCAGAATACGCTGTGAGATTGGAGCTTGTGAGGTCACGAGGACATCAAGGGTCACGTGACTCATTCCTCAGTTTCTTCTCGGCTGAGTCGGCTGACGTGGGGCCGCTCGAGTGGTGGTGGTGGTGGTGGTGGTTGGTGGTCTGCTCTCCGCTGCTCTGCTGAAGTGGTTCCCAGTTCGTCTGAACGAGCGCTGAGAGAGGATGAAGCTGATCTCTGAGCAGAGAGATGAGGTGAGTCGATCAGCTGTTGGAGGAAGAGATTTAAACTACGGATGGACAACGTGGTCTCAACATCTCTGATCCTGATCCAGCTGCAAAAGATTGATTTAGAAGAAGGTTCGGTGGCTGTTAAGGCTGCAGGATCATTGAGATGCAAAGTTTGGTTTATTGCAGGAGCTTTGTGAACAGTAAATATAAAAAGCAGTTGGCATTTTCATTCAGTTTACAGGCTGTTAAAAGCACTTTTATAACTGAAACTGAATATAAACTGCTCGTTATTATAATGATGTTTGTAGCCATGGTCACTCTTGAATGTTTCTATGTGTAAGAATGATATTGTGTTGTTTGTTCTTTGTGGACTTTGCTCCGTTGTTATCAAAATTGAATTTGGTCCATCTAGCAAAGGTGTGTCAATTGGATTGTTGTTGCTGCAGAATAATTCATTGATTATTATATTGTTATACAGTAGATACACACAAACATCAGATTACTGTGACTTATCAGCGTCAGACAGGTCACTGGATAAAGTGTAAATTTGTCTTTTTTTTCCTCGTAGGACAAATTAAGTTGCTGCTCCGTCTTGCAGTTGATTACTGCTGATACTGTAGGAGATGATATGAGCTGTCCTATTGGATCACATTAGATTGCGCCTGCAGGTGTTCCTAATAAAGTGCTCGTTGAGTGGATGTTTTAGTCTTTACTGTTATTCAGTTTTAGTTTAGCCACTTGAGGCTTCAGTAGTGTTACTTTACAGTGTGATCATGTTACTGATGGAGGCAGAAATCTGTTTACTAGATTATTTTTTTTAGATTTTTTTGTACACACACACTGACTGAACGATGACCGAGATAAAGTGGCTCTGTCTTCAAATGAAAGCATAAAATTATGAATGTAAAAGTGGTACATTATGTTCATCTTCAGTTTTACTGTCATTAATATCGTCCCACCCCCTCCACACACACACACACACACACACACACACACACAGAGGAAACTTGACACAGTTATAAACAACCTTTTTGACGCTACGTTCTGCTGAAACGACCTTTAAGCGAGAAGCTTGTGGTTGTGGTGGGATTATTAGACTGACCTGGTGCTGCATAAGTAGTGATAAATAAAAGCTTGAACCAATAAAATATGAACACATTTTTAAGGGTGATGTTAAATGTTGTCATGTGAAGTGAACACTGCATTATTTTGACATTGGAGATATTATCAAAGAAAGTATCTGGGCTCAGTGATATCGTCATGTGTTCATACAAGAGCGGCTTGACAAAAATCTTCACGCTTTCGGACCGAAGGAACTTTTTTGTAGTTCTAAAAACTGTTGGAGGATCCATCCTCCTTTTATTGTGTCTGCACTGCAGGAACTGGGAACGATGGTAGTTCTTGGAACGCCATTTTAAGTGACTTTTTTAGCTTCTACTTCAGGGCAGCTTCTCTCAGTCCAAGAGGAACCTTGAGTGATGTAAGTGTACCGTCTGGCTTACGTCTCTTCAGCGGTCCTATTGTTGGTGCCAATGCAAACAGCAAAAAAAAGCCCTTGAATGTATGTAGTTGTCGGAGGAGTTCCCCAGTGGATCTGAAAGCGCCAAATGAAAATTCATGGTTAACAGTTTTCATATTAAAATAAATTCTCAACTCTAAAACTCAGTCTTTGTAAAGCCCCGTCGTCAGCGTGTTTTTGAATGTGCTCTATTAATAAATCATCCAGTGATATTTTAAATACTAGTGAAACATGCTTTATTAGCCACGCTAGTGATGTGGCTGAAAGTTAGTTTAGTTCAGTTCAGTTTATTAAACCTTTAGAAGTGTCCGTGGCAATTGTCAGACAAACAAAACAACAACAAAAGACATTACAGTTTAATAGAGCTGCAACAATTAGTGGATTAATCGATTATTTGCCGACTATTAAATTAATTTGAGGATGTCACCTTGGGCTTTGGGAAACAGTGACCGACATTAGGGGTGCAACTCACGATTATTTTCATTATCGATTATTCTGTTGATTATTTTCTCGATTTTAGTCGTTTGGTCCAAAAAATGCCAGAAAATAGTTAGATAGAAAATGTTGATCTTTGTTTCCCAAAACCAAAGGTAACGTCTTCAAATGTCTCATTTTGTCCCGACCAACAGTCCACAACCCAAAGATATTCAGTTTCCTGTCATAGACGACTAAAGAAACCAGAAAATATTCACAAAGAAAAGCTCCAAACGTTTAATCCATCACCAAAATAGTTGATTAATTGTTTAGTTGTTACTATTAAATGAATCAACTAATCGTTGCAGCTCTACACAGCTGTCAGTGTTTGTTTGTGGGAAGCCGGTGAGGGATCGTGTCCACGTTGTTGCATCAGTGACCCCTATTGGTCGGTCGGAGCATCTGCTGAGTTTGCGGCGACTGCAGTTCTGAAAGAATCGTCAGAAAATGATAAAACATAAAAGAACCTCCTCAAAGAAGATTCAGGAAAGTGTCTGAAAGAGACTTTTGTCTGGTAGCCTGAACATAATATTTGATTTATTAATAATATTTCCCATCATGTACTTGGCCTTTGTCTCTGAAATATTTTAGGGTTTAATTTGGAAACATGCTGGAATCATGAGATCTGTCTCGGAGCTTTGTTTTCTGTTCTCTCTTCAAACATCTATAATCGGCCGTAACTCAGTTCTTGACAAAGCTCCAGTATTTCCACATGCTTTTGTTTTGAAACTCAGCAGTCACTGTCATCACTGGTCTATTACTATCTATTTCATTAATATCTATTTATAGCTGTTGATTTTGGTGCTTCTTTCTCATGTTCTTTCCTCTTATTAAAACTGTCTTTCAATAACCAAAAACCCATGAAGCTCCAGTCCCAAACGATGTATACTTCAGTACGGTTATCCAAGTCTTTCTTCATAGCTGCTCTGTAGCAACAATCAACAACAAAAAAAGATGAACAATTAGCCGCACATGCTATGGATTAATGCTAGAAACGCCAGCGGTCGGTGTATACCTAAAACCACCAACGGGTGAAATGTAGCCGTGCACCTGGCTGCCACATTTCTAACACTAAAGATGTCATCTGTCACTGTATTAAGACATTGTCTTCATGAAGGAATGTCTGAAGTTACGAAATGAGTTTGTTTAATCATCACCTGTGTTTTGGTCCTGTTGGGGGTATTTTAAGTTGTCTAAATCAGTCTAATATGACACTGATAATGGATATTAGAAGAAAATATTTGCATATTTGGGTGATGTGATGATATTATAAAGCAACATTCATCACATAATGAGGTAACTCATGTTATTTAAATGACCAAAGTAGCCTAAATACCCCACATGGACAATAAGGAGCCTTAATATTAACAATAAACAACCACCACACTTATAGGCAACAAAATCGACATGACAAAGTCAAGCGCACAATTTCACCTCATCAATTATTAATTTAGGCATTTCAACGATGTGTAAATAAGAGAAAATCACCAAGAAATGTGAGGTAACCAATAAAGCTTTTTTTCTTTATAAGATCATAATGCAAATATATATTTTTCTCTTTTGGTTCCATTCATGAAAACAGAGTAAGTTATCATTGATTTAACTTCGTCTCCATCACAGCATCTGAATCTCCTCTCCTCCTCTTCCTCCTCTTCCTCCTCCTCCTCCTCCTCCTCCACAGGATCCAGACTCCCAGCTCCTTATGGCTGTATATGATGAGAACATCCTGAAGAATCCTTTCTACTTGGCGTTAGAGAAGCAGAGACCGGACCTCTGCAGCCGAGTGGCAGAGCTCCACGGCATCGTGAGTCATGACTTTTAAGTTGAAATTCACCTCTTTAAAACTGTGTGTTTGTCAGAAGTATAACAAGAAAAAAACCAAAAGAGCAGGGATTTAGGAAACATGGATGTTGTTAAAAAAAAAAGAATGACTTGAAGCTTTGTTTTTCTTGCATAAATAAGGTTTTGTTCTTTTCATGAGGTCTCTGTGTTACCACATAATGATAACATAACAAAAAAAACCCCACTGTGTCCAAATGTTGAATGTCATACATCATCTATCAACCAGTTTCAAGTCCCTGTAAGCAGATTTTCTGGTTCAAAGTAGGATTTTTCATGCAGGACTTTTACTTGTAATGCAGTACTTTCACATCGATGTATTGATACCTCAATAAAGGATCTCAGTACTTCTTCCACCACTGAAAAGACCACAACTATAACAACAAGTCTGTTTCCCCTTCTAGCAAAACTCAGCAGCTGATTTCACAGATCACTTCCTCCTCCTCTCTGGTTGAAGGCATTTTGAATCAGTAAAATAATCTGCTGTATTTATTGTTTAGAATTAAACAAACTACTACTGGACTTAAAGGCACTGTGGTGGAAAACTGCCTTTCCATGAGGAGTTAGCAAGAAGGCTAATCTGTGGTGTAGCATTGTGGGTTTTCTGTGTAAAATGATTAAAGGCCGCCATTTTTAGTGTGAGAAAAAGGTGGATAAGTCACACTTGTATTATCACCAAAGTGTCAAGGTCACTTATGAACTTATGAAATAATGACCAGATGGTTGAACATAAGTAACAATGAGGAGGAGACTAGAAACTAAGCTCCACAATATGAGGTTTTATGATGTTGCATAAGGTTTTTCTTCGTCCCGGGATAGAGGCCTCGGTTTGCGCTGTATCTCTTTATGCACAGTAAATCTATTCACATTGAACTCTACCAGTTTCCAGTGTATTTTTTTTAGTTTTTCTCTTATAAGTTTTGAGTTTAATACTAAGTTGTGGGTGACCTGAGGACTTATTGGCCCATTTGAAGATTTTTCCACAACACCAGCAGCAGCTCCCTGGTTGATTCTCTACAGTTGTGCTGCGGATTCTCTCGGTTAAACCAGTCACAGCTCAGTTAAATGTGCGTCAGACGTAAACAGCCTCTTTACCAGAAATCCCTGAAGTGCCCACCAGTCTGTATCAGACCCATTAACCAGTGTAATGAGTAGGAGTCATAGGCGACTGGTTTCCGCTTCATTTTCAAAGTGAAACTAAATGTTTAATGTCCTAATAGCAGATCAAGCTGTCAGTTCAGCGCTGTGTGTGTGTGTGTGTTTTTTTTGTGGTTTTAACACTCTCTTAGCTGCGTTCCTCTCTGAGCCCACACGTCTACACTCACTGCACTTGTCAGTTTATATTTAATCATAGAATTGGTCTGAGCATTAGATGAATATTTGTTGAGGTAAAGCTGGGGTGATTGATTAATGAGTTTTCTCTGTTTCTTCTGTTTCAGTTACCCTTTCGGACTGATTCTGGTTTATAAAAGTTATTGATATATAATCCATCACAGACAACATTTAACTTCATGGTATCACACAATGATAACGGTGCATTCAAGGCTGCTCAGACATGTGAGACCTCTGTCTAAAAGGCATTGCTTTGAAGAGCTGTGCTGTTTAAAGATCCTCTCCAAACATGTTTTAAGACATACAAATACTGTCCGTTATTTTCTCGATTAATCGATTAGTCGTTTGGTCTATCAGATGTCAAATGTCTTGTTTTATCTGATCAAAGCTCAAAGTAAACTTTACTGTCATCCAAGACCAGAGAAGTGAGACGTGCACAGTAGAACGAAACTGTGTTTACTACTAGTTCAGTGTGCAAAATAAAAACAGATAAAAACATAAAAACAGACTTCATACATGTCAAGTAGCAGCAGTTATAGTGCAAACGTTCTATCCATAGAGTTTATACTGTATATGTGAAGACGTCTTCAGATGTCTTAATGTTGTTAGATCAACAGTCCAAAACCCAGATATTCAGATGTTAAGTTTACTATCATGCACGACGCATAAAAGCTTCACACTTGAGAAGCTGCAACCAGTAAATATTTCCTTAAAACAATGAACAAAATGATTAATCGATTATCAAAATAGTTGCCAATTAATTTTCTGTTGATCAACTTATCGATTAAATGACTGATTGTCGCAGCTCTAAACCAACTGAGTGTGTGTGTGTGTGTGTGTGTGTGTGTGTGTGTGTGTGTGTGTGTGTGTGTGTGTGTGTGTGTGTGTGTGTGTGTGTATGGAGGTGGTTAAAGGGAGTTCATGAGGGGTTTAGCTTTTCAAAATAAGATATTCAGTTTACCATCATGAGTGACACATAAAAGCATCAAATCATCTCATTTGAGAAGCTGAAACCAGCAAACGTTTGTTTTTCCTTTTAGAAAATGCCTATTCGATGGTCAAAATAGTTGCAGATTAATTAATGTAGATCAACTAATTGATTACTAGTACAAATAATGATTAGTTGCTGCCCTCCTAATTTTAAAACATACAATGCTTTGCTGCAAAAAAGTAATGAATTACATTTACTCTTTGAACATTTTAAAAACAGCATTTTACTCAGAGGGCTTGGGGGAAGAACCTCTGACAAGGTTTAGCTTTTCAAAATAAGATATTCAGTTTACTATCATGAGTGACAGATGAAAGCATCAAATCATCTCATTTGAGAAGCTGAAACAAGCAAACGTTTGTTTTTCTTTTTAGAAAATGCCTAAAATGATTATTCGATTATCAAAATAGTTGCAGATTAATTAATGTAGATCAACTAACTGATTACTAGTACAAATATTGTTCATTTACTTCACTGTAAAGTCCGTTCTCAGTGTTTGTGGGTGAAATCAAACATAAAGCGCCGGCCCCTTCAGTAGCCAATCAGTATAACGTTTTGACTTGTATTCCAATATTCAGTAATACGTCTTCAATAAACTCACACATCCAATAAAAGCCGGAGATCTAATCTGGTTTATTAACATCCATATTCAGATAAATCACACTTTGCTTCTCTCAAAAAGGGAAAACTTGGAAATATACAACCTGTCCTCATTCATGATGATATTATACATTGTTTTATGCGTTATTATGTGTTCAAAAAACCTTTTTTATTCCACTCTTAAGCTTAGAGAACTTGCTTCTAATGTTTGTTACTGGAATAATAATAATTCAAGTAACAATGAACAGAAGTATTATAATAATACAAGTCTCAGCCATGTGTAATAATATGCACATAACAATAAGCTTAATTCTAATATTTAACTTTCAACAGGTGAAAACAGTCTTCTGGTGCCAAACATGCATCACTCTGCACAGTTCAAGTCAAGTAACAATAAGCAAAACACATTTTTTTAAGTTGAAGAAGGACTTTAAAGACTCCAGTCCGCGGCAAAGTGCAACCACAGTGAAAAAATCAACATATGAAACGATCTAAACGAGTCAATAATCGTCCTATAAAACATGTTTAAGCTTGCCAAGACGCTTGAAAGTTCAGCAGATGAGAATCAGATGTTTTGGATGGTTTCCAGCAGCGGCTCTGACTCACTACTGGAAACTCAGATGATCCGCTCGCAGTCAAAACATCAGCAGAACACAGGAAAATACATCTAACTGGATTACAGCTGCTAATACGTGTTTCACAGCAGCAGACTGCTGACCTGGAAAATCAGTTATACAAGACAGTGTTCAAACACTACACACTGTGCGAAATGTCAGGGTTTCACTATGGAATAAAATTAGGGTCAACACAGCTATATAAACAGTATTTTAGTCACTTTTCTTTTCTTCTTTGTTTGTGTCACTGCTCATTACATCTCTATCAGTATTTCTCTCTAACTGCAGCGATTAGTTCAGTGATTAGTCCTGCTAGCATCAGCATCCGTCTGTTTCCTCTACTGTCAGCATGTTTAAAAACCAGAACGCTTCTTTTATCTGATGTTTCTGTCGTTCCTGGTCTGGACAGAATCAAAACTGATTCCAGCCGCAGAAAGAATTTGCGGCCCAGTGTGACTGGAAACAGTCATGAGTTATAGACTGGATTTAGTTTTGTATAAACTGTTTGATCTTTAACACTGAGTGATGATTAAAAATGTAAAACTAATAATATCTTTGTTCCCGTGTTGCAGGTTCTGGTGCCTTGTTGTGGAAGTTTAACCGTCAGCAGCTTCTCAGACTCTCAGTTCGACAGTTATGTCCTGCAGCCTGAGGGGGACGGATACCGGACTGTGGATGGAAAGGTTCGTCTCACTTTGTAAAGATCAATGACGTCAGAATCATCTTAAAACTAACAACTAAATAACTAATATACCAGAGTCCAGTCTGACACACATAATACTGGATACGGACTGATTTGAAAACAAGCTGCAGACATTTGATTTGTCACAGCAGGAAAAAAAGCACAGGTGGAACTAATAACATTATTGATTAATGTCACTGAATCGGCACATGACAGCAGTGTATGAGGTCAAGACGGCAAGAGACCTGGACCTGTCACAGCTAAACACAATGCCATATATAATGCCACAGAGCAGATCTTCAGTGTCTCTTCTGGTTCCAACATCATGAGACAAACACCAACACGAAGGTGAAGGAGGCTTTACTGTCAGAGCTCCTAAACTCTGGAACGACTGGTCTGATGAGATCAGCGCGGCAGAGTGATTCAATTACATTTTTATGGTTTTAACTTAGTTTTAACTATCTGCATTTTATGTTTTTATGTGTTTTTTTGTAAAGTACTTTGAATAACACTTTACCTAAATAAAGATTAGTATTATTAGATTAAGGGGAGAAGATGGTTTTTGGATAGTTTAAAGTCTAGATTGAAGTAAGAGGTTCCTATTGGCTGCACCAACATTTAAATTGAAGAGAAGACACTCCTATTGGTTACTCTTAAACCTGAATTAAAGTCATGCAGCTCTTAATAGCTTTTGGCTTTCATTTAAATAATCTTCAGTTACTTTATTCTACTTTTAACTATTTTAAGGTTTTATATGATGATGGGCCTCCATTGCTTTAATGTTGCGCTGCTGTTGTATGTTGCAGGAGGTCAAGATCCAGGACAGGCAGGTCCTGCTGGGATCCGGTTCCCCGGCCTCTGTGTCAGTCCCCATCCTGTTTGAGGAAACGTTCTACAACGACCAGGAGCAGAGCTACAGCATCCTATGCATCTCCCGGCCCGTCGAGGTGGACCCGAGTCCGGCCGAGCTCAGCCCGCCGCCCCCTTACTGCCTGAAGAGCCTGGAGGATGTCAGGGAGTTCCTGGGCCGTCACGCCCAGAAACTGGACAAGTTCATCCACGGTTTCTGTCAGGCCTTCAAGGAGCAGGAGAGGAAGGGACTCCGACACCACATAGTAGGACAAACTCTACGTCTTCCTCACTTCTGTTGTTGTTCTCGTTCCTTCCTCTTTATTATTTTTCCAACTTCTTGCTACCTGTTGTCTTTGAACTTCTTCTTCCTCTGCTTCTTTTTCATCTTTCCTTCTGCCTTTTCCTTCCATTTCCTCACCTCTTGTCACCAGTCAGGTGTCCATATGAACAGTGAAAGAGGTTTTCCTCACTGTAATCATTCCTCCTGTTCATACTGGATATTAAAAGATCCTTCAAATGTGCTTTCAATGGAAGTGATGGAGGACAAAATCCACAGTGTGTCCACACAGTCATTTAAAAGTTGATGTGAAGCTTAGATGAGGCAGCAGTCTGAGTTAGTCATATCAAGAGGATATCTGACACATTTACAGTCTTTTTAGCATCAAATTCCCTCTTTGTGTTTCCCTGTTGAGCTGCGGTGGAAGTATAGTAACAAAAAGAGGGACTTTGGCACTAAAAAGACTGTAACGTTGAAAGATATCTACTTGATTTGACTCATTTGGACGCTGAAGCTTCATATTAGCTTCAGATAAACTTTGAAATACATTTTTGTCTCCCATCACTTCCATTGTAAATACATTATGAAGGGATCTTCTAACAGTCAGTATGAACAGGAGGAATGATTACAGCAAGAAAAACATGTTTCAATGTTCATTTAGGCTCCTGACAGACTTGAAAAACTGCGAACCCGTCCTTTAAGGGTGTATTTTTCCTTTTTAATAGAAGATGAACAGTTTTGGTGATTGATCAGTTAGCTTCCCTGCAGCACTGACCGCTCGTCTGTTCTCTCTCCTCTCAGGACTCAGTGAACGGTCTCTACACTAAATGTCTTCAGTGTCTGCTGAGAGACTCTCGCCTGGTGAGTAGAAACCGACCCGCAGGTTCAGCTACGGTCGAGATCTATGCAGATATTGGAAGGTTTTGGGTGAGAAGTTGAGCTGTAGATTCAGAGCAGGATTTCCTCAAGCGGTTTGCCCAGTTGTCATGGAATTGAAGACGTCCAAGTATAATATTTTTCTGAGCGCTCTAAAGACTTAATGTCCATGTTGGCTTTAAAAGTTTCCAAAGTCAAGAATAAACTTTAAATCTCAGCCTTTAAGCTAACGTGGACAAAGAGTCCTTAAAGTGCTCAGATGCCCTTTAAAGCAGCGTTTAGATGATCCTCGTCTACTTGTAAAATCTGGAAATCTTAAACAACTACAGCTGCAAAAATCAGTCGATCAATCTAAAATTTTTTGAAGTAAAAAATCCAATAATTCTCTTGTTTAAGATTCTCAGATGTGAAAATGTGCGTGTATTTGTCTTAATATTATAGTTGATTGAATATTTTGAGGTTTGGGACTTTTTGGTCGGACAAAACAAGACATTTGATGACATCACTTTGGGCTCTAGGTGATGGGAATTTTTCGGATTTTATATGGGCCAAAAAATAAATTTAGAAAAAAACATTGATTATGAAAATAATTGTTAGTTGCAGCCCTACAGACAAGCATGTTGCATTTACCAGGTATGTATGCTAATGACATGAAGTGGACTAATGAGAAAGAGCCGCCGGAAACCAGATGTTCTGCTGCCTGAACATATTCTTCATCCCTGGACGTCACAGATAAAAGGAAGTTATATGATTTTATGGCCAGTTGTGCATCATGTGCTGCAGTTAAACATCGCATTGTCCCACTTTATCACTGATATACTTTTGTTGACCATTTGAGGACAAATTATTGGTGTTAAACCTGGAAATTCTTGGTGCTCAAATGCATCTTAAGTTTCTGTCTCATTTGTGGACGAGGGGGAAAGCCCCCCCTCCCTACAACCCCCCCAAAGATCCACAGGGACACAAACTGTATGTTGATCAGTGAAGACACCACATGACACCAGAGACGTCAAGTTTAATATGATAAGCAGCAGCCCCTCTCCTCTCTCTGCTCAATTTTCTGCCTGATCACAGAAGTCGGGACGAGTTGCGTCACATCCTCTGCGGTGACTAATCCATTTCTCTGCATTAACTGATTCTGATGAGTATTTTGTTTATCTACAGAAACTTCTGGCGAAGCAGGAGCTTCAGATGACTCTCCTCAAACAGGCAGTGGAGGTAACTTTACTCAGTGTTCATGGGTTTAAGTTAACAGGTTTGTTTCTGAGACACATTTAAAACGGATGAAAATGAAGCTCATGACTTGGATTTGAATTGAAGGTCAGCAACCGGCCTTCGTTTCTTATAATTATAAACACTAAAAGAAAGAAAACTACATTTTGAAGGCAGGAACAGGAGCGTAGGAGCCCGTGCAGCACATACACAAACATATCCGATTATACACTCATGAACGCAGCCTTTAATCCGCTCAGTCCCGGACCAGGAAGTGTCTATTTGTACTACATTTTAGTTTTCAGATATTTGATGTGAGTAGTTGTATTCAAGGTTTATGAGGGATTAAATAAACTGGTTCGTCTACCAACAATCCAATCACAAAAGGCGTTTATTAGAAAAACAGAAAGGTGTAAAACATCATAACAGAACAGTAATCTTTTGATATTTTCTGTCTGACTAACAGCAACTATGTCCAACAACAGCATCATAAATAATAAATAACAAAAAATTCAACAACAAAGCCTTACTCATAGGAACTTTTACTCTACTTGTAAACTTTTAATCCCAGCTGAACACCATTTAAACCATGAAGCTAACAAGCAGCCAGCGGATACTGCAGCGATCACCTGTGCTCTCAAAAAACTTGTATATTTTTTAGCACTTTTACGTTCAGCCTCCTTTTTCACCGTCTGCGTGGCGTCTTATGTCGTTCATATGCTGAAATATTTCCTTTTAAAGTCACAGCTAGAGCGTCTTTTAGCTTCCGTATTGTGACGTACAGTTACGAGAGGCGATTACATCAAATCGGAGCGCTGAAACGTGGGCTTTGATTAGTGAATACGGAGCCGCAGAGAGAAACTGGACTCCACACACACACACACACACACACACACACACACACACACACGCACACACACACACACACTTCCCTCAACCGTGCGGTTTGATCAGAAGGAGCACGAGGGGGGAAATAAATGAATTAGAGCTCAACCGCAGTGTTTAGGAAATGAAAACAAACTGATAGAACACACGAGCGCTCACGTGTAGTTTTTTTTTTTTTTATGATGCGTGTTAGTTTAGTTGTTTTGTTTAAAGATGAGTCATCAAACATCTGAAAACCTTTTTACAGGAAGAGAGAAAAGAAGGATTTTGATGTAAAAAAAATGATCAAAATGAGTTTTTTGGACGTATAATTGTCATATGAGAAATGAACAACTAACAGGATTAAAATGTGTTTTTTTATTTCACTCTTTAAATTTATTTAGAAAAGAATAATTTAACAGTTAGTCGATAGTTAGATTTTTTTCAAGCAAAAATACAAAATTTGATGTTTTCGTTTGGTTTCTCAGATGTGAGGATTTGCTGTTTTACTTTGTCTTAATAATATTTGAAAAAAAACAAAACATTTGTTGACATTTTTCATTGTTTTCTGTTTCATAAAGCAGGCGATTAATTAATCAATCCAGAAAATGATTGTCATATTAACTGTTAATGAAACTATTAATGAGTTGCAGTCTTTGTTTAGTGACTCTGTTAAATCAAACATGCAAACATATTTCACATAACTGATGCTGGATTGTGTCTGACTGTTGCTTTGCTTTCTCACAAAAGTTCTTCTTCTTCTTCTTCTTCTTTTTTCCAGATCTATGTTCATCATGGTATCCATGATTTAATCTTTAACTTCGTGGGAACGCTTGAAGCCAGCCAGGTAGGTCTGAGACGTCTCGCTCCTCAAACACACTGAAAACACTGAAATGTGTCTTTTACAAATAAAAAAAAACAGACAAGTGCTGAGTATGAGGTGTTGCAGGTGTTGAAATGAAATGATGCTCCACCTGCAGATAGCGGTTATATTTATTGCATTTCTGGCTCAGTTTAGTGTTTTGATCTGTTCTCGTTCCTGTGGATAGATCGCAAAATATCAGCGATCAAGAGCTTCTTTGCAGATCAGCAATTTTGCAGAAACATACAGCAGAAATCCACCATAGAAGAAGAAGGAGAAGCAAATACCGTCTGCAATGCAGCTACAAGAGGTTTAGTTTAAATCTAACAGAACACAGTCAGAGCTCAGAGCTTGAACGCATTAAGTTGGCTGACAGACAGGCTGCAGAACATCAGAGCACAAAGGAGATCAGAGATTATCTATAAATCTTATTTCTTTCTTTCCGTCTCTTTGATCCCGCTGACACGCAAACATCCCCGTTAGTGAATCAAAGCTGCAGTTAAATTTGATGTCGATGTGTAATGACAGTAATGTGATCAGACCTCATGTCTTCATTTCTCTCGCGTGTGTTTGTGCTGCTCATCATCGACAGGACGCTGCGTTCAACAAAACCACGAGGAGCCTGCAGGACCTGCAGCAGAAAGAACTGGGAGTCAAACCGGAGTTCAGGTCAGTTCAACGTGTCATAGCTGCTGTTTTAAGAAAATACTTCATCTGTTTGGCTGGAGACAACCGGACACATCTTCTGTTTAGAGCTGATTAGTCGATTAATCGATTTATTGCCAACTATTAAATTAATCGCCAACTATTTTGATAGTAGATTTATCATTTTTAGTAATTTTTGAAGAAAAAAATGTCCGAATTCTCTGATTCCAGCTTCTCAAATGTGAATATTTTCTGGTTTCTTTAGTCCTCTGTGACAGTAAACTGAATATCTTTGAGTTGTGGACAAAACAAGGACGTTAGGTTCTGGGAAACAGTGATCGATATTTATGTCCAATCGATTAATGAAGAAAAATAACCAACAGATCAATCAATAATGAAATGTTTCAGTTACACTGATTGGCTGTTATGAAGGCTAAAAGGTCAAAGTTATTGATAGATAATCCATCACAGACAACGTTTAAGTCGCTTTAGTGTTTTTGTTATCATTGCGTGGTGCGTTCAGGAACACTCAGACATCCGAGGTCAAAACGACATCGCTTTGATGAGCTGTGCAGCGGACAAACAACAAGCAAACATGGATGTCATGAAGGATCATGTGAATTTGATTTATTTTATTAAAAATGTTTTCCTCAAATTTCATTTATTTGGCAAACGCTTTGGTCCTAATCAATTTATACAGTATAATTGCAACAATAGTGATAGTGCTTTCAGAGTCTCATCTCTGATTTCAGAATGACCTTTAACACACCGTCAGGTAGACTTTTTAATGCAGCTAAATGATCATATGATAATGTAACATTGACAAGAAGATAAGAACAAAAAAAACACTGTTAGAGATTATCTACCTAGAGCTAATTTCAATCTCTAAAGGTTAATTTTCATATAAATAAACTAGGGATGCACGATATTGGATTTTATGCCGATATGCCGATATTTCCAACTCATTGTGGCCGATTGCTGATGCCGATATATGCACATATTTTTTTCCAGCTGGCGGAGGAGACTATTATGCATGCAAGCATAGATTATACTAAGTATGATTGAATAACAAATCGGGGCTCGGTGGTCCAGTTGGATCCACATGGAGAGCCGGGCCTAACGTTAGCTGAGAGGAGGGCGGAGTGTTAGCCGCAGCATGACCGGAGGGAAGCACAGCCAGCTAGCCTCTGCTAGCCTCCCAGCTAACGTTAGCCCCGGCTCTCTATGTGGAGCACCAAGCCCCGGTTTGTTATTCGGGTTAAAGTAGGAAGAAGCAGCGGGTCTGACGGGCAGCTGAGTGAAGTGGAGCCTGCGGAGGAAGCACCGGGACCGTCAGGGTGACACACTCCATCAAGGGAAGCACAGTCAGGCGGCGGAGGAGATGGCGACATATCAGCCTCTCATAATCGGCAGAATTCGCCGATGCTGATATTTCATTTTAGAGCTTTTATCGGCCGATACCGATGACGTGCCGATAATATCGTGCATCCCTAAAATAAACAGGAACCAACAGCTGCCTTCACCACAGAAAATCAATGGAACTGATGGGATGATTTGGCAAATATTATAAAGTGTGAGAACAACAAACCCATGTAATGAATTTAAATGTGAATCCAGAACAGAGTTGTATCAAGCTGCATCCTGTCTGCCACTTTATATTGTCTTTTGTTCTCATTCTCATTCATAACGTTGATCAGTTTTCTCCCTTATATCATATAAAGGCCTTTAGCAGCCTAAAATGTCCCTTCTGATCCTTGCAGACAACCTGTACATTAGTATTTTCTTAAAACCTGAGTACCTGCAATGTTGAAAAGTCTTTAAAAAAACAAAAAAACCCTTTGAATATATTAAATAGTGACAATTATGTATTTCATAAATAATTGTAGGCCTTTTTGTCCCTACTGGTTTTTCATCATTCTTTGAGTGTTATGACCATGAAAAAGGTATAAAATTTTATTTTTTGTGGTGTTAAAAAGGTCATCTGTTGCAGAAACCCTGATTAAAGTTAATTTACATGATGTAACATTGTGTTGATGAATGTTTGAAGCTGAGCTGTAACCGTTGTGTTTCTGTAGTATTAACTTGTCTCGGGCCAAAAGAGAGCTGAGTCAGCTCAACCAGCAGACCTCCCCCCTCCTCAAACTGCTCTGCCTGCGTAGAGTCGCCCTGACCGCCACCCAGACCCCCCGACGCACAGGTGAGCACTGTGTGTGTGTGTGTGTGTGTGTGTGTGTGTGTGTGTGTGTGTAACTCCATGTGAATCTCTGTCTAATGAACTGAATTAGTAAAACTGAATGAATCTGAAGACTTAAGCTTCTCTTGACAGTTTTTGCACCTTGAGAGCAGAGGAAGAGTCTCACACTTCACCTCCTCCACAATTCACATGTACAGTTTAATGTTTATGGGCATGAGTCACATTTTCATACTTCTTCCTCAGCCCTGTTTTGAGGAAGTGGTGACTTCTACCGAACAGTCACCGCAGCTGTTGGGTATGAAGATACGTTGGCACATAGTTTATGTGTTCAGCTCTGACAGAACAGCTGTTTTTCTGTGGAAAATCAACACAAACACTTTTGTTTTATGTGAGGCATTACTCCTGCGTGTTGATAATTGTATCAACTACTCGTTGTCGGGACACTTTTTGCAGCAGCCTGCTTTTGTGCTGTCGTGCAGCTGCAGGTCAGGTGAGGACAGGCTCGATACTGGAGTCTGATTGGCCAACAGCAGCAGTGTTGTGAAGTGGAAGAAGGAGCTCTCCACTCTGAAAAATCCTTCTTTTAATCATCTCCTCAATATTTCTTAAAGCAGTCATAATCAATAACTAATCTAAGAACTGTCAGTGTTTAATGTGTTGGCGTTGGCTCGTAGTGATGAACCTACAGAGAATTATCAGCGACTCTGCTCTGTTTCAGCTCATTGTTTATCTGTCCGGCTGCAACTTCTACTGTTTTGATTCACTCTCAGCGCTCTCATAGCGTCGTTTTCAGAGAAAAAGCTGTAAAAAGCCGCTGTACACTACCTGCTCAGCACCAAACGGCAAACAGACACAGTTAGCTGTCGACTAGCTGGTGAACATAGTGGAGCATTTAGCAGCTAAAGAGCCAGATATTTCCCTCAGGAGTTAGTGGAGAACAAAAACAGAGCTAAAAGAGAGTGAATATTGGACTTACATTCACCAGGTGGACAGAAACACGACTCCACATGAATAATAATGTTGCTCCGTAACAAACAACATATCAACTTAAATGTGAGGATGTGTGTTGTGTTCACTACTAGTTTCTGATGAAAACTAGTGGACAAAGAATCTGCAGGTTTAACACAGAAGCAGTGCTGTAGGTTTATATTATGGCCACAAGTTTTAATTCAATCAGTGTCAGTCTGTAAAACATGAAGATACCCATCAGCCTCAGCTGCTGTTGCATTGTAGAAGAAGCTGTAGATCTCTGCCACCATGACAGAAAAACTACGACAAAACTTTCTGGTTATAATGAGAAAATATCTTGAGGAAAAAAGGAAGGAAATTTTCAGTTTTTATTAAATGAAAAAAAAAGAGGTTTTGTAGAATAAACATGTTACATATTTCTCAAAATATCAAGAAAAGTATTGGAACCAAACGTAGGTATCATCACTAGTATCAAAAATGTTAAATGAAATATTTGATAATGAATAAAATAAATAAAGTCAAATTTATTTTTATAGCACATTTCATACGGCAGGTGTAAACTCAATGTGTTTAAAAACAAGTAAAGATAATACATGACAAAAATATATAACATTACATTAACATTACAGATATAAAAACATATAAGAAATTAGAAGGTGAGAAGGTATTATTATTATCAAAGAAATAATAAAATAATAATAATACTGTTTCTAAAAAGAAGGTTTTACCCATTAACCTAACTAAGAGCTTGCGAAAAAAGATTAGTTTGCTTTTAAAGGAAGACAAACAAACCTGAGTTCATGAGTAAGACCATAATGACTGAAGGCACCATGAGCTGATTCAGTATTTATTCTTGGTGAGGAGACCTTTATTTGATGATCTGAAGGGTCTGTCTGGTGTGTATCCAGAGAGCATGTCAACAACGTAGGAGGGAGCTAGACCGTTCATAGCTTTAAAAACAATAAGAAGTATTTTAATATCAATTCTTTGCTTTACTGGGAGCCAGTGAAGAGAAATTAAAACAGGAGTGATGTGTTCACACCTTCTGGTTTTGGTTAATACTCTGGCTGCAGCGTTCTGAATAAGCTGGAGTTTATTAACCAGTCCAGCAAAAAGAGTCCGTTACAATAGTCTAGTCGACTGGAAACGAATGCATGAACCAACTTTTCAGACCATGTCGAGAATAAACACTAAATCAGAGAAGAGGGAGCGCTTGACTCGATGCATCGGACCAGACACTTTGAATCAAACATCATCAGTGTTGTGTTTAATTCATCGTTTAAGTTAATGTATGACAGACTGTGCAGCTCTGAGTGTAACTCCAGGTTAGATTTCATCATTCTTCATCACTTCAGCTGAGATGCATTTCATAAAAAAACATCAGAGTAAGAATATCTAACATGCTGCTTCTCTTTATCTCAGTTTTATCTTCAGTTATTGGTGCACATTCATCAGAAAGTATTCAGGACATTTGCTTGGATTCACCTCATCAGAGAGAAAGTATGACTGTTCAAATCAGCCCGTCTGAACTCTGCGTGATCTCCTCTCGCCGCCGCGTAATCAGATCAGTGAGCAGGACAATATCCGCTCTGTCGCCCTCTAATGTGTTTGTCCAGTTTGTTTTGGAAATCCGAGCTTATTGGCCCACAAAAAAAACCCCGCTGTTAGTCCGCGGAGTGGTACGATCCCTTCATAATAAATGTTTGTCAAGCGGTCAATTTATTCATTTGGGTCAGGACAGAGGGGGCAGTGTGTCCCGCAGCGTCAGGATGACACGGCAGGATGAACTGAGCAGTGTGTCATATTTGTGGTTTTCTTTGTTTGTGTTCACCTAACTGTGTGTGTGTGTGTGTGTGTGTGTGTGTGTGTGTGTGTGTGTGTGTGTGTGTGTGTGTGTGTGTGTCTTCTCCCCCTGCAGTCAGTATAGAGGCCGTGTGCGCGGACGACCTGCTCTCCGTCATCCTCTATCTGCTGGTGAAGACGGAAATCCCCAACTGGTGAGCACGGAGGGAGATTCACTCTTGACCTTTGACCTTATGGCTCGTGGGGCTGAAAACACAGATGCTGAAAGTCATTTAAGGAGAACTTCCAGGAGCGTCGTTTAAAAAAACAAGACTGTCTCCTCGTCGTCTGTCGTGCAGTTTGAGCTGTTAATCGTGCTTCTACGTTCACCGTCAGCCAAGATAATATTCTGATACCAATTCTTTACATCCTACTAAATGTTGTATACAGTGTGCACTATATTATGATTACCAATGATCTATTACTGCAATGATTAGTCAATTAGTCTATTGAAAGGTGATAAATCTGCAACTTATTTGATAATCGTTTAACCGTTTTTATCAAAAAAGCCAAATATTTCATGTTTTCAGGTTCTTAAATTTGAGTATTTGGTGCTTTTCCTCATCTTACATGATAGTAAAGTGAATATCTTTGAGTTTTAGACAAAACAAGACATTTAAAGAAGTCACTTTCAAATGTTTTAAAGAAATTAGAACAACAGACATTTTCAAGACAATCGATCAAGCAACCAAAATCAGCATAGTGAAAATAATCATTAGTTGAAGCCATATGTTATATACTAATCTTAATAGTGTACAGTTTTTGCATTTAGACAAGGAATCATCATACTGCATTGTTTTGTATCAGCAGGAAACTCTGCACCGTTGTTTGCATTGTTGTGCAAAGGAAATATCACCTCGACCTCAGAGAACCACCTAAAGTTAAAGCTCACAACAATAAGACCACACGACGCTCGTTTCTGATCCGTCTCACCACCATCCACTCTTCCTTTTAAATGTTGCCCAGCCGTGAACAGCTCCTCCATTTCCTTTGTGCATTGCATTGTGGGAAAGAATAGTGTCCATTCAAAGCACACTTAAAAATAAAGGCTTTTTTTAGCTGGTTTGAGTATATTTAATTTGGTCATTTTTTTCCAGTATGAACACACTACAGACTGGAAACCTGCTTAGTATCAGTGTGTAATGTGGATTTGAGACACCGGTGATGTTTGACAGCAAAGACCATTTTATAACTGTCAATAAGGGGAATTATAGGAAGTCCAAATGACATGAGAGGAAGGATGTTCAGGAGGGAAACGTGGATACAAACTCTTTTAAAAAATATACAGTTTGGGGAGAAACGTCTTCAACATGGAATAGTTGTAGTTATTTATCAGACTGAGCTATTTCCACTAAAGGTTTATGATATCAGGTAGCTGTGACATTTAGAATTTATTCAGGGTGAAAAAACAGTATTCAAAGAAAAAAAAATTAGGAGCGGAGTGTGTCAATGTGTCCGCTAGGAGCAGAAATATTCAGATGGAATTAATCTTCTGAAACTAACTAGAGTTCATATTAATTGCGACAAGAAACACGAGTATAAACAAAAGTATTTTGACATGAAAGTTTCTGCTTTTGCATTCAAAAGTTTAGTTAACGAGCTAATGAGTTAACGAGCTGACAAAACATCAGTCAACGCAGGTTTAAATATGAATTATCTGACAAACAAATCCGATAATTCAAACTGTTGCTGCCGTGTGGAGCAGAGAACTGCTGATGTCGGCTTAATCAACTAATCATTGCTGTCAGACGATATTAAACATGATGATGATGATGATGAATCAAATCTCATGATCAGCAACACGAGTCTCGAGTGTGCCGTTAATCTGACAGATCAGAGCGAGATTTAATTAATCGACTGAATGTTGTTTAACATCTTGACGGGAGCCTGTTAGTAGAATTAGCAGAGAACAAACATCATCCTGCACATCCAGTCGTCTGGATGGAGGAGTTGTTGTTGTTGTTGTTTATCTGTGTATGTAGTTAGTTTAGAAAGCTGCTTTTGTTATTTTTCACAAATCTATTATTACATCTGTAGTCTGTTAGTGCAACACAAAGTGAACATTTTCATATACGAGTCATTTTTGCCAAATTTCTATTAATATAAGTCGCTCTAATTCTGTTGTTCCTCACCTACTAATGAAGAAAAATGACATTTGTTATTGGATACAGTTCTTAGAGAATAGTTTCATTTATCAGTTATACAGGCCTGTGTGACTGGTCCATGGTTGAATGTGTTTAAAGGTTTTTGTCGTTTGTCGTCAGGATGGCCAACCTGAGCTACATCAGAAACTTCTGCTTCAGCCACTCCAGTAAAGATGAGCTCAGCTACTGTCTGAGCACGTTTGAGGCTGCAGTGGAGTACATCAACCTGGGGAAGCTGCAGGACACACACTCCGTGGGTCACACACACACACACACACACACACACACACACACACACACACACACACACACACACACACACACATACACACACACACACACACACACACGAATAGGACTATTATTATGTCATCACGGTGTTGCATCTCAGCTCGGGAGTGTTTGATGGTACTGAACGTCCTCCGTGTTTTCTTCTTTTGTCCCCTCAGGGCTCAGGTGAGCTGAACGACAAGGCGTTGTTCAAAGAGAGAATGAGTCTGCTGACTCAGAGCACCGCTACGCCCATCCACTGTCTGTTCGAGGTGAGCTGCAGGAAACTGAACCACCAACATCCACCGAACACTTTCACAGTTTTTACCAGACAGTTAACTCCTGGTTAATATTACAGCTGCAGTTACTTACTGTTTTTCAGCAAATTCGCTGGTCCTGTAATTTAGATCCCATCCAGAGCAATGAATCACCTAGAACTTCCTTGATAAAGACCAAATACTTCATGATTAAATAATGTTATGACGTTATACAAAAAACTATTTCAAATATCATTAATTAACGCCATAAATAACGTTTCATCTCCATCTTTACTGCAAAGAGATCAGTCTTTTACTGCATTATCTTTGACTGATGATCAGTTCCAACATCTTTTTAGGAGAATTATCTACAAATAAAAGATTATGAATTATTGTTTTATTCAAAAATGCAGAGGAGGTTCAGGACTTTTTTAAACCCTGAGTAGTGCCTGCAGGCAGCCCCAACAGCTTCCAACAGGATGACAGGCCAACGTGAGGCCAAACACAGAGCAGAAAAACTCTTAAACCATCGGGATTTTGGCAGCTGGACAGTGAGAGGAGGATATTTACAGAGATTTCAGTAAACATATGAAACTGAAACTGCCCCCCCAACCACACAGCTAAAAGTCAAGTCATGTAATGGGCGGGGTCAGCTACTTAACATAATCACTCCCAAGTTAAAAGATGAGTAATCAAAACTATTTTACATCTCACGAGAAAAGAAAAGTGAGAAATTTTGATATAAAACTATTCAAAAATTATTTTTTTGATTGATAATTAGCACAAGGACGCCGGATTAGAATGTGGAAAATGTATTTCACTGTGTTTAAAAGAGGTGTTTGTTTCTGTGTGTGTGTGTGTGTGTGTGTGTGTGTGCGCGTGTGTTACAGCACATAGCAAATGGAAACGAGGTGGAGGTCGAACGTCTGCTGAGTGAAGGAGAGAGCGACGAGGACGTTAAGATGTGTCATCCCCTCTGCTCCTGTGACCTCTGTGACCTCCAGCTGTCTGGGTCAGCACACACACACACACACACCCCCATATATGTACACACACACACACACACAGGGGTATACACGGCACACACTAGGGTACACGAGAAATACAGCGCACTAATGAAGCTGCTTCGACACTCGGGTTTATCATGTTTGTGTGTTTTAGAGGAAATGAGAAACATTTTGCAGAATCTTTTTTTCCAGGAAACCTTCTGGCTTCTATTTTCTTTTCTGCTCATTTTTCTACTCCACATCATTTCCCCTTTTGCTCCGTTTTCTGTTGCATCAGAGCTGTGAATCAGGAACAAAAAACTTTTTGCTCTTTCACTTCCCACTTGAACATACTACCCACACACACACACACACACACACACACATGCAGGGTATCTAGTTTATGAAGTCTGTCTTAAAACAATAATCAGGAGCCCAAATGAACAGTGAAACCTGTTTTTCTTGCTGTAATCATTCCTCCTGTTCATACTGACCATTAGAAGATCCCTTCATAATGACCTTACAATAGAAGTGCTGTATTCACTTTTCATCAGTCCTCGTATCGGCAGAAATGTATTTAAAAGTTGATCTGAAGCTGATACTAATATAAGCTAATAATCATCTACACAGACTCACAGGGGACGAGTCAAATATTCGACATCACGCTGAGAAAACTGTGACGAGGGTGTGATTTTACAACGTTTTCTCAAAACCTTTACAAAGACAGATCATTCGTTTCTTGTTAATAAATCCCCCCTGAGGGCTCATTACTGTAACTGAGATCAGCTGTGAAGTTTCCTCTTTTTGGGTTTTCTTTTGTAGTATTTTGAGTGTCAGTGGGGGGTTTCCGTCTTTAATTTACCTGCTGAGCCGTCACTTACAGCTGTAAAGTGACTTTGGTTGTCGTTTTATTTTCCTGTTTCAGACGGTTGAACGACCCGTCCATCGTCACGCCGTTCTCCAGAGACGACAGAGGTTACACACCGCTGCACGTTGCAGCTATCTGTGGTGAGCAGCTGCTTTAAACGCACAGAGGGATAAAACATGAGCTGCTTTAACGATAGGATCCCTATTTATAGATGTAGAAATGATAAACCAACCTGTGTGTGTGTGTGTGTGTGTGTGTGTGTGTGTGTGTGTGTGTGTGTGTGTGTGTGTGTGTTTCAGGTCAGGCCCAGCTGATAGACCTGCTGGTGTGTAAAGGAGCACCGGTCAACGCCACAGACTACCACGCCCTCACACCACTACACCTGGCCTGCCAAAAGGGATACCAGGGAGTCACGGTGAACGACACACTCCTCACACACACACACACACACACACACACACACACACATACACACACACAAACACTCGTACAGCACAACATTTGTCAGTGTGTGTATACGAAAGAATTATGAAAATAACCTGTATGTACAGAAAAATCATTTAAAACCGAGTTATAAAACATAGAAGAAGTTCAGAAAAATGAATAAATGTTCATGTTAATTAAGACAAAGATAAACTGAAGGCTATAATACTAGATAATACAACAATAACATGAGTAAAACTTGAATATTAATGTATTAAATGTGTGTTTCTGTCCTTTTAGCTGCTGCTGCTGCACTACAAAGCAAACACAGACGCTCAGGACAACAACGGCAACACACCGCTGCACCTCGCCTGCATGTACGGACACGAAGACGTGAGTCAAACTCTCTTTGTTAAAATCACTTTGTCAGAATAGAAAAGAATTTAGTTAATTTATTAGTAGTTGAATCAGTTTCTGGAGGTCTGAAGACTTAAAATATTTCACAAAAAAGAACCAAAGATAAAAGAAAAGGTGACCCCCAGATTTGGAACCAATTTGGATTAATCAACAAATATAGATTTTATTGATCAGTTGTACTATTTGATTAAGAGATTAGTTGTTAAAAAATTATAAATAATTTGCTTGTTGCAGATTTTCAAATGAGAGGATTTCCTGCTTTTTCTCTTTTTCACATCATCTTAAAATGAAGTATCTTTGGGGTTTTAACTGTTTTTAACATCGTTCTGGATCTGATGAGATTGATGCTGCAACTAAGAATCATTTTCATAATCAATTATTTTTTCATCTAATCAATTAATCATTTGCCAACAGTCCCAAACCCAAAAATATTCAATTAACTATAATGAAGGCAGCAAATTTTCAGATTTAAGAAGTTTAATGTTTAATTTTTTATTTGAAAAATGACTTAAAATAGTTGATGATTAATTTTCAAATGATCAGTTAATCATAACTAATCATTGCTACTCGAGATGTCATTATTATTGACATTCTATACACCAAAGATTCTACATATAATCAATATGTCAATCAATAATTAAATTAACTGAGCTGTGAGCCTCGGAGTCAGTTCATCTCCTCAGATGTTTTCTGGGATCAAGATGTTGTGCTGATGGCGGTCGTGCTGTGTGTGTGTGTGTGTGTGTTTGTGCGTCAGTGTGTGAAGGCTTTGGTTTACTACGACCTCCAAACGTGTCGCCTGGACCTGCAGAACGATAAAGGTGACACGGCGTTGCACATGGCGGCTCGCTGGGGCTACGAGGGAATCATCCAGGTGCTGCTGGAGAACGGAGCGAGCACCGACATCGTCAACAAGAACAAAGACTCTCCTCTGCAGTGTGCGCTCAACTCCAAGGTGAGCGAAACGCACACACGACAGACCATAATACTCCGTAGGATTCAGAAGTTTGTCCATGAATATACTGAACTTTTCAAACGTCAGGATGTTGCTCTTAGAAACGGCAAGCTTCAAAATAAATTTAGCATAGCATCATTTTGGAGTAGCAGCAGTTAAAACAACATAATATTGATTCTATTTCAGATTTACAAAATGAACATAAAGGAGAAATATCTTTATATTTACAGATGAATTTATTACTAGGGATGCACGATATTATCGGCACGTCATCGGCCGATATAAGCTCTAAAATGAAATATCGGCATCGGCCCGAAATGAACATTTTCTGTCGATTATGAGAGGCCGATTTGTCGCCTTCTCCTCCGCCGCATAACTGTGCTTCCCTCCATGGACTGTTTCACTCTGACGGTCCCGGTCCTTCCTCCGCAGGCTGCACTTCACTCAGCTGCCCGTCAGACCCGCTGCTTCTTCTAGCGGAGGCTAGCTGGCTGTGCTTCCCTCCACTCATGCTGTGGTTAAAGCTCCGTTAGCCTTTCAGCTAACGTTAGCCCCGGCTCTCCGTGTGGATCCAACCGGAGCACCGGCAACCAGCGTATTAGGTGCATTAGAAAGTCAGTTAACTGTCAAATATGACAAAGAAAAGCATTAAATCCTTAAATTTTAGAAGCTAAAATCAGCTCATTTTTGGCATATTTGCTTAAATGAATCTGTAGATTATTTTCTCAATTAATCATTGAATCATTTGGACTATTAAATGTCAAAAAACAGTGAAGTCATTAAGTCTTGTTTTCAGTTTAAAAGGATATAAAACAGAGAAAAGCAGAACATGATGACAGTTTCTGCTTAAAAAAACAAAAACTTTCTGTATTTTTTTTTTTTTCAATCAACAAATAGATGAATCCAGATGTTTTCATAGTGGGAGCTCGGCCTCTCCGGGGGGGGGGGGGGGTCTAAACAGTTTCAGGGAAGCCTCGGTGAATTGAAGTGAAAAAATATTACATTAATCAAAAGGAGATCGCATAGAAGAGCAATTCTAGAGGAGGAATTTTACTGGTTTTACCACTTTCTCAGAGTTAGAAACTAATAAATGTATTTGATGTAGTCTGAAGTCTAACAGCAATATCTCGGCTCAACTGTTGATGATATCAAATAACATAATCATGATCCCAAAGGCATCCAGGAATCGAGTAAGCCAGTAAATTAAGGGGGGGGGTGAGAGGCGCCTTTTTCCAAGCTTTGTCTGAGTGGAGGCCTGCAGTCTCAGACTTGGATTAATCACTTTGTTGTTGCAGCTTTCCAGCAGCGCAGCAGTCGGACTCTCATACTGTAACCATCAGTCTTTGAAGCTGTTTGCTGCGTCTCATCATGAGCAGTAAAGTTTGTAAAATGTGGGAACTGAGCGACATTAAAGAAAAAAAAACAGAAATCAAAGCCACGTTCGCTCCGTCTCAACCGACATTGTTTTCATGTTTCAGAGCTCTGTAGTTAATCTGATAAGCTGCTGTTGTTTCCAGGAACAGAAAGTGTCGGAGCGGTCGTGGGAACAGAGCTGCCTGATCCTCTTACGCAGGATTCATCCCTGCACAGACCAGGGTGGTCCGGATCTGACCTCAGATCAGCTGGAATGATTGTAACAGATGCTGAAACATCCTTTCCTCCAGCAGCCTCCTGCCTGAAAATATGTTCTTTTTGGTGTCAGGCACATAAACTGTTTATATACTGTTCATACATGTGTTTTCTTTTTTTCCTGTAGATCCTCATGTTGTTGCAGTCGTCTCAGAACGGCCGTCAGCGCACAGGCAGCGGAGTCGATGTGAGTCTGATCTACTGTCATGTCTTTATCAGAGAGACCTTCAAGCAACCTGTCAGAGTCAGAGGTCAGAGGTCACAGACTCCAGACCTCAGATGCAAAGACGTTTGTCCCTAAAATGATCAACAGGTGCTAAATAAAGAGTTAAATCACAGCATTCAGAATATAAATTAATGACCATTTTTAGTAGTTAAAAACTAAATTCTCCTTGGAGTTACTAAAGTTTTCTTCTAATACAACTTCTTCTTCGGTGTGTTCAGCTGTTTCCTCACTTCCACCACAAAATTTCAAGTGTTTTGTATGTCAAACCAGCCAGTCATGATGAAAGAGATGCTTCTTGGTTTTATGTTTTTCTAAATAATCCGATAGAAAATGTTATGATCTGATGCAACAGAGCAGCATGTAAAGTGAAACAAACGTCTATTTTTATGGAAACAAGGTGCAAGATCAGGTTTTTACTCCAGTAATGTTATTTCCCACTAGTTTAATTCAGATCTACGACTGTGTGTCGCTCAGTATGAACAGTACTGCAGTTTTTGGATGTCTAGCATTTATGCAAAAAACTCTGCATGTGAAAAATGTTTTTTTATTTAATGATTTTGAGTTTTGTGTCTCTAAAAAGCTAAAATGGAAAAATACATTTTTTTTCTTCCCTCTCTCTCCCTCCTCCTCCTCCTCCTCCTCCTCCTCCTCCTCCTCCTCCTCCTCCTCCTCCTCCTCCTCTCAGTCTCCCAGTCGCTCCCCTCAGGCCTCAGACTGCAGCAGCCGTCGCTCCTCCATCTCCAGCACCTCCTCTCTGGGCTCCGAGGCCAAACCGGAGGGAGAACGGGTCCGACACAGAGAGGTAACCGACCGCAAAACACACCGAGAACAACAAGCTGATAGTACAGGAAACACTTTATATTAACCTTTCTAACATTCTCACCTCAAAACCAACTGAATACAAATACAACTGCACATCAAAAACTAGAAGAGCAGTTTAGTCTAGTAGTAGTAGTAGTAGCAGTAGTAGTAGTAGTAGTAGTAGTAGCAGTAGTAGCAGTAGTAGTAGTAGTAGTAGTAGTAGTAGTAGTAGTAGTAGCAGTAGCAGTAGTAGCAGTAGTAGTAGTAGCAGTAGCAGTAGCAGTAGCAGTAGTAGCAGTAGTAGTAGCAGTAGTAGTAGTAGCAGTAGCAGTAGCAGTAGCAGTAGCAGTAGTAGTAGCAGTAGCAGTAGTAGCAGTAGTAGTAGTGGTAGCGGTAGCGGTAGCGGTAGCGGTAGTGGTAGCGGTAGCGGTAGCGGTAGCAGTAGTAGCAGTAGTAGTAGCAGTAGTAGTAGTAGTAGTAGTAGTAGTACTGAGCTCCATGTGTGGTCTGTCCCTCCGTTCTTCTGTGGTTTTAACGCAGACGCATTTCATTAAACTACAGAAAAAGAAGCTTTAGAATCAATAGGCTGATACTGTTTCCATGGCGACTGACGCTGTCCGTGTTTGTGTGATTGACAGGTGGAGAAGCTGCTGCGTGCCGTTGCAGACGGTGATGTCGAGATGGTGAGAACAAACATTTTTTCTGTCTGAGCATCCTGAGGAGGAGAACGTGATTCGTTAATCAGTGCTGTTTTTATCTGTGTGTGTGTGTGTGTGTGTGTGTGTGTGTTTCAGGTGCGTTACCTGTTGGAGTGGATGGATGAGGACGAAGAGGACGAAGGAGATATTCGGTCTGAGGCTCTGCTCTGCCACCCGCTGTGTCAGTGTCCCAACTGCGCTCCCACTCAGAAGGTCTGAAATGTGATATATATATATATATATATATATATATATATATATATATATATATATATATATATATATATATATATATATATATATATAACAGGTCTTTATTTCACTTCCTCCATGTTGACCAGCTGTGTTGATTAATTTAGACTCATGTCAGATGCTCCACTTTGCCTTTTGCCCAAAACAATGTTAAGCTACCATAGATGAAAGTCAACACTTTCTCCAGAATTTACACATTTAAAGTCTTGGATCCTTTTTTAATAAGGAGACATATCATGTTTTTTTATATTCTGTAGGATGTCGGATGTTAAACATGCTATAAGTTCTAAAACTTGAGGTGAACGTATGTAAAACCGCTGCCTTCAAGTCAAGAGTCAGGGCTTCAATCTGCCCTGACTGCTGCGTTTGTTATCTCTACTTCCTCATCGTCAGATTGTTTCGCACACGCCCACAAATGGATGTCCGTTCTCTAATCGTCATTGTTAAGGTTGTTCTGTGGGTTGTTTTCTATATATTACTCAAACCAACAGTGACAATGATCTACTAACAAGTATTGTGTGTGCCTCCAAAGTCTGATATATCTTATTCCTCTGCGCTGTAGACCTCTGTTGTCCAAAAACTATTAAAAATTAATGAGCCACTTTGCTGCACTGGGTTTCAAGATATAACTTTCATCAACATAGCTTGTCAAGGATTTGCTGATCAAGACTCAAACTTCAAAAAATCTTGTAAGGATATAAGCGACAACCAAAGAGCTGATGGAAAAATGGTGTCAAGCGTCAGGCTGAATGTATCAAAAAGAGGATTTCAGTAAAAACGTTGCTCTCTCTGATCCTCCGTGTGTCCTGCAGCTGTCCGTCCTGCAGGCCGGAGCTCTCGGCGTTAACAGCTGTAACGCCGACGGTTTCACGCCGCTCCACGTCGCTGCCCTGCACGGCCACTCGGCGCTGGTCGCCCTGCTGATCCGCCACGGAGCCAACGTCAACGCCCGCACCAACCAGAACGCAACGCCGCTTCACCTGGCTAGCCAGAACAGCCACGTCCAGGTAGGAGCAAAGCAGGATGGGTAGTGGTACAAATTATTTAATTTATTAATTAATCATACAGAGCAGCAACACTCTGATACTCTGATGAAGAAGGTTTTATTGTGTTTATGGTCAAGTTATTGCTGTTAATGGAATAAAAATGATCTTTTTGCCTACATGTCATCTGTGACTGTTGATCTTATTGTGATTCAGTCATTCATGATAATAAACACTTAATAGACACTTAGAAATCACCATCATTTCATCATCACTGACAGCTGCAGTGTAACTTTAATGATGATACTTTTCCTTTAAGAACCCTTAATTAGCATTTACATACACAGCACCAGTCAAACGTCTGGACTGTATATATAAGCAGTATATAAAGAGTTAATTCATTGTTTTTTTACACTATAAGAAGTTATAAACAGGACATTTTAAGTGTTTATTAATGTACACTATTTGTCAACAATTATAACTTCTCATATGTTATATCATGTGTTTTACCATATTGTCGTTGATTTTCTGTTTATACAGCAGCCTCCTCATATTAGTGCCTGCAATCATATAATTATAATATTATATTATAAATAAGTATATCTGCTAATAACTACATTATAGTGTGTTATAAAGCATTTATTATATGTTTATATACTGATTATAAATGCTAAATAGGGGGCAAGTAAAGTGTTACCACTTTATATATATATATATATATATATATATATATATAATATACACATGATATAACATATGAGAATATATCCTATATACGTAAAGGTGAAGCTTTGCATAGTGTGATTTTTTTAGCAATTAATAGTATTCATGCTATAGAAACTGCACTTTTGCAGCTTTATATGTAATTTATACACTTTACACATTGAATGCAGACACTGATGTGTGTTCGGTAGCAGAGAGGAAATGATTTTGATTGGCCAGTGATGTTATTGAGACGTCTGTTCATTTTGAATATTAAACTGTTGTAAGAGAAGATATGGATGAAACTATTGATTATATATTTCATATCACAATGTTGACACATATTGTGATGTTGTACGTTTTCTATTGAGAAACTGTTTGGATAAAAAAAAAAAACTAGACAGGAATGTTTGATTTTAACTTATCCAGGAAATTAAAGCACTTTATCACATTGATGCTGAAGTGATGTAAAAATATTGCCATAAATCAGTTCTACTTATTAGTTTGCATCATTGCCCTGAATATCCTCATATAACCAGAGATATTAAAGACACAGCTGCCTCAGTGTAAACAGCATAGGAAAGTAAATCTATTATATCAGAGAAATCTAATCTAAATCTGATACTAATCTGTAGACAATGGTTCCTGGATGACAGCAGAGTCAGCGCTGAGGTGACAGCTGTAATTAAACACTGCTGTGTTACACTATTGTGTCATGTTAGTGATAAAAATTAAAAAAGATTACGGGAGAGTGTGATGTAGAAGTGGGTCAACCACACCGCTGGTCATTTCACTACAGTCAGCAAGTCTGCTTCATGTTTGTGAGGAGGTTTAACAGCAACACCTGCTGGCAAGAAGTCAGCAGCACAGGAGAAAAGATTTTAAGGATCAGAGTCCACGACAAAAGGCTTTTATCTGTTCAGAGGTTTTTGTCTTCAGTAGGAACTAAAGGGGTCAGAGTTTTGAGAGATGGACTGACGTGTTGTTGGTTTTGGTCTTTTCATAGAAATGTGTTCATGAGAAGAAGAATATAGGATTACACCAGCTCTTATCTTTTAAAACGTAGATGATATTTACTGTGTTTTACTTTGAATTTACTTCATATCAACAACAACAATCTGACTCAACAGTTTTTGGGTAGAAGCTAAAAACAAATGACCTCAGCTTGTCATAAAATATGTGAAGTCACATAATATCCTTCACATAAAGAAGTGACTGTGTGTGTGTTTTAGGTGGTGAGGTTTCTGCTGGAGTGCAACGCCAAACTCAATAAGAAGGATCACTACGGCAACACACCTCTGATACACGCCTGTCTCCGTGGAAACCTGGAGACAGCCACCACCCTGTTACAGGTAAACACACACACACACAGTCTCTCATGAATCCGGCAGACAGGATGTAGTTTCTAGAAGATCATTTTTTTAATAAAAACATGATTTTGTTTGTGCAGAGTAACGCGTTAGTGAACGTAGTGAACCATCAGGGGAACACGGCGCTCCATGAGGCGGTGCGAGGCGGACACCAGACGCTGGTGGAGCTGCTGCTGAGGGGCGGAGCCTCAGCCGGCGTCAGGAACAAGAGGCAGAGGACGCCGCTGGACTGCGCCTACGAACTGGGTGGCAAGGTGAGTGTGAAACACACACTACAGGGACAGTGAAGCTCAGGAATATGTATATATATGGTTATATGTATATAACCAGCAGAATATCTGCAGGTCTTGAGAAGTGTTTGAAAGCAGTTCCCTCAAACAGTTAAATAATAAAAAACAATTAAAAAGTCATAATCCTCCACATCTCAGGGTGTTTGAGAAGATGGAGAGAAAGGCAGAGTATCATATCTGTGACTGAATCCTGGACTTCACCGCACTGATTTTACTAACGTGTTAATACTTGTATGCTGTATTATAACTAATATCTATATTATAATGCTGTAATTTCATCTGAAACTGTTTTTTGTAAGGTTTGTGGCATTTAAGAGGCTAAAAATGTGTATCAGAGTGAAGATATTGAACATGGAAACCCAATGTTTTGGGTTTGAGTCGAACCTAAAATCTTTATCACATGACATCCACCGTCCACACTTATACTGTTCATTGTGTTGCACAATAGAAAAATGTGTTATTTGTTGTCAAGTATAATGTTATTACCAGTAATGATAATGGCAAGAACGTATTTATATGTGTTTACATCTCACTGACATGTTTAAATGTTGCATCAGTTTTTGGTTTCAGGAAACTAACTAACTAACTAACTAACTTGTTTGTGTTTGCTCCTGCAGAACACTGAGATCCTGAGAGCTCTGCAGAAAGCGTCAGGACTTTCCCCCGATGCTGAACCAATCAAACTCCTCTCTGTGCCCAAAGGAGCTCTGGGTAACAAACTGCAAATACACCATCTGTTTAGTTTAGTCGAGTCAGCCGCTAGGAGTAATGAGGCCCCCTTTGTGGACTTGATGAAGTGTAATTAATTTATATGATCCCTTGTTGTCACTGCAGCTCATTCGTTCGTTCAGCGTCTGAGGCTGCAGGATCACGCCAACGGCAGGAGGCAGAAACTGGCTCAATCCATCAACAGGTACAGCTATAGTCAACCAAAATCTACATAAATCTTTCTTATTCTTGGTTAAGTAATCAAATTAACTGTGTTTTTGTTTTTATTCAGGATTCAGCAGATGAAGAAAGGTTCCTCTGGTCCTCCTCCCAGATGTTCACCAAACCTCAACCAGGTACGCTGGCAACATGGATCTAGAAATAGCAACGATGGTCCAGACTTGTGTATATCTCATCAACTATTGGATTAAATTTTATACAGACATTGATGTTCCTCAGAGGATGAATCTGACTTTTCCTGTAGCGCCACCAGCAGGTCAGTTCATCAGGATTCCTCTAGAATAATGACTGATGACTTCCTGTCAGTATAATTTGTACTGAGATTAAAGGGGAACGTCAACTATTTTACACATGAAGATCTGTATGATGTTCACATGTCATGGCCTCTGAAAACCGTTGTATGGTGTCCTCTGTCTGCGTTGCTAAGTAACCAGATCACTCAGAGAAACCAGGTTGCATGTACGTTGTACATTTCATCTCATTCACTTCAATTTCAAATTTCAAATTTAATTTATAATTTCTGTAGCATCTCCTCTCACCTAGAATATATTTTACATATTTTTTTATTGTAACAAGTTTGTAAATTTCTTTCTCTTTTTATATTACTTAGGATTAAATTTTCCTTTAATTTTGTGTATATTTTATACTGTTATGCACCACAACACCAAGGAAAATTCCTTTTATGTGTGAACCTACTTGGCAATAAACCTGTTTGTGATTCTGATGTAACCTTGTTACTGTAAATCTGCGTATACATGCAGCAGTAACTTTATTTTGAAAGCTGAGCTCCTCACAAGTGTCTGAATTTAACAAAAATCAAACGTTCAGTGGTGTAAACTGACTTATTTAGACTTGTACAGGCTGCTTTGTTTTAGTTTCAGTTTTAGTTGGAATTTAATTTCAATTATTTGAAGTATGAAGACGCATCTCTCCATGTAACGATCTCTTCTTTCATCCAGCTGCTCTGCGCTGTGCTTCCCCTGTCTGCAGTCTTTATGCACATCTGTACTTTTATAAAGCTGATTAGAAACCTGGTTATGCGTATAAATGAGTAATCAGCGTTCTCCAGAAGAAATCTACCTGAGGGGACCAGGTTTCTCTAATCCCCCTACCCCGATTACAGAAACCAGGTTTCTTGTTTACATGACAGTTAAGAAATCAGCTTTATGGAGAAAGCCGACTATAACTTGATTACTGAAGTGCCTGTAAACGCACAGTGTGTCTTCTGCAGCTGAGACGTCTGAGAAGTCTTTATGTATTATCCAAATTTATAGTATTATTCTTATTACAACCTCCGTTTTTCTTCGCAGGTGAATCCAGACAGGAGGAGGTTGAGGCGAGTGGAAACGTTGGAGGTCAGCAGCCCCTCAGGAAGCCTCGCCGCCGCCGGGCCCCGGCTGAGGGAGCGGCCCCTGGGTCGCTGTCACACTCTGGACTCTGGAGAACACGCGCCAGAGCGTCAGGAGCGCGCACACACTCCCAACACGACTGAACACACTCCAAAAGAGAGCGATCAGCTGTTTAGAGACACAGATGATGACACCAATGAATCGCACTCCGCCGATGTCACTGACTGTTGCGCCGAGACCTCGCCGCCCCCGCCCTCACTCACCCCGACCAATCACTCCGCTTCGCTGGAGTCCGACAAGTCATCCGACAGCCGGAGCCCTCTAAACGGAGAGTTAGAGGAGTCGTCTGACCACCAGACTCCGCCTCATACCGAAGACACGTCCACGCAGTCAGACAGCGGGGACGGAGACTCTTATCTCAGCCGCCCGGCTGACCTCAACATCCCGATCCACACTGACGAAGGCGACCAGAGAGACGCTGAGCAACCACCAGACACCACCAGTACAGCTGAGTTGAATCAGGCAGACTGAAAAGGAGACGTTGTGAGGAAGAAGAGAAGTTATACACCTGCCATGAATGTGATGGAGGAGCAGGTTTAGGTTTCCCTTTAAAGAAAAACACCAAAACCTAAATGTTTGCCAAAAGGAAAAAAGAAAGCACATCATTTTATATCAGGTGGGACCAGCTGTTCCAACTGAGGATGCAGTAGTCTGACTCACACTGGAGGTTTGTCCCCTGGTGGAAAATACACACTGACGTAAAGTCAACAGAGTGACTTCAACCAACTAAGAACAATAACAACGGTTTTGAAATGTTTTTTTTTTTTTTTTAAAGAATTCACCCAAATTACAAAAACACATATTCTCTCATGTATCTCTCGTGGTAATTAGCCTTCGAGATAGTTTTGGTTTTGTCTGTCCAGGTATTTCTGTCCGATATCCGATTCAGATCGACACACAGTACAGTCAGGCGCTGCCGAGCTTCGTTACACTACCGTTCCTCTCATGGATGTAAAAAATCATTTAATGATGCTTTACTGATGTTTAGATGTCAGTAACCGACTCCTTTGAAAGAAAGAAAGAACGTCAGAGAAGTGTGTGTGTGTGGACAGAAGGAGAGCTGAAAATGAAACTTATGTTTTATTGGGTAATTCATAATAATAACTGTATTTGTACACAGGGCTGCGCAATATGACGATATATATATATCGCGTGACGATAGAAAAACACCGTATCGTTTCATATTATGATCTATTGTTAATTTCGTTACATTGCAAATCACACTCTTAACAGCAATATTTTTCGTGGTTTGGATTGCGTGGGTGTGTCGTGTGTTTACTCGGATGCAGGCAGGAAATTTGCATGAAGGCAACACAAACAAAGATGATGTAGGAGAGCAAACGTGAGGCAGACGAGACTAAAAACGAGGAGCTCGTAGACAAAAAGAGACGCTGCTTCTGTCACATGGATGTAGTTCGTGTATGAGAAGTCTGACTTTTCCATGTGGTCATTTTATATAAACAGTTTATTCACTGAACTTACAGAAAAATGTGATGTTTATGGTGATATTTATTGTTATCTGGATATGAAATGACCTGCAGTATATCAGGATTTGATGCAGCCTGAAGTGCTTTTACAAAACAAGATTAAAAGTAAAATTAGGCCAAAAACTAAAATGATAATAGTAAATAAAAAAAAATGACCACAGTACAATAAAATATTGAAATTTATACAATGAAAGTCAATAAACTGGAGTCTCTGCTACTTTAACATGCATAGAGTAGACGTGTGTCATACACAGATTCCTGCCTCCGGCCCAATAAATAATAAATAAATGAATACAGTCTAGTTAGTGCTGATTACAGAATTTAAACATTACATTTAAAACACTTTCACGTTTCCTGTTACTCTGTATAAACCACATAACACACTCTCGGCTGTTTTCATACACAGGGACTGTTTCTTTGGTAGAAAGTAGTTCCAGTGAAAACCACTGAAACTGACATCTGTGGGTTATACAGAGATAGTTTCTGGTAAACCACATTGCTGTTTATATTTTTAAATGTCATTTTCACTGCTGTCAGCACCACAAACCAGATTAAATTCTTCTCCATTGTATTGAGTTGAAGGTAAATGAATAAAGAAAGAAACGTCCGCACACAGATTAGATTAAAGACAGACAGATATCTCAAAACCTGGACAAATAAAACCAACACTGCTGTCTCTGTATGGCAGGTAAGTGAGAAACTATGTTTGTAATTTGGGTGTACTGACCTTTAAATATCACAATGAAACGTTAAAATGTAGTTTTCTGTTTCATGTAAATCTTTAAAGGGACCGGTCACTCCCTGATTTCCTTTTAACGTCATGTTATAGCTCCAACAAATCCCTCAGATTCCCTTCGAGCACGCCGATGACACAACTATCATTTGAAATTCTTACATTTGACTGATCCGTCGGGACAGAAACACCCAAAAAATTATAAAGTTTGATCCCAGAAATTTCCATGACCTTTCCTTCCTGTAAAACAGCATAATACTTTTTTATAGTTAAACTTAATAGACGCACAGAAAAACAATCAAAACTGCCTTTTTCATCCTAATTGACATCCTGTGTATTTACATTTTTTTTTGTAAATGTGCTGAAGCTTAACAGCCGCCTGCGCTGTAGTAACACAACTAAAAAACACGCAAAACATATTTTAAAAACTTCCTACATAAGAAGAAAATATTACAATACTCTGTCCCGATGATGCAATGACAGACTCTAAAAAAACTGCATTTCGTTGTGATTTTACCAGCTCAGATTTTATCAGTAATATTAACAGAATCCAGGACTTAAACTCCTCCTCCTCCTCCTCTTCCTCCTCTCACCTGAGTTTGAAGCACTTTCTTCTCCTTCTAGCCTCCACAAAAAGAAAAAAAAAGGGATGATGTTATTTTAGTTTGTGCGGTATGTTTTTATTTTTTATTTTAAGCCACTAGACCGTAGCTCTGATCTGACCGCCAGACTTCATCTGAAGAAGATGTTTGTTGTTTTACTTGAATACTAGACGTCAGCTCAGTTTCAGTGTTAAACATGAGTTTACAGTTGGTGGGTTTGCTCTTTCTTTCCCCCCTCCCCTCCCACGTTTAACATCATACTACTCTACTCACTGTTTTATTAGGATCATTTCATTTTATTTATGAGCCCTGTTGATGGCAGCGTGTCGTGTGTTCAGAGAGTTTCAGCTTCTCCTGAAGGTTAGAATGTGTTTTCTCCAGAGACGTAGAGAAACTGAAAGGGTCACATCGCTGGTTTCATGTGTTTGCTCATTTAAATACACATCACTGCTGACTTTTTTCCTAATCATACCGTATTTTTAGATTGATTTCCTTCCTCCCAGACAGACTTTACTTTGAGTTCATTTCTATTGAAATCAACTTGCAGAGATGTGAAACTCCTTGCAGACAGATGATCCATCACAGTCAATATTTAGTCACTTTTATTGTTATTTCTTTGTGAGAGTTATGTTATTGCTGCATTTTAATGGAGTTTAGGAGACATTTTCACATATATATTTATATACAGAGATTAAAAACCCTTTCTGCTGCAGTTTCCTGAACATCAGCAGCACATAGAACAAAAACAAACATAAAACATACTTATTATGAAATATGTAAAACTGCATCGGAAGTTAATCATAATTCTTGGTTTGATACTGATGGTTTTATCCATCTTAAGTAAGATTCAAGTCTCTGCTAGTTGATTTTCACAGCATATTAAAATGATCTTTAACCATTTTTTATCTGATGGTTTAATTAGTGGACAGTAGTCAGGAGTGCTGAGCTAATTAAAACACGTCAAACCATCAGTTCAGTCCTTTAACATTAGAAGATATTTAATCTTAAGACTGACACATTACACCATGATGCAGTATAAGTGTGACTGTTCACTTCACATGCTGTAGTTCACTGATCGTACACGTTTGACTGAATGAAGCTCAGTTTAGCTTCGGTGTAAACTGACCTCGATACCTCTCTGACCTTCTGTTTCTCTGTGTTTCTGTCAGTTTTTTTGTTAACTGACCGTTTGTTTCCCACCGTCAGTCGATGCAGTTCCTCTTTCTGTCTTTGGCTCTAAGAAGTCAAAACTCCAGCAACACTTTAAGTATAAAGAACAACTTTATAGTGACGTGTTGCTGGATTTTTGACCTCTCGAGACCTTGGAAGTAGGTGAAGTTTTGCCAGAAATCCCGACTCTACCGTCAGTTTTCAGCAAAGCAGCGTGTTTGTGTTTCACAGTGTTTAATTTAAGCTGAACGTGGATGTCAAACACAATCAGAAGTCAAGTCTTAATTATTTTTGTACCACTGTTTTTATTTTCTGGTTTGGATGTTTAAAGATGATGTGAATGTGCCTTATTTAATTCACACCCAAATAACCAATAATAAAACTTATGATTAAGATAAATTCTGTTGTTTTTTTTTAGCAGTCGTGTTTTATGGAAGAAGTTTCAAGTATATTAAAGTTGATTCTCTGGTTCAGGTTTTTGAAGATTTGCTGCTTTTCTTTGTTTTATATAATAATGAACTGAATATCTTTGAACTGTTGGTTGCACAAAACAAGATGAAGGTGAAATTTTTTACAAACAAAATCCTAAATCAAGACAATCTGCAGATTCATATAAGGGGAAAATAATCAAAAATATTCAATATACAGTTTACTACGAGGGGTTTGACCACATGTACAGTGGATTCAGAGAGTATTTTAACCCCCTTTGTGTACTTTATTGTGTTGTAGATTTAATATTAAATGGATAAAATTGACATTTTTGCCCATTAATCTACACTCAATAATCCATAATGACAAAGTGAAAATCTGTTTTTCAAAAATTTTGCAAATTTATTAAAATTCAAAAACTTAAATATCTCACTCATGTAAGTATTCACGCCGTGTATCACTGAACCAGGATATCATCAGCCACATAAATCATATGTATCAGTGTATTTCTTCAATAAATGTACTTGTATAATTTTAAAATAAACACAGGCGTTTATAGGTTGATGTACAGTAGTTGAGCCAAAACCTTTCATCCTGGTTTGACAAAGAAGAAAACTTAAATCAGGGTCCATTTATATTTGTGCTGTTTTCCTGATGTGTTAATATTTCAAAATTACAAATAGACTGTCTGAAAAAAAATCTGGTGTCTATATGAACCGTGAATGATCACTGTAATCATTCCTCCTGTTCATACTGGACATTAAAAGATCCTTCAAATGTGCTTTCAATGTAAGTGATGGAAGCTAAAATCCACAGTGTGTCCACACAGTCATTTAAAAGTAGATGTTAAGCTTATATGAGGCTTCAGCAGTCTGAGTTAGTCATATCAAGTGGATATCTGACACATTTACAGTCTTTTTAGCATCAAATTCCCTCTTTGTGTTTCCCTGTTGAGCTGCGGTGGAAGTATAGTAACAAAAAGAGGAACTTTGGCACTAAAAAGACTGTAACGTTGAAAGATATCTACTTGATTTGGCTCATTTGAAGCTTCATATTAGCTTCAGATAAACTTTTAAATACATTTTTGCACAGAAGGAGGACTGTGGATTTTGTCCTCCATCACTTCCATTGTAAATACATTATGAAGGGATCTTCTAATGGTCAGTATGAACAAGAGGAATAATAACAGCAAGAAAAACATGTTTCACTGCTCATTTGGTCTCCTGACTGTTGTTTTAAGACACATTTGAAAACTATGAATCCATCCATGAAGTTTAAAACCTAAAGACTGAACCAGAAGGGGGCGCTAATCCATTAGGATGTCAACTGCTGTTAAAAAACGAGAAGAAGAAGAAGAAGAAACGTCACTTCCTCCCAAAACAAGCGGAGCAGTCTGGAAAGAGGTAGAATAGTTGTCATTTATTATAAAACATCTGACAACAAACTAATTTCCTGTGTCTGTTGAGAAGGTGAGTTGTCCTACCTAGAGTTAAACTGAGAATAATATATTTCTGCTTAGCTACAACAGAACTAAAGAGACATATTTTCGCGATGGAAAACTGGAAAATTCTCATAATGTTTTATTTAATTCCGGTGGGAATAACCCTCAGAGAACGAATCATCCCGGGACGTTAATTTCAGGTGTAAAAACGAGATTAAATCTGATAAAATGACAGGTAGCTGCACAGCTGTTAGCCTGCTGTGGCTAGCTTAAGTTAGCTGACCTAACTGTCGTGTAACGTCTGTAACGGTAATTAACTTCTGTACCTTTGCTGTTATATCGTCCGTGTTTCCAACCATACCTGCTTTATTCCAGTTAAATTATGTACCGGTAGGAGGATTTGGAGCAAAGTTAAACAGCTAAAAATCTAGAAGAAGGTGTGTCACCGGTTTGTGATGCTATCATAGCGTTAACACAGCCATGCTAACATTTCATTTAACACACCAACACTCAGATCCAACTTTAAAGGTTCAAATGAGTCTTAAAACAACAGTCAGGAGCCCAAATGAACAGTGAAACATGTTTTTCTTGCTGTAATCATTCCTCCTGTTCATACTGACCATTAGAAGATCCCTTCATAATGACCTTACAATGGAAGTGATGGGAGACAAAATCCACAGTCCTCCTGTGCAAAAAATGTATTTAAAAGTTTATCTGAAGCTAATATGAAGCTTCAGCTCAACAGGGAAACACTGTCCGAGGAAACACAAAGAGGGGATTTGATGCTAAAAAGACTGTAAATGTGTCAGATATCCACTTGATATGACTAACTCAGACTGCTGAAGCCTCATATAAGCTTCACATCTACTTTTAAATGACTGTGTGGACACACTATGGACACTGGATCCCCATCACTTCCATTGAAAGCACATTTGAAGAGGATCTTTTAATAGCAGAACCTCCAGTGTCAAACTGCACACGTGTTATTCTCAGTATCACAGTCAGTCCAGCAGGCAGAGAGTTACTGTAGTGTTTTCTTCAGCTTTTGTTGCCTCCAAAAGTCCGAAAAGTTACACAGTAACAGTTCAGCTTCTATGTCTGCTGTCGACAGAAATGTGACCCAGCTTGAGAGTCCATTGTGCAGCTGAAAGAGAGAAGATAATGTCATAAAGTAAAGGCACTTTCAGTAAGTACGCATCAACATGAGATGGATCTGTGTGCAGACTTTTTCAGTTTTTCAGTTCATTTCCTCTGATATTGTAAATATTTTTGGTGTTTTTGAAATCCATGTTAGTAAAAACTCACTTCCACCTGCCTGTCCTCCTCCTCCTCCTCCTCCTCCTCCTCCTCCTCCTCCTCCTCCTCCTCCTCCTCCGTGTCTTCCATCAGGGCAGAATGTCCTCAGGCCACCGGCTGAGGGATGTGGAGCAGCAGCGCCCCCTGCTGGATGAGGAGGATGAGGAGGAGGCGGCGATGGCGAGGAATTACCGCAGCGAGGCTAAACAGCTGTGGTTCATCCAGGACGGCTGTGGCATGGTGTGCGCCTTCATCACCTGGTTCCTGGTCTTCTTCGCTGACTTCGTGGTCACATTCGTCATGCTGCTGCCCTCCAGGAGCTTCTGGTACGCCGTGGTCAACGGGGTGGTCTTCAACAGCCTGGCCGTGCTGGCGCTGGCCTCCCACCTCCGCACCATGCTGACCGACCCGGTGAGGAGGCTGAATGGTTTTTTGGGGGACCAGACTTTGGTTTAATGGGGAAAAATAGAAGCTCTAAGTTGCAGCTAAGCAATGAGATTTTTCCCATTTTATCGCTTCATCGCCTGCTTTTCTTCCTTCTTCTCATCAGGGAGCCGTTCCTAAAGGAAACGCCACTAAGAAATACATGGAGAGTCTGCAGCTGAAGCCGGGCGAGGTCGTCTACAAATGTCCAAAATGCTGCAGCATCAAACCTGAGAGGGCACATCACTGCAGGTCAGAGGAGTTCTTACAATCTGCAGGAAGTTTAAACATTAAAGAGAACATATTTTTCATATTCTGTGGCTCTACTGGAATATCTTTGCATGATTTACAGTTTAAAAAAAAAGTCTTTCTTAGCAACCGAGGCCTCAGAACGGACAGTCATTTATGAACATGCACAACGAGCCGACGTCAGCTCGTGGGCAAAGTAGAAGAAAACGTTGCAAATGAAGTGTTGGGAGCACGTTCAAGCCCTGACTTTTGACTTACAGGGAACATTTCTATAAACATTCACATTTTACCATGTTTAACATCTGACATCATAACAGGATATAAATAGCAGAAAATCACAAAAAGCATAATATGTCCCCTTTAAGTCTGCTGTGCTTAAAGCTGCATTAAGTGGGGCTTTTTTGTCCATTTTGGGGCAGCAGAACAAGCTGAAAACACATCATCCAGCAGACAAAGAGAAACATGAAAGTGGGTTCATCTGAGCTTCCTGCTGCTGCTCCAGAGAGCTCCAGAGTTGATGATAGCCTCTTTTCACAGTAGTCATTTGACCCATTAACATAAAAATATTGATTTTTGCAGTTTTATTTTTCTATTTATCCTCACATTGAGTCTTTTTCCTGCTACTTTATCATCTGGTTTGCAGAAAAGAAGAGAAGAAGAGAGATCTCTGTCTATAAAGATATTCCACATTTTGCTCAGTTGTCATGGAGACTGATCTGTTGATGTTCAAGCTTTAGTAGCTGCTATGATTTCATCCGTAGCACTTTTAGGACTTTGGGAGGTTCACCATCGAAGGTCAAGAATCAGCTTTGACGTTTTTCCTGTGAAATTCCTGGAAATGCAGTTTTTCAGCAATAACAGAGAATAACAGCAAAGATGACTTAAACATGTTTTATTTGGTTTGTTAACCCTGTCGTCTCTACTGAAATGTTTTGAAACTGTTCAGAAGTAAGAAATTAGTCTAATTTACATTTATATTTTGTTATTTGACGGACGATTTTATCCAAAGTAACATAGAAGCGAGGTGAGACAATCAAACGTTAGAGGACAGTGACTCAGAGAGAGACGAGGTACAAATTCTCAAGTAGCTTTTTTAAAATAATTATTAAAGCCAGAAACAACTGGAAATAGACCAATGCATTAGAAATACAATAAACAACAAGAAAGTAGTGCAACAATCGAGTGTCAAGTGTTGAGGTGTTCACAGAAGAAGAAGAAGCTTTCAGGCTTTTTATGAATATAAGAAGACAGGAAGTAATGCTGCCATGTTCTTCTTCTACAGTATCTGCAAGCGCTGCATCCGCAAGATGGACCACCACTGTCCCTGGGTGAATAACTGCGTCGGGGAGAAGAACCAGCGCTTCTTTGTCCTCTTCACTGTGAGTCACTTTACAATCCAGCAGCTACTTCCTGTATCCGACCCTCTTATGACAGAGTCCTACAAGCAAGCAACCGCTTTGTTTTATGGTTTATTATTTTGGTTGCTTCATATTTTGAGAAGATGACAGACCTGTTAACAGCTCAGATATAGATTCAAGGAGGATTTATGTGTTGCTGTTATGCAGATTTTCATAGAAGTTTCAAATCAGATCACAGCGAAAAAAGTATTTATTAAAAAAACAAATAAAAGTAGTTTAGTTGACATTCAGATAATGTGTTTTGGAGCTAAAATCCAGTTTGCAGACACTCTGCTCTTCTCCTTTATTGACTTTATTGTCCTGTACTTGGCCTAAACTATCATATCACAGACATTACAAGCAAAAAAAAAAGCAATGATGTGGACGTGAGAGAGATTGTGTGCCAAGAAAAGCTGATGAGAAGTGAAGAGAGAAGATGATAATTAGTAGAGTGTTGAGTGTATTTGTTTATTATTGCATCACTAAGTGATTTCCATATTCTTTCTTTTTTTTTAATGTTCAGTCCTCTGACTGTCAGCCGCCTGATTCATGAAGCGACATCGGTGACGAATCCGTATGTGTGAATAGTTTCGACTGTGACTGTGTTCAGTGCTGTTGTAGAATTACTTTTATTAATAGCTAGAAATGTTCGTTAGATGATGAGCTCCTTTACATGTTACTATTTTAATATAATATATCAATTAATCAATTAATAATACAAGTTAAAGGCTGGTGATTTTCTATATTTTTCTTATTGTCAACAAATCTCATGAAAAGACCAAAATCAACAATGAACTGATCTGTGCTGTAAACCTCCACTGTTGTCCAAAAATGTAATTTAAAAACAACTGCAGCTAAAAATTACTTTGATTATCCATTAATCTGGAGATTATTTTCTAGATAAATTGGTGGTTTAGTCTATAACTTGTCAGAAAATAATGAAAAATGCTTGTTATCATTTGGTGGAAACCAAGTACATGAACTCAAGTACTGTACTTAAGTACAATTTTGAGGTACTTGTACTAGTTGAGTATTTAAATTTCCTACTTTGTAGTTCAACTGCGCTACAATTCAGAGAGAAATATTGTACTTAATACTCCACTACATTTATTTGACAACTTTTCACATTCAAATTTGACATGAAATAAGAAAAGCTTCTAAATTACGCTGCACTATTTAAGATTTAACCAGCGATTTTCCAAAATTAAAACTCTAATATTTCACAAAAATGCAAAGATGAGAGAAAAATTCTAGAAAATGAATCCACATTTATGTATCAGAACTACTTTCATCTGTCGCTCAGATTTATCTGGTGACTCTTATAAAGTCCTTAAGATCAAATAATTACAATAAATGCTGCTTATGCACTGATTCATCAGTATTAATAATTTACTTTATTAAAAGTATGCAATATAGTCACAGCCTTATTTTCTGCAGAACAAGTACTTTTAATACTTTAAGTAAATTTACCTGATAATACTTCTATACTTTTACTGTAGTAGGATTTTGACATTGTGGTATTTCTACTTCAGTACGTCACCACTGAGAAGAGATTTATTAAAATGTCTTGTTTTGTCCGACCAACAGTCCAAAGATATTCTGTTTATTTTCATTTATGACAAAGAAAAACATCAAATCTTCACATTTCATGAAACTACAACCAGCGTAGGAGAGTCGGACAGTACTGAGAGACGGACGTAGACGTTGTTGGTTTTTGGTCTTTTTATGGTAAACATCCTCCAGCCAATGAGATGCCAGTTTGCTCTTCTGCCGCAATATAATACTATTTTTTGACTCTTAACGCAGCAGCTCTGCCTCTCATAGCTGTCGTTCTGCCTCCTCACACGGTTTGCTGTTGGTCGTTGGCTCAAATTCACGAGTCAGAGTTCTCCAGGTGAACACTCTAGGGCTGCAACTAACTTATTTTCATATTCATTATTGGCTAATCCCATTTTTCAATTAATCCACGGTGATGAGATGCACATTTTTCCGTAATGTAAGACAATGAAAAGAAACAAAAACTCAAATTTTAGAGCTCGAAACCATCAAGTTTTAGGCATTTTTGCTTAAAAAAAAAAGTACCTGAACAGTTAATCGGTTATCAAAATAGATACCGATTAATTTTCTGTCGATCAATCAATCAATTAACTGACGTTGCAGCTCTAGAACACTCTGAATGAGTGTGTTTCATGTTTTCCTGTAGACCAGCACCTCACTAGAATAGATGTGCGTTTTCCTTCAGTCGTTCATAGATGCAGGTTTGAACGGCTGTTAAACTGCTGGTGAACCGGTAGTGTTGCTTTTCTAACTAGCTGCTTTGTTTTAGTTTCTGCTGACCTTCATCATTTCAGTCAAAGTGGCCACAAAGCGGTTTCACACCAGGACAGAAAGCTCTCTAAATTACCTAAAAAGCTTAAATTTATACCATTTAAACTTCCTGTCCACTTGTTCTGGTAAATTTCACCCAAAATTCGGCACCACGACGGGCTGAAACTGATGAAAGACGTCGCGTTAGATCCGTCAGACGCTGAGGTGCTGAAACACCGACAGAGTGAAGAGGTCTGGTACATTTTCTTCTTCTCACAGATGTACATCGCTATGATCTCCAGTCACGCTCTGGCTCTCTGTGGATACCAGTTCATCACCTGCATCAGAGTCCAGTGGAGAGGTAAGTCCTAAAAACACTCCAACACCTCTCCGCTGATTTAACTTCCTGTTTTCTTTCATCATCAGGTATCTATATCTTATCCATAGCTGTGTATCAGCTATGTATTGTGAGTCCTGCAGTCGTCTCGCAGGCTCATGCATGAGGAACAAATAAGTTTTTTTTCTTTTGATGAGTCAAATGTGTCAAAATGAACCAAAAGAGGAAATGATCTCATGTTGAAACTGTGGTGAGACGAGCAGTCGGGTGTGTCTTCCTGTTTCCAGAGTGCAGCGATTTCTCTCCTCCGGTGACGATGATGCTGATGATCTTCCTCTGCATGGAAGGCCTCCTCTTCTTCACCTTCACAGCCGTTATGTTCAGTACGCAGCTCCACTCCATCTGCAACGACGAGACGGTGAGGACACGAACGCAGATATATTCTGCTGTATCAGGGCTGCGACTGATTTGTATTTTCATCATCAATTAATCTGTTGATTAATTTCTCTATTAATTATTTAGTCGTTTGGTTTGTAAAATGTCAGAAAACTGTCTTGACTTTGATTTCAAGTTCTTTGAGAAATTTATAATGTAGTTGAATGTCAGGAGGTTGCGATATGTAGCACAATAAGCTAGTAAAGCTAAACAGAAGCACGTTCCTGCACATGCTCAGTGGCGTCTGCCGTACAAGGAACTTCTCTCCTGAGACTCAAAATCTTATTACTGTTTTTACTCTTTTCTAAACAAACTATATCACATATATAGTATATGTATATATACAAAGGATACACCAAACATGAGATTTGTTGACAGTAAGAAAAGTTAATGTTATCCTCATGTGTTGTGGTGTTGGATGTTATTGGGTTTATATGATGAAATGTCTGGTTTGTTGTTGATTAATGTGTCTGAATAATTCCATGAGAGATGGGTCATATGAATGAACTGACAGGAAAATAAAACTATTCATTCATTCATTCATATGCTCCACGTGATGAGCAGACGGTTTGCAGTGGAGATGTCTTTTATCCAGCTTTCTCTGGTTGCACTGTCAACAGTCTCCACCAGTATGAGAAAACACAAGCAGACAATCACAGGTCACAAACAACTTTAGGGCTGCAACTAAAGTTTATATTTGTTACTGATTATTCTACCAATTATTTTCCTGATGAATCGATTATTTGTGTGGTTTGTAAAATGTCAGTTAATTGTGAAATATGTCCATCCCAAGCTCCCGGAGCCCATATTTATTCCTCAAAATGTCTTGTTTTGTCTGACCAACTGTCCAAAAACCAAAGATAATCAGTTCATCATCACAGAGGAGTAAAAAAAACAGAAAATATTCTCAGTTAAGAAGCTTGAACCAGTTCATTTTTGCCATTTTTGCTCAAAAAATTACTTAAAAAATTGTTCCGCTAATAAAATTGTTGTAATTTTTCTTAAAATCCACCTTTAGTGTGTCTGAGTGTGATGATGATGATGATGTCTGTGTGTAACGAGGTTGTGTATCTCTGTCCGTCAGGAGATCGAGCGTCTGAAGAACGAGAAGCCGACGTGGGAGCGTCAGACTCGCTGGGCCGGGTTGAGGTCGGTGTTCGGAGGTCAGCCGTCGCTGCTGTGGATCAACCCCTTCGCTGGACTCAGACTATCAACGCTTCTCCCCAAACGCGTCCGAAGAGGCGGAGCAGAGTTCTCCGTCTGACGAGCTGTCGTTTGACGGCGCGGATTTCTCCCGGTGAATCGAGACAAACTACGTTGGCGGAGTTTCACGGCATGAGAGTCGAGCTCCTCCGCAGTCTCTCCTCACACGGAGACTGTTCCTGTGCCGAGGAACACGGTTCACACTCTGCTGCAGTTCCCCTGAGCAACAACACCTGACCTCTGACCTTTTAGTTGGTGGAGCATCATCCCCGCTGGGAGCTATAAAAGATCTCTAAACCCAGTCAGACTGACTGGAGGCTGCTGGATGTGAGAAGTTTTTCTTCTACGTTAATCATTCAAATTTTCTCTGAGTCAGAATATTTTTTAAATTTGCTCGTTAAGATGCTGGATCCTCTTAGAGCTTTTCTCGACTATAGAAATTCTTTTCTGACTAAAAACCATAGATCTTGTTTTGTCAAACTGTTGGGAATCATTCCTCCTAAAGAATGTGTATCTGTGTGTGTAAAGTTGATGTGCATCAACATAAAGCTGAGAGGTCACAATGAAATGAAATATTATACAAATATGATCACTTTCTGTTGATTTTAAAAGCCAGAATATGAATCTATTTAAGAAATCAAGCTTTAAATTACACACCAGCAGAACACCCTTGTTTCTCCTTCTTTACAAACTGAGATTTTTTTCCTTTAAATCAAACTTTTCCTCTCATCTTAAAAATCACATCTGGTTTTTTCACTCTGGATTTTGTTTCCGTTAGAAATACGACACAGCAGGCCTCGTTCAGCAACCTTCTCCTCATCTCCTCGTTTTCCTCTCCGACTTTTTCTGTGAGTTTCGCTCGTTACGAATGTTTCACGTCGGGTTCTCTTGACTGGACAAATTTTTTGTAAATTGCTTGTTTCGAAATGATGGATGCCACCTGTGCTTTTGGAGATTTGATCAACGCCTTCAAATGTGCGAGTAGTGAGATTTTAAAAAGAAGTTAACCCCCAGCTGTGAAGTGGACATTAGCAGACAAAAACAATGTAAAAGTTATCACGTCAAAATAAATACAAACGCTTTAAGAGTGAGAGAAACTAATTAAAAAAAAAAAAATCCTGTTGTTGAACCTCTCAGTAAATTGGCAACCATGATGCACATCAAAATTCATATTATTATTATTATTATTTAATACATTGTGAACATTTTATGCCTTTAGAGATGACAGGAAACACATGACAGATGATAATCGAGTGTCATGTGTCTAAAACCAAATGTATTCAGATTAAGATCAGATAATTGTGATTCTTAAGTCAAACAAGTATTTCCCCCCCCATGAAGAATGTCAAACTGTCTGCACATAACTCGCACGTCGGATTCACTCATAAATGTTGTTTGTGCCTAAGAGAAAATTCTATATATGAGAAAATGACTGACAAATTATTTCATATTCCGCTTAAAGCTACAATATGCAAGTTGTGGAAATCAAAAATGCCATTTCACGGTGATGTTTTAGGTTCTGAAACTGTAAACTTGTCTGTTAAGTGTATAAAGAGAGACTGAATTCAGTATTGAGCCTCACTGAGAGAAAAGGAAATAGTTTGTGATACGTATGTTTTTCTGTTTCGAACCACTCTGACCCTCAGGACCGGACAGTTTTCCTTCAACACTTCTCAACAAGATGAAGCACACAGCAAAGTGTTTGTCTCTCTGGTGATTTCATGCTGCTTCCTCCTCCTGCTCAGAGGAGTTTTCTTACCCAGCATCACTGTATTATCCTTCACAAACTTACTGAAGTGTTGTTCTGTATTTATCTCTTCTTCTTTTTTTGCACATCCTGAAAAAAGTCTCAACTTATAGTATGTGACACAGGCCCTAAAACAATCTGTCATAGTCTTTAAAAGTGTTCTGTTGTCTCTGTGCCGAGAGGTTTTTCAGGATCATGTTGGTTATCATTCCCAAAATTGGTCAAAAGATCTTGAACTTAACCTGATGTGACATGGAAACACCTGGAAAAAGGTTTTGAAAAAAACTGATTTAACAAAGCAGTGATTGTACATTTTGTTTTATGAGATTCCAGATTCTTTTTTTTTTATATATGTTGATCTGTTTCCACTTTTCAGACATTTATTAAACCAAGTTCATCTCTACCTCTTTAAATCATCTCTGCTTCTGTTTTTGTGATGTCTAAATGCTTCTTAGTAATGCTAACAGTGTGGCTGTAGGGCAGCAGTCAGCAAATATGTTCAAACATGGGCCAGTTAGTTCAGGGTTTTTTCATTGGTGGCTGTTAACTGGTGCAGCAGAAACACCTGAACCACCAAGACCTATGTTAGTTTATTTAGTATAATTTATTTAAGGTAAACCTTGTCATTGTGGCCCAAAGCAAAGTTTAGAGAAAAGTCTGAAACTTAATGAGGCAAAATTTTATTTCTTCTTTCCTGTAACAGCTGATATCAGTCACAGTCACAGCAGCTGACTTTCTCTGCCAAACAAGTACTTTTAATACATAAGTATTATGAGCTTGATGTAGTTAAAGTATTGCAGTAAAAGTACATAAGTATTATGAGCTTGATGTATTAAAAGTAGTGTAGTAGTAAAAGTAGTGGTTTGGTCCCTCTGACTGATATATTATTATATATGACATCATTAGATTATTAATAGTGAAGCATCAGTGTTAGAGCAGCATGTTACTGCTGTAGCTGCTGGAGGTGGAGCTAGTTTACACTACTTTATATACAGTTAACTAGTTTAGTCCAGTGGTTCCCAACCTAGGGGTCGGGCCCCTCCAAAGGGTCAGCAGATAAATCTGAGGGGTCGTGAGATGATTAATGGGAGAGGAAAGAAGAAAAAACAAAGTTCTGATACACAAATCTGTTTTCAGTTTTTGGACTTTTTCTCTAATCTTTGATTTTTGCTGAAATATTGGATCATTTGAACATTTATTGAAATGAAAGCATGTGAGAAGTTTAGAGGGAAAAATCACTATTTGGTGGAGCTGTTAACAACTCATAGACATGTGAAATGTGACCCCGACTACACACTGCTTTTTGTAAGACGTCAAAAGCCAAAAAGGTTGGAAACCACTGGTTTCATCTTTAACAATGTGTTGTATTTTAAAAGCTTGTTAAATGATCCATTGTGTCAAATCTTCATCTGAAAAGTAACTAAAGCTGTTAAATAAATGTAGTGGAGTAGAAAGTACAATATTTCCCTCTGAAATGTAGTGGAGTGGAAGAATAAAGTAGCATCACATGGAAATACTCAAGTAAAGTACAAGGACCTCAAAATTGTACAGTACTTGAATAAATTTATTTAGTTACTTTCCACCACTTCTTATTCCTGCTGCAGGCTGGACAGTTCTTCCTCTCTATCAGCACTGACTCCATCTGTGCAGGCAGCCCAGTTTTCCCACTGACAGAGAACATTTTGGTGCCAGTTAATCATTTCTGATCTCTCCACACTACCACCTCCACCTTTTCATTTAGGGGAGAGAACTCCATTTTCCAGACATGTTGTGTAGGAGTCCATGCTTATTTCTTGTCCTTGTCCTGTTTTGGGGTCCGGTTCATGCCGGGCCCCTGACAGACCCCAACCCCGACATAACGGACCAGGAGCTGTTCTGGGGCTCCGACCAGTATGACTTCTCCGTGGTGCTTCGTGCTGCGGGGATGGAGTGTTTCTGGCACTTTGCTCACCGTGGAGAGAGATTCTACCTGAACTTCATGGTAAGATGAGCTGCTGACCACGTTTTTCACAAAATGACCAGATCTCTTAACCATTATTTCTATTTTGAAGCCACATAGAGTAAATTATTTTTCCAAGACAAAATAGTAAAGTTAGAGACGTGGACAAACTGAACTGAAGTCCCAATATTTGGCATTTATAAGCAGTAAACAGTAAACAATACCACACTATAATGTAGTTGCAAGCAGATATAAGTGTTAATTAATGAATTTTTCAACATAAACATGATGAATGACAGGATAATACAGTAAAACACAGTTGTAATTATAATATGTCTTCATGGGAGAAGTTATAGTTGTTGACAAATGTACATTAATAAATATTTAAAAATATCCTTAAATGTGCCTTAAAGGAGAGACAGACATGAAACATTGTGAACCTATCCTTTAAGTAATTTGTAGACTGGAAATGTGTTGTACACATATTGGGAAAAAAGTGGGGTTTTTTTCAATCTTTAAATTAATTAATTTATCTTTTATATAAGTTACTTTATAGGCAAATAAGCCTTTAGAGACTTTGTAAGAATGTAGTTGGACATACAAAAGGGATGCACCGAATGAAAAGGTCATGGCTGCATCGACAGATTACACATAAAATTGACAATTTGTACTGATGGTGGTGCTAAAGAAAATGTTCATGGATTGTCTAAAATCAACAGGGTTCATCCTCTGTGGAGCATGTTTGTGCTCACTACATTTCATGTAGAGTTGAGTTAACTTAATTGGCATTTCAACAAACATTGACAGGAATTTGCCTCGGTGAGCTTTGTCTGCTCTATTTATTACCCTGTAAGCACCAGATCCAGATCTTGTGCTCACAAGTTATTATTTTGTTCCCACAAAATCCACATTATAGTAACAGTCGGCTATATGGAAATGTTTTTAACTCTGTGTTGCACATTTATCTACCTGCCCTCCTCTCTCTTTCCTGTCTTTCCGTAGGTCCAGTGGGTGACGGGAGTCGGCCATGACAGACACCTGTCTGTCACCGTCAATGCTCCTGGCGGTCTGTTAGTGTCGACTGTTGATGATGCGAAGGGTCAGATCAACTTTAAGGCTATGGAAACAGGTAGCTGTCTGTCTGTTACTTTAATAAAATCTGTCCAACACAAAATGTTTAGTTTTATTTTTCCACTTCATGTGAATGAAGCTAAACTTCACCATCAACAGGAAGTGATGTTACCGCCCATCATTAACATTACAAAAACTACACTAAACACCATTAAATAGCAATAAATTGAAAGCAGCTCATCAAGGCAAAAAACATTTAACTTTAAGGCAAAAAATAACATTTTTCCACATGAAATGAACAATATGTTTGGTCTCACTAGCTGACCACATGTTTCAAGACTCTAAGAAACCTGAGTCCTTGGTTGTTCGCACCTAAGTGTGAAACCCCACCCATGGACTCAGGTTAACAAAACTAGAGGTTTTCTAGTGCCAGTAGCTACCACACAAGTCTGCTGGCTGATTTAACAAGAACAGGAGCCACAAAGCAGAGTTAGTTTGCCACTAACTCTGTAAGGACTGCACAAAGGAGTGACCTGGGCCCTCTGACCTGCATGACTGGGGCACCGTCTACCCAGCATTGTGTGTTTTGCTCTTTTACCTTTTTGTTGAATAGATGCTTTTGGATATAAATGCTGTCTGTTTAATTTTGCACAAGAACGAGTTTTGCCAACCTCTGCATTACAGAGAACTCCAAAATCCTTCAACCTTAACTAGCTATTGATATGGTGATTTTGTTTATAGTTATTAAGTTAATTATTAATCAGAGTTCCAAATTGACAGCTTAGTAAATTTTGAGACTGAATTGGCTCTTTTCCCCAGGGCGGTGCCCTATTATTATTAATTCTTGTCAACAATTTCTATTGATTTTAATAATCAATAATTGTCTTTGATAATTATAAATTATTGCGGATAGCCAAACTCGTAGCCAAGGCCCAACAAAATGGTGCCCCGTGTGAGGCCTAGTATTGTTGGCAATTATTCAGGATTATGCATTAAATAACCCTGATTAGATAACCCTGAAAATAATCCTGATGATGTAAGAGTGATTTCATCAGGGTTATCTCAGAGTGGGCTTAGAGCCTACAAATTTATAACAGAAAGCCCATGTTAATAACTGGGAATGTGGAGTTTGGAAGATGCAGACAGGCAAGGGAATATGGTATCCAGTTGCATTATGGGAAATGTAGGATACAGTTTTTTGGCCATTTGACCCAAACTATGGACTAAAGGTCAGGATGTCTTGGCATCTGCTGCTTTGGTTATTATCAATTATTATTTTTATTATTATTTTATCTTTTTTAAGAGTCATGTAACTTGTATCACCTGTAAAGTATAATAATGAAGCACTGCAGTGATTTTAATGGTTCCGCTGTAGCACACTGAAGAAAACAAAATGTCTGTGCTGTTTCAACACCTTCTTTGCTAATGAAATGTATCAAAACATTTGAAGTCTGTGGACTAGTCTGGTATTTGACAAGTACTTTTTTTCTCCTGAGATGACTGGTTTGGTGACATCAGCTGGAGTAGCTCTTTGTCCATAAAAGTGTGAAAATAAACCTAAAAAAACAAAACAGAAAATGTGGCTAAATTACCTTCAGTTTTCCACTTAAAGAAAGAAGCAGTGAATGTTTACAACTCTTAACTGAAATGAGGCTCAAGAAGAGTGTCAAATTTCTGAAAATTTGTAGAATTATTCTTTTAGGATGTTAAATCTGGGACCATTTATTCATATCTCTCACTGCACTGTAAATTTTTAGCCTTCTGTCCGATCAGTTTTATTAAATTTTTGCTCGTTCGTCTTCTTTTTTATTAAATTCTTTAAAAATCCTTTTTGTGTCATTTAATACTGCTTTGTGTTTATTATGTTATGGCTTGTGTACAGGATGTTGAATTGCCATGCTGTACAAATAGTCTTGCATTCCTTGCCTAATATCCTTTTTTGTATAATCAATGTATTTTTTAAATTTTTGTTGCACATTCCAATTTGTTGCTGCAGTGACAGAGTTTCATCTCTATGATATAATATATTCTCTCTGTATGTTCTGTGTCATTCGTTGTGTGTCCGTCCAGGTTTCTATCAGATGTGTTTCAACAACTTCCACAACCACTTCGGCACCATGCAGGTCTTCCTCAGCTTTGGCGTTTACTACGACGGCTACCAAGACCCCGCCAAGAGCAAGGAGGAAGAGAAGAAGAAGAAAGAGGAAGCCAGCAAAGACCTGAACAACACTCTGAGCATCATAGAGGTACACACATACACACACACACACACACACACACACACACACACACACAAACACACACACAGAAACTCACACATTTCAAAAGATAAGAGATTAAAGAAATTAGAGAGGTGATATTAAACAAATTACATGCAATTTATACCTTTCAGTACCTTAGATTGTTATGGTTCTAGCCCAGTCTGGCTCTGTGTCCCTCCACCAGTCCGACAGTTGCCACCAGGCTTTTCTGCCTGTTTAAGGACAGATAAGAGAGGTTGCAGATTATATTTAAGGACCACTTGAGATACTGTTGCTGGCTACATCGACTCTCATAGGAACTAAATGCTAAAGTGAACTGAAACACTGGTTATGTTATTCAGAGCTGCAATTTATTTTTAGTCAATTTATGTTGTTTCATGCAGCCTTAATATGCAGCCACTCTGCTTTACAGACTGATTTATTCATGTTTTTGTCAGCAGCAATAATGCTGAAGTTTATTTTGCTTTGTGTGCTCATTGTGACTTGTGCACTTATTTAAGTTGTGTTCATGTGAGTTCTGGGATGGTTTGTGCATGGTTATATTGTGTTTTCTGGGTTTCTTGTGTTTCCCTTCTGTGTTTCCCCTCTGTGTCCCTGTGCTCCACACCTGTCCTGCATTGGTCTCGTTAGTCCTGCTCCGCTCCCTGTGTCTTCCCCAGCCAATCAGCTCCCAGCCTGCCCTTGTGTCTTGCCACCTGTTCCTTGTTGTTTTCCAGTTCAGTTTTGTTGGATCCTTTGTTCTGCTCTACTTTGTAGTACATACAGTAGCTGGGTATAGTTAATAGGCACAATATTTTACAATTTTACAATTTCATTTAGCAGACACTTTTATCCAAAGCGACATACATCTGAGAGCTGATACAGCACAAGCAGGGATCTAGTAAGGAGGCAACAACACGTAAGTGCTATAAAGCTTAAGCTTGAGTCCGTTAGGACATAGGTGCCAAAAGGCAGTGCACAGAGGCAATGCATAGAGTGCATAGAGGCAGTTTTTGTTTTGTTTTGTTTTGTTTTTTGTAGTTTTTTTTTTTTTCTACATTCAGTCCATCAAGTGTAGAGATATACATGATAATAATATAAGTACAGTAGTAGAAGAATATAATGTCATATATATGTGCAGTATATGTAAAATACACACACTATTCAGCAATAATAAGCAAAAATTAAAGCTGCAAGCAGCGTTGGTCGGGACCTTGCACTCTGGCCCATCGGGATCAGATCATTTTGCTTTTCAAAAATGAGGGATATTTCTTACAAGTGTGGTATGCTTTTATTTTGAAAGTTTGATTGACAGGATGAGAATTTTCTGCAGGGTGAGACCGGGTGAGACATGTCTGTCTTGTTCACACCTGTGTCATCAAAATCATGCAAGTTTTGGGCCCATTCACTTGAATTTCAATTAGTAAATTGAAAGCTCTTGATGAGTTTGTGTGTAAAACAAATTAATTTCCTAATTTTCATCAAGTCTATTTTTAGAAAAGTAAAGACTTTTAACCCACATGACCTGGTCAAAGTTTGATTGAAATGAGTACTGTCAGGTGTGTAGAAACAATAAGTAACTGCAGCTGGACACAGAAAAATACTCATATATTTGAATGGAGAGTGTGAGCGAACCCACACCTTTTTGAACATTTACTGCTTCCACATAGTTTTAGATACAGACTTCATTTGAATTTTAAATGAGTCACGAGACTTTGACCTACAAATCTTGAATTTACATGTTTTCTCTATCTTTTATTATGTTTGAGATATTAGAGTGTGAGTTTTAAAGTCTTTTCTCGCTCCTCCTGTGATTTTATAATGAGTGTGTATTGCGGAATGTTTCACAGCACTGAGGGAGTGACATCACCAGGAGCAGTTGGGGAGGAGGATTTTAGAGTACACTTCTTGTGAAATCTCCTCATTAATCCCATGACTTTGGCCAAATCTTACATTAAAAATCATATTTTTTAGTAGGAAATTTCGTTGCGAATCCATTGATACAGGTTTGAAAGTGGTGAGACTTATAGTTTAGACATCAGAAGCCTCTGTTTGACACAAAGTTCATGCCCATAGATTGCCTCCCTATTGTTTTACATTGTAAGGGTGATGTGGTACTGCAATTTTCAGGGCTTATAAAATCCAAACCGTTCGAGTTATTACAAAGTTTACATTATAACTTTTTTCAGCATAGTGTCATAAGTCACCTATTAACGTTTGAAGCCAATTCCATAAACAACCTCAGAGGAGATAACATTTGTTCGGGGCAAAATTGGGGCAAAGTCTTATTTTGAAAGGCTAATTGCGGACTTCCTGTTGGATTTAGGTCAGGGGTGTCAGTGTATGATTTGTAGGTCTTGATGAGACTAATAATTGAGTTTTGGTTTGATCTCTCTATGACATTCCTACGGGCCATGGCGGCCATTTTAGTTACATAGGTGGCGCTAGAGAGCACATTTTGGCACTTTAGGGGATAATTTTTACATTTTATCAAATTTTTCATGAGACCCGATGTGCGTGTCAAATTTGGTGAGTTTTTGAGCATGTTTAGGGGGTCAAATTTAGGGTTTAAGTGGCGTAATAATAAAGAAAGAGAAAGAAAGAAACAAACAAACAAATACACAAAAAACAATAGGGTCTTCGCCCTTAGGTGAGGACTACTGTTTTATGGCCATGTTAGCCAAATGAAAAGCAGCTAGTATCCTTTTAAAACTGCTCCTCTACCTGAAATGAATCAGCACTTGATAAGCCCTCCCTCTTCTTCCTGCTCTCAAACACAACAAGCTCCTCTCTGTGCTCATATTTCCTCATTCCCTCCCCTTCAGATCTACAGTTTGAAGATGGGTGTAACCAACATGTGATGTAGCACAAGAGCTGTCAGGCTCCATTTATTGCAGAAACACATGTTGTTCAGATCAGAGGTCAAACTTGTTTCACTTCCTCAGGAAGTGAACCTCAAACAGTCGTTGCCACTGAGAGCTGAGATGGCGCAGAAAGGAGTTCAGCTAGACCGAGAAACCTTCTCTTGTTCCATCTGTCAGGATCTACTGAAGGATCCGGTGACTATTCCCTGTGGACACAGCTACTGCATGAGCTGTATTAAAGGCTCCTGGGATGAAGAGGATCATAGGAAGATCTACAGCTGCCCTCAGTGCAGACAGACCATAACACAGAGGCCTGTCCTGATGAAAAACACCATGTTAGCAGCTTTAGTGGAGCAGCTGAAGAAGACTGGACTCCAAGCTGCTCCTGTTGATCACTGCTATGCTGGACCTGAAGATGTGGCCTGTGATGTCTGCACTGGGAGGAAGCTGAAAGCCCTCAAGTCCTGTCTGGTGTGTCTGGCCTCTTACTGTGAGAAACACCTGCAGCCTCATTATGATGCAGCTCCACTAAAGAAACACAAGCTGGTTGAGCCCTCAGAGAAGCTCCAGGAGAACATCTGCTCTCGTCATAATGAGGTGATGAAGATGTTCTGCCGTACTGATCAGCAGAGTATCTGTTATCTCTGCTCTATGGAGGAACATAAAGGCCACGACACAGTCTCAGCTGCAGCAGAAAGGACTGAGAGGCAGAGAGAGCTCGAGGTGAGTCGACAAAACATCCAGCAGAGAATCCAGGACAGAGAGAAAGATGTGAAGCTGCTTCAACAGGAGGTGAAGGCCGTCAATCGCTCTGCTGATAAAGCAGTGGAGGACAGTGAGAAGATCTTCACTGAGCTGATCAGTCTCATCCAGAAAAGAAGCTCTGATGTGAAGCAGCAGATCAGATCCCAGCAGGAAACTGAAGTGAGTCGAGTCAAAGAGCTTCAGGAGAAGCTGGAGCAGGAGATCACTGAGCTGAAGAGGAAAGACGCTGAACTGAAGCAGCTGTCACACACAGAGGATCACATCCAGTTTCTACACAACTACCCCTCACTGTCACAACTCAGTGCATCTACAGACTCACCCAGCATCAATATCCGTCCTCTGAGATACTTTGAGGATGTGACAGCAGCTGTGTCAGAGCTCAGAGATCAACTACAGGACATCCTGAAGGAGAAATGGACAAACATCTCACTGACAGTGACTGAAGTGGACGTTTTACTGTCAGAAGCAGAACCCAAAACCAGAGCTGGATTCTTAAAATATTTATGTGAAATCACACTGGATCCAAACACAGCAAACACATATCTGTTATTATCTGAGGGGAACAGAAAAGCAACATTCATGAGTCGACCACAGTCTTCTCATCACCCAGACAGATTCATTGGATGGTGGCATCAGGTCCTGAGTAGAGAGAGTCTGATTGGACGTTGTTACTGGGAGGTGGAGTGGAGAGGGGATGGAGTTTGTGTAGCAGTCGCATACAAGAATATCAGCAGAGCAGGAGACTCAAATGAATGTGGATTTGGATTTAATGACAAATCTTGGATGTTAGATTGTAACACTGACAGTTATACATTTTGGTTCAACAACATCAAAACTCCCGTCTCAGGTCGTCGTTCCTCCAGAGTAGGAGTGTACCTGGATCACAGAGCAGGTATTCTGTCCTTCTACAGCGTCTCTGAAACCATGACTCTCCTCCACAGAGTCCAGACCACATTCACTCAGCCTCTCTATGCTGGACTTTATCTTTATTTCTCTGGAGCCACAGCTGAGTTGTGTAAAGTCAAATAGACAGAAGTCATTTCAGACTTCATGTGTCAGATTCTGTTGTAATTCTTCATGTTTTTGTCTCCATTGTTTCTGAGAGCTCATTGCTGTGGTGTTTCTGAACTGCACAGAGATCAGCTGTCAATCAAACTGGGATTGTCAACACTTATTTTCTATTTTCATTTGTTGTTCTTTTAATGTTTTCAGTTTCTTTAAATGTGACTTTTTGCTGTGTGTTTTTATCCATGGAGGCTATCACTGCTCATGACGATGTTTTTAACCTTCACTGACGTTTCTTCAGATGAAAATGTGAACTTCTCTTTGTTCTAAATGTTAGTTTCATGTTTGTATTGATGTATTTGTGTGCTGTTGTTTCTCTTCCACTTCAGCGTCTTAAACAGAGAAAACAGCAGAACTTCCTTCATCATAGATATTTTGTTCTCATCACTTTGTAAATTCATAAAGAAATGTACAATCAAACTGTAATTATCATGATAATAATCATTTATTATGTTCTTGTACATTCTGGGTTAAACTAACTGATTGTGTGGATGAAGTGAATCTGTACATGAAATCATTGAACAAGAGTCATTTAACAGACTTTACTGATCAGATGTGTGAACAATCTGAAGCTTTACATAATCAATAAAGTTATTATTTCAACAGTGAGCAAAGTGTTTTCTTCTGTCTTCATCTCAGGATCTCATTCAAAGCTTGTGGAGAAAATGTGAAACTAAAATGAGAGTTTATTTGAGGCAGTTTTCCTCCTGAAACACCACAAAGTACAGAGTTCATGTTCAGAGCAGACAAACGTTTGTCAGTCAGTCTCTGTACTTTCAGCTTTCTTCACTAAAACATTTTAATGCTTTCAACACATTATACTGTTGAATAGTCTAATTTATAACATATATATATAACAAATTGATCAAATGTTTTATGTGTAAAATATTGATCTGATAGTTAATTAAAGCTGTCAAATAAATGTAGTGGAGTAGAAAGTATAATATTTCCCTCTGAAATGTAGTGGAAGTATAAAGTAGCATCACATGGAAATACTCAAGTACAGTAATTTAATAAATATACTTAGTGTTTTTTTTTTAAATATTTGACTTTGTAAGTGTCTTAATGTAGCTGTTGAAATTCAGGTCTGAGTTCATGACTACACCAAGATTTCTGGCTTGGTTTGTGGTTTTTAACATTATCAACTGAAGCTGAGTGTTGATTTTTAATTGCTCTTCCTTGACTCCAAAAACAATGACTTCAGTTTTATCTTTGTTTAATTGAGAAATTATAGTTTTAGTTTTGGTAAAAGTGGTAGTAGTGATTGTTTTAATAGTAATAGCAGTAATAGAAGTTTCTGATGATGGTGTTGTTGTGATAGTAGATGTGATAGTAATCATAGTAGTAGTAGTGTTTTTATTAGAAGTACTGTGCATATAAAAGTAATTACAGTGCTAGCAGTATGGGTTGTGTTGCAATTAGAGCACAAACAATACAGGATTTCTTTTAGGTCCATGTCGATATTTCAATGTTTATTTAATATATTGGCCCATTGTTTTTTATATTGGTCGATATATTTTTACATAAATACATAAATATTGATAAAGATAGCTTAAATCTGGTTCTTAAAATGTGTTTGTTTATTTATTTGGATCCCCGTTAACTGTTACATTCACAACAACTATACTTCCTGGGCTCTATGGGAAGAAAAATAGAATTTCATGTGATTTACATGATTATGTAAATCAAAAGTAAGTAAAAGTTAAAAAACAAAACAAAACATATATATTCACATACATAATACATGTGCTTAAATATTTAAAACATTTTAATCTTAAATTTGTGACCAAAATATGTAGCGAGCAGGACATTGAACAGTTGAACAATTAACTTGAATGGAGACACAGATAACAATATATCTGATCAAATCTGTAGATAAATTTACAATACTGATGTATTTGGGCTCAATTTGCAATAATAATAAATAATAATGATAGTAAAGGTACCTCTATTTTTTGTGTTATTAGGTTAAAGAAAGGCCAGTAGCAGTAATGAGTGTGAGTAGTAATGGTGGTAGTAGTATTTGTAATAGTTATGACAGTAACAGAATTAAGGTTTGTAGTATTTTATTGGATGTGTCTGTTCTGATGTTGCAGGATTCGACTCACAAGGTGGAGCTCTACGTTTTCCACACGATCCGCCACTACGCCTTCGACCGCATGATGAAGAGCGCCGACTTCTTCCTGCTGCAGTCCAACTCGCAGTACGTCACCTGGTGGTCGGTGGCCCTCAGCCTCCTCATCGTCACCTCCGGGTACCTGCAGCTCCTCTTCCTCAAAAGACTCTTCATCACCAAGACCGGCACTGAGAACGAGAAACCTCGCTGCTGACACGCTCAGTGTCCTCTGGATGTTTAGAAACAGGCCAGAATGAAGCCAACGCCAACAGATCTGTGTAAAAAAAACACCACAAAATCTGTCTGTTTGTATGATAGAAGTGGAGCCACAAATTATACTGATAAACTGTGGTGACTTTTCTTTCTGGTATTGTATCTGTGTGCTTGTTTTTCTCTACACAATATAAATAAATGTTGCCATTAGATGATCATGTGAACAATTTGTGATGTTTTCCTCAGAACAGCCGGCATGTGTGCACAGTTTTAGATCGTCAGGTTCAGCTAACGGAAAGTACATTTTGTCGTCAGAGGTTAAAAGAAAAATGACAGAAATTATATTCATCATTCTCACATCTTGTATCATAGGCTTTGTTCTCATCACAGGCCTTAATGCTCAATTCAGATTTTTTAGTCAGATCTGATCTTTTTGTGTTGTTGGTCCAGATTCATGTTCGTCAGTAGCATGTATCCGGCTCCGGTGTGAATACTGTTGAGGTCCTAAACTGCAACACATGCTCAGATTTAACCAACATGTGACCCGCATGCGTTCAAGAATAACGTTAAATCATAAACATGGATGATGTGGCTGTGCCAGCATACGGTTATGATAAGTTCCTTCCAGTGTAGCTTGAATAGCAGCTTCTCCATAAATGTCCAACAAATGTGAAACTTCCTCACCTTTCCATTGACCTCCGTCACTGTTGTTGCTCTCCTCCATATTAATTTTTACAGATTCGTGAGGTGCCGAAACTGAATGATGGCAACAGGCAATAAATGCAGAGAAATGAGACATTAAGAAAACCACATAGAGTCTGATCTGACCATTCTGACAGCGGTCGCATAGCCAGAGACCAGATATAAATCAGATAGGACCACATATGTAAGTGATCCAGATCTGATATGAAAAAATCAGATCTGGAGGTAAAGAATTGGATTTGGAACCTTAAAGAGGGTTGCCCTCTCTACGAGACTCCTTTCCAGAAGCCTGATCATTCAGGCTGGCTTACTTCTCAGAATGGTACCTTATAATGAGGACAGTGCGTAAATTGCAATACTACATACTTTACAATATAACTGCAAGGTCTTTAAAGTCCAACTGAAATTAAACAGCAATTGTTTGTCTACTACAGCAACATATCTGCTCTGTAAATCACTTGTCCTGTGTTCTGAGAAAAAAAGCAAAGGGGAGAAATTTATATTTTAAATTCTTTGATTTCATGATGGTGTCCCCCTTTACATTATTTCCATTAAATACTGTTCTTACGCTTATGTAGCTGGAATCCTTATTTCGATACAGCAAATTAAATCTTTGCATAAAGCGATATCATGTCATTGTATCATCACTAGAGCAGACGGTCACACTGAGCCTGATAGCATCCTGCTCCACAACACAAGAGCCACAGACTCTGAACAGCAAACCACATTAGCTTTGTCTCCTTCTTATCTAACTTACAAACATGAACACGCGTCTTGTGCTGCAGCTTAGCTTGTTGAACAAGTCACCAAACATTCACCACTAACAACAGTTGTGGTTCACTTTCACCTGCCTGGTTTTTTTTGTAAATGAGTTTTTTCCCATACATGGGTGACAAAACTAGAACACAGTGAATAGTTTTGACACAGTTATCTACAGTGATATGTTATCAAGCGTGTAGTAATGTGACCTCACGCGTTGATATCTGAGGATCAACAGGAAAAACTACACAGTGGAAGCTGACTGCAGCCATGACTTTATCCTCAGGTTCCTGCTGCAGGGTTGGAGCATTTCTGATACTTTACCTACCACAGTAGAAAAGTGCCTGTAAAAGGTATTAACCCTTCTCCAAGATGCATGAACAACCCACCAGCCAAGTACCTGAAAAACTGTGTGCAGGTGTACCTGAGGAGAAGCCTACATGTGCTTTTATAAAATATGAAATAATGAATGAAAATGTCTACAGCCGGTAAATGGCACATATTAACATGATGTGCACATACACAGACGTGGACAGAAGTATTGGTACCCTTGCATTTTATTAAAATAATGCACCATTCATACTGAACAGTGTTGAAATTAAAAAATATTTTAAGCATGTCTATGTTTCAATCTATGTCTATGTCTATGTTCAACAAAATTATTGGTACCCTTTAGAATTTGTTAGAAATAACTGATTGGTAGTGATAGTTTAAGCAGACTATTGTGTTTTAATTAGTATCACAGGTGTTTTCAGTCTTATAATCACTCATGCAGCCAGTTTAAAAGGAGAAAATTACTCACTCTGCTGTTTTGTGCCGCTGTGTGCATCACATTGAACATGGAAAACAGAAGGAAAACTAGAGAGTGGTCTGAAGATATTAGAAAAAAGGTAACAGCCAAGCATGGTCAACGTAAAGGTTACAAAACTATCTCCAAAAAGCCTGATGTTCTTGTGACCACTGTTGCCAATATTATTAAGAAGTTTAAGGCCCATGGAACTGTAGCCAACATCTCTGGATGTGGTGGCAAGAGGAAAATTGGCCAGAGATTGAACAGAAGGATTGAATGATTGAGAAAGAACCAAGAAAAACTTCAATACAGATCCAAGCTGATATTCAAGTTCAAGGAGAATAGTTTCAAGTTGCGCTGTCCGTTCGCTGTCTGAATGACGGTAGAAGACCCAGGAAGACCCAACTTTTAAGAGGGAGACACAAAAAAACAGAATGGACTTTGCCAAAATGCATGTCGGTTAGGACTCATAGCGTATCGACCAGGTTACATGACTGTCTCCGTCTCTTTTCTCTGCTCCGCTCTGCTCTCTGTCTCTATGTCATGGATGTATAAAGAGCTGCAGGTCTGTGTGTCTGTTGACCGAGGGCGGGGCTGAGCTACACACACGCAGAGCAGAGAGGCCACAGCAGACAGGATGAAACTCTGCATTCACACAAAGTCCGGCAATGCGGCACCTTCCTGCAGGGTTGTGTGGAGGTGTGGGCTTCTTTATTTGTGCTTTAGTATGTAGGCTAACTGCTGTGAAACAAGCAACCGACAAATCTTGCATTGTATGTCTGTAAGTACTTTAATTTAATTTACCTGGTAATACTTATGTACTTTTACTTAAGTAGGTTTTTTTAAATCCAGACTTTACTTGTAATGAAGTAATTTTACATTGTGGTATTGATACCTTTACTTAAGTAAAGGATCTGAGTACTTCTTCCACTATTGCCGTAAGCACAAATAAACTATTTCATAATCATTCAACCAAAAGGAAAAGGCAGAAATGGAGGTATTTTATGTGCACAATTTGTTAATGCTTACATATGTTATAAGCAGTAAATAAACAGGTAATAAATGGTTTATAACACACTGTAGTTGTAAGCGGACACTTACCATATGTATATAAAATAATTCATTATTTGCACTCTTGCACACCTTTGTACTACTGGTATCCTTGTTTACAGACACTGTTTGACTCATATAAAGACATTGCATGTTGTTGTCCATTTGTTGTTTCTATATGTATATACCAGTCAAACTTGATTTTAACAACAGTTGACTGAAATGAGGGTCACGAAGAGTGTCAAATTTCTGAAAATTTGTAGTATTATTCTTTTAGGATGTTACATTTGGGGACATTTATTCATATCTCTCACTGCACTGTAAAGTTTTTAGTTTTCTGTTTGATCTGTTTTATTCAATTTTTGCTCAGTAGCTGGAGTAAAGGTTGTAATAGCAACATGTTGCTGTAAATGTACTGTAATACAGTTAAGCTTGAAAAAATAAATGAAATTAAAGAAAGAGATTAGAGAAATTAGAGTGGTGATGTTAAACAAACTATATGCAATTTATACCTTTCAATACCTTAGATTGTGTAAGTGAATTGTATAAAAGAAGTCCAGTAGTACAACAGCTGCTGTTATGGTTCTGTCCCAGTCTGGCTCTGTGTCCCTCCACCACTCCAGCAGTTGCCATCAGGCTTTTCTGCCTGTTTAAGACTGGACTGAGTGGGAAGAAGGACAGATAAGAGAGGTTGCAGATTATATTTAAGGACTACTTGAGATACTGTTGCTGGCTACATCGACTCTCATAGGAACTAAATGCTAAAGTGAACGAAACACTAGCTATGTTAGTCAGAGCTGCATTTTTCTTTTCATTCAATTTATGTTGTTTCATGCAGCCTTAATATACAGCCACTCTGTTTTACAGACTGATTTATTCATGGTTTTGTCAACAGCTATAATGCTGGAGTTTATTTTGCTTTGTGTGCTCGTTGTGATTTGTGCACTTATTTAAGTTGTATTCATACGAGTTCTGGGATGGTTTAAAGAAGTTATTCTTCAGTTATTCTTCAGCCTCACTCTGCCTACGGTCTCTTGCATCTGGATCCACCTACTCCGCTCCACATAACAGCTGCAGCCATGATGTGTGAACTATAGTATAGTATAAATATATACAGTAGGTACAGGTATAGATGATAGGCTCAATATACATGATAATAATATAAGAGTGAGTGAGGACGTCCCTTTTGGTGAATTAAATTCCTCCGTTCTCGCTGGGAGGAGCTGAGATGTGAGTCAGAAAAGCGAGGAGCCACGTTAGCCAAATGAAAAGCAGCCAGTATCCCTTTAAAACTGCTCCTCTACCTGGAATGAAACAGCGCTTGATAAGCCCTCCCTCTTCTTCCTGATCTCAAACACAACAAGCTCCACTCTGTGCTCATATTTCCTTGTTCCCTCCCCTTCAGATCTACAGTTTGAAGATAGGTGTAACCAACATGTCATGTAGCACAAGAGCTGTCAGGCTCCATTTATTGCAGAAACATGTGTTGTCCAGATCAAAGTTCAAACGTGTTTCATTTCTCAGGAAGTGAACCTCAGACAGTCGTTGCCACTGAGAGCTGAAATGGCGCAGAAAGGAGATCAGCTGGACCGGGAAACCTTCTCTTGTTCGATCTGTCTGGATCTACTGAAGGATCCGGTGACTATTCCCTGTGGACACAGCTACTGCATGAGCTGTATTAAAGGCTTCTGGGATGAAGAGGATCAGAGGAAGATCTACAGCTGCCCTCAGTGCAGACAGACCATAACACAGAGGCCTGTCCTGGTGAAAAACACCATGTTAGCAGCTTTAGTGGAGCAGCTGAAGAAGACTGGACTCCAAGCTGCTCCTGCTGATCACTGCTATGCTGGACCTGAAGATGTGGCCTGTGATGTCTGCACTGGGAGGAAGCTGAAAGCCCTCAAGTCCTGTCTGGTGTGTCTGGCCTCTTACTGTGAGAAACACCTGCAGCCTCATTATGATGTAGCTCCATTAAAGAAACACAAACTGGTCGACCCCTCGGAGAAGCTCCAGGAGAACATCTGCTCTCGTCATGATGAGGTGATGAAGATGTTCTGCCGCACTGATCAGCAGAGTATCTGTTATCTCTGCTCTGTGGATGAACATAAAGGCCACGACACAGTCTCAGCTGCAGCAGAAAGGACTGAGAGGCAGAGAGAGCTCGAGGTGAGTCGACAAAACATCCAGCAGAGAATCCAGGACAGAGAGAAAGATGTGAAGCTGCTTCAACAGGAGGTGAAGGCCGTCAATCGCTCTGCTAATAAAGCAGTGGAGGACAGTGAGAAGATCTTCACTGAGCTGATCCGTCTCATCCAGAAAAGAAGCTCTGATGTGAAGCAGCAGATCAGATCCCAGCAGGAAACTGAAGTGAGTCGAGTCAAAGAGCTTCAGGAGAAGCTGGAGCAGGAGATCACTGAGCTGAAGAGGAAAGATGCTGAACTGAAGCAGCTCTCACACACAGAGGATCACAACCAGTTTCTCCACAACTACCCCTCACTGTCACAACTCAGTGCATCTACAGACTCATCCAGCATCGATATCCGTCCTCTGAGACACTTTGAAGATGTGACAGCAGCTGTGTCAGAGCTCAGAGATCAACTACAGGACATCCTGAGAGAGAAATGGACAAATATCTCACTGACAGTGACTGAAGTGGACGTTTTACTGTCAGAAGCAGAACCCAAGACCAGAGCTGGATTCTTAAAATATTCATGTGAAATCACACTGGATCCAAACACAGCAAACACATATCTGTCATTATCTGAGGGGAACAAAAAAACAACATTCATGAGTCGACCACAGTCTTATTCTCGTCACCCAGACAGATTCACTGTATGCAGTCAGGTCCTGAGTAGAGAGAGTCTGACTGGACGTTGTTACTGGGAGGTGGAGTGGAGAGGGAGAGGAGTTTGTGTAGCAGTCGCATACAAGAATATCAGCAGAGCAGGAAACTCGAATGAATGTCGATTTGGATTTAATGACAAATCTTGGATGTTAAATTGTAACATTAACAGTTATGAATTTAAGTTCAACAACATCCAAACTCACGTCTCAGGTCCTGGTTCCTCCAGAGTAGGAGTGTACCTGGATCGCACAGCAGGTATTCTGTCCTTCTACAGCGTCTCTGAAACCATGACTCTCCTCCACAGAGTCCAGACCACATTCACTCAGCCTCTCTATGCTGGACTTTGGCTGTATAAAGGAGTCACAGCTGAGTTGTGTAAACTCAAATAGACAGAAGTCATTTCAGACTTCATGTGTCAGATTCTGTTGTAATTCTTCATGTTTTTGTCTCCATTGTTTCTGAGAGCTCGTTGCTGTGGTGTTTCTGAACTGCACAGAGATCAGCTGTCAATCAAACTGGGATTGTCAACACTTATTTTCTTTTCATTTGTTGTTCTTTTAATGTTTTCAGTTTCTTTAAATGTCACTTTTCCCTGTGTGTTTTTATTCATGGAGGCTATCACTGCTCATGATGATGTTTTTAACCTTCACTGACGTTTCTTCAGATGAAAATGTGAACTTCTCTTTGTTCTAAATGTTAGTTTCATGTTTGTATTGATGTATTTGTGTGCTGTTGTTTCTCTTCCACTTCAGCGTCTTAAACAGAGAAAACAGCAGAACTTCCTTCATCATTGATATTTTGTTCTCATCACTTTGTAAGTTCATAAAGAAATGTACAATCAAATTGTAATTATCATGATAATAATCATTTATTATGTTCTTGTACATTCTGGGTTAAACTAACTGATTGTGTGGATGAAGTGAATCTGTACATGAAATCATTGAACAAGAGTCATTTAACAGACTTTACTGATCAGATGTGTGAACAATCTGAAGCTTTACATAATCAATAAAGTTATTATTTCAACAGTGAGCAAAGTGTTTTCTTCTGTCTTCATCTCAGGATCTCATTCAAAGCTTGTGGAGAAAATGTGAAACTAAAATGAGAGTTTATTTGAGGCAGTTTTCCTCTTGAAACACCACAAAGTACAGAGTTCATGTTCAGAGCAGACAAACGTTTGTCAGTCAGTCTCTGTACTTTCAGCTTTCTTCACTAAAACATTTTAATGCTTTCAACACATTATACTGTTGAATAGTCTAATTTATAACATATATATAACAAATTGATCAAATGTTTTACGTGTAAAATATTGATCTGAAAAGTAAATAAGACAGTAAATAAGACATAAAACAGGAGAATAAAAGTTACACTGCAGTGTAAGATATTAAGCCTCAAATTTGGTTTAATAAAAGGCAGCGACAAACATAAAAGTCTTCAGCTGTAATTTAAAAGAACAAAGTTGTTGAACGAGCTGCCAAACAAACACTCACCGCTAACATCAGTTAGCAGCTAGATAGCCAATTAGCTGCTCAACTGCAGCACATGAAACAGCATGTAAACATATCTGCAGATGTCATCTTCTTACTCTTCAATACCACTGCTAACAACTCACTGTCTGCCCATGACTTGTAGCTACAGCAGTTTGTTTACTTTGTCTCTCCTTCTGTATGTGTCAAACACAGACACCTACACACCCCTATTTCAGCTTTGCTATATCTCTAAGCTCTAATGTATTCTAAGTTCTTCTTGTTTTAAGTGCATCAGCTGTGATTGCTCTTTTATTAGTGGCTCACTTTGTATTAGTATTGTTTTCCTTTTTATATATCGGTTCGGCTAATGTCTTCTTGAATCTGTGTTTTTAGTGTTAGTTTGTCTTTCTTTGTGGTTCACTTTGACCCGTCTGACTGTTTTTTGTAAATGAGTTTTTTCCCGTACATGAGTGACCAAACTAGAACACAGTGAATAGTTTGACCCAGTTATCTACAGTGATATGTTATCAAGCGTGTAGTAACTCTTTGACCTCTATAAAAGACATTGCATGTTGTTGTCCGTTTGATCTATATTTATATACCAGTCAAACAGAAAGAACACAGGTCATCACTGAACACACGGTGCAGGCATTTCAGCAGGTTAGACAACCACTGTTCTCCCTGAGATAGCATTTGCACTTACTATATCACTGTCTTTATCATTTGTTGGTAGGTTTTTGTGAATGTGTTTGTGTATTAGACAGGTGGGGAGAAGAGTTACTGTATCATTTCAGAAATCTTCATGCATTATTGCAATTAACAATACCTGTCTCTTATCTTGGTGTCACAACTAATTTATCAATAGTTAAATCAAATTCTTGAGTGATGTAAGAGCATAGTTGAAGAGCATGTTGAGGCCGTGTTGTTCTTTGTCGGTTTTGAGTCTGTTTGCTCCATCAGGGCTGTATTCCAGAAAGCAGGTTTAGTGAAAACTCTGAGTTTGTTCACCCTGAGATGAGTGAAACTCTGGGCTTTCAGTTCCAGAAAGAGAGATAACTTAAACTCTGGGTCAGTTACCATGATGGTAACTGACTCTGAGAACCTAACTTGCTCGCTAGCAGGTTTTCTTTACGAGTTTCTCTCCGTCTCCTTTTATTAATTTTTTTTATTAATTATTGTATTTGAGCTCATGAAACTACATCTGATTTCATATCTCTGTGGAATGTGGGCAGTACTGTCTGATCGTCACTTGTGGGAAGTTAGAAAGATTTTCAGCTAACTCCGCCCCTCCTGTCCTTCTGAAGGTGAGTTAAGATGACTTCCCGATGGAATAGCATCAGATCATACTTTCATTATAAAGACAAGACAGACAGGATCATTGGATTTTGTCCCCCATTACTTACATTGTAAGTGCATTATGAAGAGTAGTGCAAAGTTACTGAGTAGATTGACTCAAGTACTGTACTTAAGTACAATTTTGAGGTACTTGTACTTGTATACCAGACTAGGACTGAGCAGCAGGGCTGTTTCTAGCTTTTTGAGACAGCGTTACAGTAGTCTAGTTTACTGGAGATAAATGGACAAGTTTTTCCAAATCCTGCTGAGATCTAAGTCCTGTAATTCTTGATATATTCTTCAGGTGATAGTAGGCTGACTTTGTAATTGTCTTAATGTGGCTGTCAAATTCAAGTCTGAATCCATGACTACACCAAGATTTCTGGCTTGGTTTGTGGTTTTAAACATTATTGACTGAAGCCTAGTGTTGACTTTTAATTGTTCTTCCTTGGCTCCAAAAACAATTACTTCAGTTTTATCTTTGTTTAATTGAAGAAAATTCTGGCACATCCAATCATTGATTTGTTCAATGCACTTACTCAGCACTTGTATTGGACCATAGTCCCCTGGTGATATAAATTTGTGTGTCATCTGCATAACTGTCACAACATATTTTGTTGTTTTCTATAATCTGAGCTAGTGGAAGCATGTAGATGTTGAACAGAAGAGGCCCCAGAATGGAGCCTTGGGGAACTCCGCATATCATTTTTGTCCGCTCAGATTTGTAATTACCTATAGACACAAAATAGTCCGTGTCCTTTAAGTAGGATTCAAACCAGTTTAGTACTGTGCCAGAAAGTCCCACCCAGTTTTCCAGTCTGTCTAGTAATATGTTGTGGTCGGCCGTGTCAAATGCAGTACTGAGATCCGGTAATACCAAGACTGAAATTCTGTCACTGTTTGTGTTCAAGTGGATGTTAGTGAAAACCTTAACAAGAGCAGTCTCAGTCTCAGAGATCCTGACTGGAAGACAATAAAACAGTTGTTTAGTATCAGAAAGTTGTTCAGCTGTTAAAAAACAATTTTTTCAGTGATTTTACTCAAAAATGGGAGGTTTTATATGGGCCTATAATTGTTCATTAGTGAGTCTCAAGATTGTTCTTTTTTAAGAGTGGCTTGATGACGGCAGTTTTCAGGGCCTGTGGGAAAACACCTGAGTGAAGAGACATGTTGACAGACGAGACATGTTAATTGTCATATGTTTATGCTTACTGATCTTTGTTCAACTTTGCTGTCCTTTGTTTAGCTGTATGTCCCTGTGAATTCCTGAACATTGTTGTGTGTAAGTACATTGAAAGCCATTTCAAAGGCATCTATAAATGGAAACTGCTGTATAAACAGATAATGAATGACAATATAGCAAAACACAGTTGTGATAATAAAATGTATGTCTTAAAGAGACGTTATAACTGCCAATAAATAGTATACATTGCATACTGTGACAATACTGTGGCAGCACATACGAGATGCCACAGATGCCTCAGAGGGGAACAGAGACGTTACAGGCAGCAGAAGAGTATAAGAGCACAGCTTTTGTTTCATTTTCTTCAGTCTGCACACCTGGATCCAACAGACCACTTAACATCATCATCCACCTACAGGTAAACTTCTTCTGCAAGATTTGGATTATTTTAAAAAGTACTATTATGGTAGTAGTATTCATAATCTCACTACACTACATGAAGTATGTTATGTTGCAATTTATATGGTCATACAGTATATCAAGAACATTAATAAAATTAGATCAATTTCCTTTCACAGCTGGAGGTTTGATCAATCGCTGAAAACTGACACAAAAGGTGAAAACTGACACAAATATGGAGGTAAGAACAACTACTATTATTACTACTCGTCATAATAAAAATAAATTACAATAATATTGATGTTATAGACAAATATCTTAGTTTGCAAACTGACTGATATGTCAGATCTGGAAATTTACTAACACATAAATGCAAGATGTTTAGACAGTTGCAGACAGGTGTTACAGGGTGTTTTTGTAGGCAGCTGACAGAATTGCACATAATTAATACAAATTTAATCACATTAAAAACAATTATCTTTTTATAGATGTGTCAACACAAATAGAGTGTGGGAGGACTGTGCATGCTGTGTTTTTTGGTGCACAAGTATATAAGACAGGAAAGGATGGTGATACAAATGCAGATAATGATAATAACACTTTTTCCTCAAATGATTTCATAGTCAGCAGTAAGCAAGAATGGTAGAAATTAATAATTGTATTTGAGCTCATGAAACCACATCTGGTTTAGTATTTCTGTGGAATGTGGGCAGTACTGTCTGATCGTCACTTCTGGGAAGTTAGAAAGATTTTCAGCAAACTCTGCCTCCTCCGTCCTTCTGAGAAGTTGAGTTAAGATGACTTCCTGATGGAATAGCATTAGATCATACTTTCATTATAAAGACAAGACAGACAGGATCATGGGATTTTGTCAGTTTTGGATCCGTTCTTAGTTCTGAGAGTTCTGGTGCAACTGGTAATAAAAGCAAAGGGTCCTACTGCACCGGTGTCACCACTTAAAGGGATGACGTACAAATGGTGGCTCACCATCTCCTTTATCAAGGGGTAGATCCAGAATCCAAAGTCCAAGGCATGGTATCTTTGGGGAGTCTCAATAACCAAGCCTATATAACAACAGGGCAATTATTTCAGGTCAAGTCTCTATTATCTATAGCCATATTACATCAACACATCATTAAACTCTCAATATGCCAATATAACATTGTAGCAATTAAATGAGTTCAATAGTTTTAACTGTACAGTAGCTTCTTTTATGAACTGTGTTTCTCCTCTTCTAAACATCAATCATGAATAATGATTACACATTTTAACCATTTTAACATTTTAGAAATAACATTTATTGTATTTTTAACCACGGACTGAGGTACAATACACAGTATTCATTTCTTCCTCCTGATTTTTTTTTATAATAGAAGTAACATTTAAGTGCTTCCACTTCTATATTATCCCATTATACACAAATAAAATTGTTTATCACACTAACAGCATGAAACTAGAAGTGTTATGCTGCTATGCACATTAACACCATTATGACCCAGCGCAAAAGTACTCAATTAGCAATTCAGAATACTTAAGTACAACTTATATTGAACACAGTAATATCTCAAAGCAGTAAAATGTAATAGATGTAGCTCACATATTTCTGCATTGAACATACACACTCTGTCTGTAGTACTACATGTTAACTGTCTCATGCTGACCACAGGAGTTAGCTACTGAAAAATTAATTGATTAAAAATTAATTGCCCACAAGACTCGGTTTAACATACACATTTATCAACTTTTTACACTTTTTAATATCCACAGAGTTTCTCTCTCTCTCCACACTCTTCTCTACATCTGCTCTCATCAACTTTTTCCTCACTGCGTAGTGTGGGGAGGGGCGGGACTTAAAGTATTTCTTCCAACAGGAACTTTCACTACACTATATAACTGATGATAAACTAATGTAAACAAAATCAGTCTAACAGGCAGATGAGTTAAATTAAAATATAGGATAAAAGTGCTATATAAAATATAGACATTTAGCCATATATGGGGGCCCCATGTCCATGAAAAAAAAAACCCACCAGCCTCCTGGTAGTTAGGGGGCTCACTGCAGTCACTCAATGCAAATAGGCAAAAATGGCCCTGCTGAGGAGAATAAATGAAAAAAAAAGATTACAGGTTTACACAAGTGAGTTCTGAGTATCAAGACAGTAGTATGGAACCTTTGTGGTTCTTCATTTGGCTTAAAGAATGCAAGAGAATTTGAATTTCTGCAAGGAAAGGCAGCAAACTAGGTGGATATTTAGAAAATTTGCATTTGTGGACATAAAATGTAGCCATCAAAATATAGAAATTGACAGTATACTAAAAGGAACTGTTCTTGTGTCGGAAAAATACAATTACATCATATAAAGTAAAAGTAAAAGGCTCATATTTACATACATATATATGTGCTTTACTTCTGTGGCTCAATTCAACAGGATTTATTTTGCATTCATTGACCATTGATTACTTTTATCTTTGATTCATTATGTTTCATTTCTGTGTTTTCTCCAGTTGGCCATGAAACATGTAGGAAAAATCTTGACCTTATGCAAGGGCATCTTGTGGATGATTTCTGAGGTGAAGGCCAATAAAAAACGCTGCCAACACCTCGCTGACAGAGTCCGGGCCCTGGAACAGCTGGTGGAGTCCATCCAACAAGGAGGGCTGAACAGGATCTCCCCAAATGTGAACAGTGCTCTCTGGAACCTCTGCACGACTCTGACCACAGCCCAGGAGCTGGTCAGGAAATGCACCAAGACCAAATTCCTGAACCTGTTTAAGTGCAAAAGTGAGTTCAACAGTGTGAATGAAAGCCTCAACGACACGTTCCACATCCTCTGCGGAGCTCTGCAGGTGGAGCAGGGGAGCATGATGCGCAGGATGTTTCAAGATTACAATATGGAAGAGGATGACGATGACGACTGGGCCCTTGTACCTTACTCTGGTGCCATGGCCCCTGTCTGTTATTCTGCTGCAGCCGCCCCTATGCCTTATTTCGTCCCCAGGCCTCAACCCACCACCGCAGTTTATACAGCTGTGATGGGGATGGAGGGTAATAATTTGTTTTTTGCAGAGGAACTGTTTTTCGCTCAGTGATTTGGGCAGATGTGTTGCAGTGTGTTGATAAAAATAATTGTTAGTTGCAGCCCTTAAACTGATAAACGTGGGTATCTGGATACTGGTGTTTCAAAAGATAATGAATGATAATATAGTAAAACACAGCTGTAATAATATAAAATACAGGAGAAGTTATAATTGTTGACACTACAAGTACATAAATAAACTTTTAAAAACGTCCTTTTACAACTTACAACTATAGTGTCTTATAAACCATTCAAAGGTCTGTGTATTTCTTATCTTCTATCTTAAAGTGTTTTCCATAATTGTAATTATTGTATAAGGAACAATGAAATAAAACAAACTTTCAATAAGGATTTTCAGTCTCACTTAATTTATGTAAGTATTTTTTCTTCTATTGTGGCATTAAACCTTGTGGTTCACAGCAGGATCAAAGGCTTTTGGTTAAATTCTGACAGTTTTAGTTAATAGTAGTTATTTAGTAGAGTAGTTGAGTATTTTTATATGTCTCAAAACACGTCTAGAGGGACCTTACATGAAACCTGTTGATCTGATTTTATCCATGAATGTCTGGTCTTTGTTTGCCGCAAACACAGTACATGTTTGTAGTAGATCTACAGTGATATGTGACTTTGAATTTATAGATGTGGTTAATAATCTTCCTTGAGTAGATATCTGAGGATCAACAGAAGAAAGCAGCTGGCTCCTTCGTGTCCTCCTCCACGGTGAAGGCAGACTGCAGCCATGCTGGTGAACACTCTGCTCATAGTGTTGAGCTCTCAGAGCGTCTGGTCCAGAAAGTCAGAGCCTTCTCTCAGTGAAGCAGCTGCCGGCCTCTTCAAGGGATCACGCAAATTGTTTGTTTTGAAGCTGAACCGTATATATTGACTAACAAGCTTAAAGTAACTAGAATTAAACTTTTTTAAACTTTTTAAATACTAAAAGTAATTAGCACAACAACAGTGTTAACACAGTCAGCTATGTGGGCTATTTTTTGATATGTAGTGCTCATAGATGAGAGTGTGTAAGTCATGTATTTGATACGTGCATTAATACTTTTTAATGTGAACCTAAACTTTTAGATCTGTGAATGTTTCTAGTATTCAGCACTGATCTGTACCTGTATCAGATTATAAGCTTTGTTGTACTTTATATATTTCTGTATACCAAGAAAATACAAAAGAAAGACATTTAAAACATGTGATATGTCATCTGTTTTTGATGAGAACATAAATCTGTTGTCACAACAGAACAATAGTGTACATTTTTAGTTAACTTTGTTGGTAAAATTACACATTCTGAACCACTCCACTGCTAAAATTAGCACTAACAATTTGTATATTCCCCCCTCCATTGCTCATTTAATTAACTTGTCTTTCAAACACAGCTCCTTTCCTGATGACTGGAAATGTGCCATTGTCGCGCCTATTTTTAACTCCCAAAAGTTGCTGAGAAAGTTGTCTTTGAACAACATTTCTTAATACAAGCAATTTTGGTCAACACTGGCTTTAGAGCAAATCATTCCACTGAAACTGCTACCTTACACTTAATAGAGCAAATTAAATCAAGACTTGACAAAGGAGGAGTAGTTGGTGCTGTGTTTTTAGATCTGCGTAAAGCATTCGACACAGTCAATCATGATGTTTTAATATTGAAACTCTCTAAATTTAACTTCTCATCTAGAGCACTGGCATGGATGTCCTCATATTTCTCTAATAGGATACAATGTGATACAAATGATACAAAGTTTGTGACACACTGTCCAGTAACATGAGGTGCACAAAGGGTGTTCCACAAGGGTCAGTGTTAGGTCCCCTATTATTTAGCCTATATATTAATGATCTCCCTCAACAGTGTCATGAGGTAGAACTGCAAATGTATGCAGATGACACCATTGTGTACACATATGCAAAAACAGCTGAGTTAGCAACTGCTAAGCTAACAATTGTGTTGTAGAGGATCACTCACTGGCTTGATCAATCATGTCTGAGTCTAAATGTAAACAATCTAAACTCATAGTACAACCTTCTAACGCTGATATTCTCATCAAAGGTGAAGGGATTGACAAAGTCACTGATGTTAAACATCTTGGTGTGACATCGGATCCAAATTTGAACTTTAAGAAACATGTTTAAAAAATGGTTAAAACCATAAAGTACAACTTAGCACATTTTAGACATATTAGAAACTGTCTCTCTTTGGACGCCGCCAAGATATTTATGTAGCTATGATTCTTTCCCATATGTCTTATTGCATCACATGTTGGGGGCATGCTGGAGAAACAGCCATAAAACCTCTTGAGTCCTTATACAAACAAACTCTAAAACCTCTGGACAAAAAGCCAATGCATTTCCAAGACTGTAGGGTACTGGAGAAATACAATTTACTGACTTTGAGAATTTTAGATTATTTTCAAATTTGTGCCTAGTTTATAAAATTTTGAATGGTTTGGCCCCTCCTCAAAGATGTTACTTTGTGTTCACGTGCTCAGTAAGTTCTATTAGATCCTCTAGAATATCCTCTATAATAGATTGTACCATAGCATTTCGTCGCACTGCATTTGGGCAGTCAGCTTTCTGTGTGAAAGCCACAACTCAGTGGAACGTTCTACCTGATGATATGAAGAACTGTAGTTCCATCAACATTTAAAACCAAATGAACAAGTCTGCTAAAAAGCTTCTCAGCTCTGTAACCACTGACTCTAAATTTAATTGCATGGTCTTCTCATGAATGCAAATAATCTTGCTTTGAATTGGAAGAGCTTACATTATTATTAGTTGACACTGTGGGTGTATGTGATGTGCTATTGTGTGTAGCTTTGTATTTTGCATTATGTGTCCTGTGTGTTTTTTGCTTTGCACTGTTTGTTATTGTGCTGTTATATGTTTTAATTGTAAGGGACTGCAGATGAAAATTAGCTTTAAACTAACTCTAGTGCAGTCCATCAAATGGTAACATTTATGTTTAACACTGTACATGAAAGTGCACTGAGCACGTCCAGTTGAGTTATTAATATTCTGTCAAAGCTGTGTTCACTATTTGTTTCTGCTGCCCCCAAGTGGACAAATAATCAGTTATTGGAGGTTTAAAGGATAGTCTGTTTTAAAACAGCTGTCAGGTGTCCATATGAACAGTGAAAGAGGTTTTCCTCGTTGTAATCATTCCTCCTGTTCATACTGGCTATTAAAAGATCTCCTTCAAATGTGCTTTCAATGTTAATGATGGGGGACAAAATCCACAGTGTGTCCACACAGTCATGTAGTGCAAAAATGCATTTAAAAGTAGATGTGAAGCTTATATTCAGCTTCAGCAGTCTGAGTTAGTCATATCAAGTGGATATCTGACACATTTACAGTCTTTTTAGCATCAAATTCTCCTCTTTGTGTTTCCTCGGACAGTGTTTCCCTGTTGAGCTGCAGGTGGAAGTATAGTAACAAAAAGAGGGACTTTGGCACTAAAAAGACTGTAACGTTGAAAGATATCTACTTGATTTGACTCATTTGGGCGCTGAAGCTTCATATTAGCTTCAGATAAACTTTTAAATACATTTTTGCACAGAAGGAGGACTGTGGATTTTGTCTCCCATCACTTTCATTGTAAGTGCATTATGAAGGGATCTTCTAATGGTCAGTATGAACAGGAGGAATGATTACAGCAAGAAAAACAGGTTTCACTGTTCATTTGGGCTCCTGACTGTTGTTTTAAGACACACTTGAAAAACTAGGAATCCGTCCTTTAATATAACTTTTCTCCTATCGGTGAATATAATTTTCCACCCTGCCAACAAGTGATCACATAAAAAACAAAACAAAACATAGAAGCAAATTTTCTGACAATTTAATTTTGCACAAAATTGATAAAGTGCATAAACAAGAGGAGTTCTCAAAATGTTTCCTTAACTCACATTTTTCTAATTTTAATGGTACAATCACCAGTTGTGAATAAGAAAGTATATTTTCATTTAAGAAGCAATTATTAAAGTAAGATACATAGCACCATATGAAAGATAAAATCAGCTTGCTGTGAAACTAAAACATACAGCGAATAAAACTGTAGATAAAGCTGCTATATAAGACAAGTACCTGTTGCTTAGCTTGTGAGGTACTGCTCAATAACAAAATGATATTAAATGGTATTAAATGATATAGAATTTATTGAGAATGAGGCAGAAAAAAACAGCAAACCAACAATGAGCCTTGCTGATTGTGTCTCATCTCTTCATACTTTAAAAATCATTAATCAATAGTTTAGTCTTTAAACTTCTCACATGCTTTCATTTCAATAAATGTTCAAATGATCCAATATTTCACCAAAAATCAAAGATTAGAGAAAAAGTCCAAAAACTGAAAACAGATTTGTGTATCAGAACTTTGTTTTTTCTTCTTTCCTCTCCCATTAATCATCTCACGACCCCTCAGATTTATCTGCTGACCCTTTGGAGGGGCCCGACCCCTGGGTTGGGAACCACTGGACCAAAAAGCATTAATAATCTAATGATGTCATATATAATAATATATCAGTCAGAGGGACCAAATCACTAATTTTACTGCAATACTTTAACTACATCAAGCTCATAATACTTATGTACTTTTATTGTGGTAGGATTTTTCATGAAGGACTTTTACTTGTTACTTGAGTATTTTTACATTGCTGTATTGGTACTTTTACTTCAGTAAAGGATCTGAGAACTTCTTCCACCAGTGATCATATGTGGTATTTTTCACAGGCATCATACTTTCACATTTGTCTCAATGTCAGATAAGTAATAAGGAAAAATGAAAATTATAAATGTTTCAAGGGCAAAAAGAGGGAAAGAGATTAATTAATCATCAGCTTGTACAAAAGTCAGAAAAGTGAGAAAAACCAACATCATCATCAAGAACTGATTTACATTAGCTTCAATTATTTCATTCATTCTTTTACTTCTTTATGTATACAGTTACAGTGACCGCACAGCAGCACAGCAGAATAAACATAGTTTTAGCCTTTAAACTGTGAATTCTTTCCTGCTGCAGAGCTAGGGTGCGATCCATCTGAGCCATTTCGGCTTCCATCTGAGCCAATTTGGCCTCCATCTGAGACATTTCAGCTTCTTTCTCAGTCATTTCGGCTTCCTTCTTAGATATTTCTGCTTCCTTCTCAGACATTTTGTCTTCCTTCTCAGACATTTCGGCTTCCTTCTTAGATATTTCTGCTTCCTTCTCAGACATTTTGGCTTCCTTCTTAAACATTTCCGCCTCCTTCTGAGACATTTTGGCTTCCTTCTGAGCCAATTCGGCTTCCATCTGAGACATTTCGGCTTCCTTCTCAGACATTTCAGCTTCCTTCTCAGACATTTTGTCTTCCTTCTCAGACATTTTCGCTTCCTTCTGAGACATTTCGGCTTCCTTCTCAGACATTTCAGCTTCCTTCTCAGACATTTTGGCTTCCTTCTGAGACATTTTGGCTTCCTTCTGAGAGAATTCGTCTTCCTTCTCAGACATTTTGACTTCCTTCTGAGCCATTTTGGCTTCCATCTGAGCCATTTCTTCTTCCTTTGGAGCCATTTCGGCTTCCTTCTGAGCCATTTCAGCTTTCTTCTGGTCCATTTCGGCTTCCATCTGAGCCATGTTGGCTGTCTTCTGAGCTATTTTGGTTTTCTTCTTAGCCATTTTGGATTCCTTCCGAGCCAGCTTCTTTTTCTCCTTCTCCAGCTGTTCATGCATAGCATTAAAGACAGTCAGTATGACATCACTGAACCTTTCGTTCAACTTGTTGAATTCTTCTTGATAGTTTTGGGCCTTGGTCATGGCCGTCATCACGTTGGCGTCGGTGCATTTCTTTATTAGTTCAACAGCTGAATCCAGAACAGGCTTGACTTCCAACAGAGCGGAGTTCAAATTCTCAGATATTTGGTTTGAATCCTTTTCTTTGATAGACTTCAACATCTCCTCCAGTTTTTGGACTATCAAAGCAATCCGTTTGCATTGCTTCTCATTTCTCTTCACATTCTGGCACTGCTTGTAGATGGCTCGTACTGAAGAAAGGATAGGATCTAACGGTAAGAAATCTATCACATCCATAGCTGCAGGTGGCCTGAAACAGAATAGAGTGGCATTAATCAGACATGAATAAATGGGGACAATAATTCTAGTTGAGGCAGAGATGGTGGACTGAGCTAAAATAAACTGAACTGACCTGAGATGAACTGAAGTAGTGAGAACAAATTCTGAACTAATTATAATTAATCTGAGGCTGGGTAACGTCTGCAAACTTGTAGCTACTAGAATGCACAATAAGTCCTCCAAATTAAACGACCAAATATGTAGTTTGACCATGTGACTCCAGAACGACACATAGGAGCGTTTTCTAATCTCACGCCTTTATCAGCCATAATTAGCAGGACCATCATTTGTCTGTGCTTTCCAAAACTGTTACACATCACTGTTAAACAATAATGATGTTTAATGATGTGACAACGCTGTGGTTAAGGTCTGGTTAGGTTCAGGGAAAGATCATGGTTTGGGTTAAAATGATCATTGTTAAGGTTAAAGAAACATGCGGTGCATTAAAGTTACTAAAGTTAGGCCACTTTCGTTGTCATGACTACAATAATAACCATGGAGTTAAGGTTAGGGGACAATCGTAATTACATTTTTCTTTTTAAAACTGTCAGGAAACAAACAGCGGTCTCCTGTGGCAAAGTCCACTGTTAAGTTAATGCCTCCATCCACCCTCCTCCTCTGAATGAGGAAATCTGTCCACATATATATACGTCATCTGAACTGAACCACTGACTGACTATTACTACAGCTGCTAGATGGCATCTGTCACTCAATCATAACTATATGTCGTTTTGGGTGACTGACATTACAACCTATTGTGTTGAGAGTAGGAATTGTTTCAACAACCCTTTTCATGTACATATGGGTACATGAGTATTGTATTATTGAAAAAACCTGAACCTATACCTGAAACTAACTGTATATAAAGTAGTTGAAACTAGCTCCACCTCCAGCAGCTCCAACAGTAACATGCTGCTCTAACATTGATGCTTCAGTATTAATAATCTAATGATGTCATATATTATCTATTTTTCTGCAGAGCGAGTAGTTTTACTTTTGATACTTTTTGCTGTTAACATTTCTGTACTTTTACTTGTAATAGAGTATTTTTAGATTGCTGTATTGGTACTTTAACATAAGGATCTGAATACTTCTTCCGCCACTACTTATGAAGACAGAGGGTGACATCAATGCAGCAAAATGTGGTGACTTAAAGGTTAGAGAAAGTTGACATGAAGGTTTATGTTTCAAATTCTTATCTGACAGGAAAATTCTTGGTGGGAAAACCAGTGCTGAGGTACCCTTACCTTCTGAGTGATGGTCAGGCTGTGGTTGTACTGGGCAGCTTCAAGTGTGATTGTGTGTAACTGTGTGTGAACAGGACAACCCGTCACTGGATAAATCAAGAATAAAAAATAAACATATAAGCAAAACAACAGCCCCAAACTTACATGTGAAGCCAAATCGACACAAGAAACGCTTAAAAACATCAATGTTAAAGGACAGGGTCACAATTTACCAAGTGTGTTTTAAAAGTAGTATGAACACGAGGAATGATTATGGCAAGAAAAACATGTTTCAGTGTTCATTTAGGCTCCTGACTGTAAAACCGACTTGAAAAAATTGTGAACCAGTCCTTTAATTTCCTGGAGTGTCCGAGTCAGAGTCCAGACCTCGATCCAATTCTGAATTTGGGGCAGGACTTGAAAAAAATTGTTTACTCACAGACCACATGCAACCTGACAGAGCTTGAGCAAACCGAGGGAACAGTTTCAATGTCCAGATACAGTAGGTTATGATGATGTTGTTTTTAATCAGCTTAAAATGACCTCTGATGTGATCATCATGAATGATAAAACCAAGGCATCTTATCAACTTACTGGTGGCGCAGAAGAACCATAAAACACAGACTCAAACATACGTTTGTCTACCAACCTTGTACAACTTTGTTTCCATCTGTTCTCTGTATCAAACAAATGACTCCAGTTTTACAGTTATTGATCTTTTTATTCTTTTTGATTGCAGCTTTAACTGTAATCGTCAGTGGTAACACATTGTAGCTGCTACTTTGTTTCCAAAAGGCAATGAAATGTTTCATTATCACCAACAAAATAACATGTTTACATGAATACTTTGAATGACAAAAACAACCTGCTGCATTAAGGTATCTGTTCATTTCTCATCATGTGTTTTGAGGTGAGTGTTAGAGTAAGATTAAAAGGTTTTTAGATATTGAATTTATAGCTCGATATATGAATAAAACTTGAAAATGGAGCTCGTACCTGCGCTGCAGTGATGTCTGTCTGCTGAGGTCTGATCAATCAAGAGTGTCTCCTCAACGAAACTTTGACGCAGCATTTTATCTTTTTGCAGGTCACACACCCAGAGAGAGAGAGAGAGAGGCAGAGAGAGAGAGAGAGAGAGAAAGAGAGAGAGGGCAAAAGGGAGTTCATGCCCTATACATGCACATGCAGCAGTGCCTTTATTTTCTGAGGAGGCTGAAGAAAGCCCTCCTGTCTCCTCAGATCCTGGTGAACTTCTACCGCTGCACCATCGAGAGCATCTGACCAACTGCATCATGGTGTGATACAACAGCTGCTCCGTAGCTGACAGGAAGGCCCTGAAAACCGCCCAACACCAACAACAACTCCCTGACGTCACTGACCTCCATCGTACATGGTGTCTGCAGCAGGGCTTGCAGCGTTACCAGGGACCCCTCACACCCCAACATGGACTGTTTGTCCTCCTCCCATCAGGGAGGCAGTACAGGAGCTTTAATTCTCCCACCAGCAGATCTCTGAACCACAGCACTAGCCCACTCCCCCCTCACACTCATGGACTTTACACTGTTTTTGTACATATTTATTACAGTCATCAAACCTAATGTCAATACCTCACTGTCTCCTTTGGGGCTTGGAATACCTGTTTTGAAAATGTTATTTATTAACAACATCACCTTATTCTACTATTTGTGCTTTCTTGTTGGATGCAAAACTGTATTTCGTCATACTTGTACTACGTGCAATGGCAATAAAGTTGAATCTAATCTAATTTTATCTATTCAAAACATCACTGACTTTAATTACAGGGTAATCTTTATTCCCTGGTGACCAAAGTCCCTTCAATCATGGTCACAATAAAATGTCAATGAATGATTTCTTATATTAAGCACAACACCAGAGACACGTGATCATTTAAAAATGAGGAGCCACTACAAGGAATTCAATAATTTCATGTTGTAATGTTTTATTTCTTAATTAAACACTTTTGGGATAAAATGAGTGGAAACTTGAAATTAGAACTTTTTCTAAAAAAGGGTTTGTTTAATACGGAAAAACAACTCTTATTTACTTCATGTAGTCTTCCTGCTTGAACTTACGTTAAGATTCATTACAGCCAAACACATCTTGGAGTTCTGAGAAACAGAACAAACCTCCTCAAATCCTTCTCCTTGCATCCCCCTCCTTCTGGCCCTTTCCCTCTGCAGCCTCAAAATGGTTTCATTTGTGCTTTTTCCCACACTCACAACATGTCCTGATCATACTCTGACTGCATGTCATTCATATGAAACTATGTGTTGTATTTTTGATGAGCATCATCTTACCTAGGAAGAGCAGTATTTAGGGTCGTTGACAGAGCACATGAGGAAATCTGTGTCTGCTGCATCTTTCTCCTTCAACATGACTGACAGAGTGCCCTACCCACCCTGATAGTGTGATAGTACAAAACAAACAAAAACATGAATTAAAAGCAAATCAGAATATCCCTTCAAAACCATAATAACAACCCAGCAAACACTGAGACGTTGAATGACCGTTGTCTGAACATCCCATCAAGACGTCCCATTATGGTTCAAAAATAGCTTCAGGCAGCTTCAGGTCAGATTGTGTGTGTAACTGTGTGTGAACAGAGCAAAATGTCACTGGATGAATCAAGGATAAACAAGAAATAGACATATAAGCAAAACGACAGCCCCAAACATACATGTGAAGCCAAATCGACACAAGAAATGCTTAAAAACACCAATGTTAAAGGATAAGGTCACAATTTTCCAAGTGTGTCTTAAAGGCAGTGTGAACAGGAGGAATGATTAAGGCAAGAAAAACATGTTTCAGTGTTCATTTGGGCTCCTGACTGTAAGACAGACATGAAAAATTGTGAACCCCTCCTTTAATTTCCTGGAGTGTCCGAGTCAGAGTCCAGACCTCGATCCAAATTGTGGCAGGACTTGAAAAAAGCTGCAAACTGAGGGAACAGTTTCCATGTCCAGATACAGTAGGTCATGATCATGTTGTTGTGATCTGGCTCCAATTAATCAGCTTAAAATGACGTCAGATGCGATCATCATGAATGATAAAACCAAGGCATCTTATCAACTTACTCGTGGCACAGGAGAACCATAAAACACAGAGACACACCCTTTTCCCTTAGACCTCAGTTTTATAGTTATTGCTCTTTTTTTTCTTTCTCATCGCAGCTTTGACTGTAATTGTCAATGATAACCTACTTGGCAGCTGCTACTTTGTTGTCAAAAGGCAATCAGGGCCAGCTAAAGCCATAGGCCATATAGGCGATCGCCGATCACGTGATTTCGTTTTTGGTTTAAAATGAAAAAAGGAAAAAACCATGTGACTTCCGTTTTTGGTTTTTAACACAAAATCGAATTGGCTGAATGTCCACAGACCTGTGCAATATTCAATCCAAAAGGGAATAACGATAAAACGAATCGGCAAAAACCAAAAACGGGCCGGGTTTGATTGGTTTTTCGTTATTTGATTCTGACACCAAAAGCGTTTTTTCTTTTTTGTTTTGAAACAAATAACAGATTTACCGTTTTTTGGTTTTTGAATTACAAATGAATTACGAATTATCCGATGATACCTGGACCGTTTTAGCTCCTAGGAGCGCTTGTTTTGTTTTCTGCTTGAACACTGTATCCCCGTATGAGATACAGAGACAGCTGTTACTGTTATCATGGACCAACAAACCACCACCAGCTCCTGCTACGCAGTTGTTTAAAACAAACAAACCCTCGTCACTGAAGCTAGCAGGCAGACTGGAGCCGCTTTCATGAGACAGATGAATGAATCAGAGTTCAGAGGATCATGACATTAACTGACATTAGCGGCATCATATAATAATGTCAGACAAAAGACCACAAAGTAAGTAGGTAAAAAAGCTTTTTTAATTAACATTAGTGTTGTTTTTCATCGTCCAGTTATCTGGTGCTGCTGCTTTACATTACAGTAATGTTGATGTAACGTTAGCTTGATAGTTTGGATAGCTTCACTGCTCATGCATTCCCACTGTCTGTAGTTTGTCCACAATTACTGTAATTAACACCATACAAGGTAAAGTTCTGCTTCATGCTCTTATGTACTTTTACTGTAATACTTTAACTACATCAAGCTCATAATACTTTTGTACTTTTACTGCAATACTTTTACTACATCAAGCTCATAATACTTATGTACTTTTACTGTGGTAGGATTTTTCATGAAGGACTTTTACTTGTTACTTGAGTATTTTTACATTGCTTTATTGGTACTTTTACTTCAGTAAAGGATCTGAGAACTTCTTCCGCCAGTGATCATATGTGTTATTTTTCACAGGCATCATACTTTTGCATTCATCTCAATGTCAGATAAGTAATAAGGAAAAATGAAAATTGAAAATGTTTCAAGGGCAAAAAGAGGGAAAGAGATTAATTAATCATCAGCTTGTACAAAAGTAAGAAAAGTGAGAAAATCCAACATCATCATCAAGAACTGATTTACATTAGCTTCAATTATTTCATTCATTCTTTTACTTCTTTATGTATACAGTTTCAGTGACCGCACAGCAGCACAGCAGAATAAACATAGTTTTATCCTTTAAATTGTGAATTCTTTCTTGCTGCAGAGCTAGGGTGCGATCCATCTGAGGTATTTTGGCTTCCTTCTGAGACATTTAGGCTTCCTTCAGAGCCACTTTGACTTCCTTTTGAGCCATTTTATCTCTCATCTGAGCCATTTCGGCTTTCATCTGAGCAATTTCAGCTTCCATCTCAGCCATTTCAGCTCCCTTCTGAGCCATTTCTTCTTCCTTCTGAGCCATTTCTTCTTCCATCTGAGCCATTTTGACCTCCTTCTGTGCCATTTTGGCTTTCATCTGAGCCATTTCAGCTTCCATTTTAGCCATTTCGGCTTCCATCTGAGTCATTTTGGCTTCCTTCTGAGCCAGCTTCTTTTTCTCCTCCTCCAGCTGCTCATGCAGAGCATTACAGACAGTCACTGAGGCATCACTGAGTGCTTGGTTCAGTTTGTTGAATTCTTCTTGGTAGTCATAGGACTTAACCATGCGCTTCACCATGCTGCCGTTGGTGCAATTCTTCAGAAGTTTATCAGCTGGCTTCAGAACAGACCTGACTTTCAACAGAGCGGAATTCAAATTCTCTCTTCTCTTCTTTTCTTTGATAGACCTCGACATCTCCTCCAGTTTTTGGACTCTCAAAGCAATGTTTTTGCATTGCTTGTCATTTCTCTTCACCTCCTGGCACCGCGTACAGATGGACTGTACTAAGGAATGGATGAGATTTAACGGTATGACTTCTGCCATTTCCATAGATGGAGTTGGCCTGAAACAGAATAGAGTGACATTAATCAGACATGAATAAATGGGGACAATAATTGTAGTTGAGGCAGAGATGGTGGACTGAGCTGAAATAAACTGAACTGACCTGAGATGAACTGAAGTAATGTGAACTGATTCTGAACTAAATATAATTATTAACACAGGTGAACTAAACTGAGGCTGGGTAATGTCTGCAAACTTGCGCCTATATCGGCAGTAATCTGCAGGATGACATCATCTGTCTGTGCTTACACATCACTGTTAAACAATAATGATGTTTAATGATGTGACAACGCTGTGGTTAAGGTCTGGTTAGGTTCAGGGAAAGATCATGGTTTGGGTTAAAATGATCATTGTTAAGGTTAGAGAAACATGCAGTGCATTAAAGTTACTACTTCCTTAAAGTTAGGCCACTTTCGTTGTCATGACTACAATAATAACCACAGAGTTAAGGTTAGGGGACAATCGTAATTACGTTTTTCTTTTTAAAACTGTCAGGAAACAAACAGCGGTCTCCTGTGGCAAAGTCCACTGTTAAGTTAATGCCTCCATCCACCCTCCTCCTCTGAATGAGGAAATCTGTCCACATATATATACGTCATCTGAACTGAACCACTGACTGACTATTACTACAGCTGCTAGATGGCATCTGTCACTCAATCATAACTATATGTCGTTTTGGGTGACTGACTTTACAACCTATTGTGTTGAGAGTAGGAATTGTTTCAACGACCCATTTTCACATACATATGGGTACATGAGTATTGTAGTAATGAAAAAACCTGAAACTATCCTCGAAACCAACTGTATATAAAGTAGTTGAAACTAGCTCCACCTCCAGCAGCTACAACAGTAACATGCTGCTCTAACATTGATGCTTCAGTATTAATAATCTAATGATGTCATATATTATCTATTTTTCTGCAGAGCGAGTAGTTTTACTTTTGATACTTTTTGCTGTTAACATTTCTGTACTTTTACTTGTAATAGAGTATTTTTAGATTGTTGTATTGGTACTTTAACATAAGGATCTGAATACTTCTTCCGCCACTACTTATGAAGACGGGGTGACATCAATGCAGCAAAATGTGGTGACTTAAAGGTTAGAGAAAGTTGACATGAAGGTTTATGTTTCAAATTCTTATCTGACAGGAAAATTCTTGGTGGGAAAACCAGTGCTGAGGTACCCTTACCTTCTGAGTGATGGTCAGGCTGTGGTTGTACTGGGCAGCTTCAGGTGTGATTGTGTGTAACTGTGAGTGAACAGAACAACACGTCACTGGATAAATCAAATATATTAAAAAATAGACAAAATAGACATATAAGCAAAACGACAGCACCAAACATACACGTGAAGTCAAACTGACACAAGAAATGCTTAAAAACACCAATGTTAAAGGGTCACAATTTTCCAAGTGTTTCTTAAAAGTAGTATGAACAGGAGGAATTATTATGGCAAGAAAAACATGTTTCACTGTTCATTTAGGCTCCTAACTTTAAGACAGACTTGAAAAATTGTGAACCTGTCCTTTAATTTCCTAGCGTGTCCGAGTCAGAGTCCAGACCTCAATCAAACTCTGAATTTGTGGCAGGACTTGAAAAAAGCTGTTTACTCACAGACCACATGACAGAGCTTGAGCAAACTGAGGGAACAGTTTTAATATCCAGATACAGTAGGTCATGATCATGTTGTTTTGATTTGGCTCCAATTAATCAGCTAAAAATGACCTCTGATGTGATCATCATGAATGATAAAACCAAGGCATCTTATCAACTTCCTGTGAGCACAGAAGAACCATAAAACACAAACTCATACACACTGTTGTTTACCAACTGTGTACAACTTTGCTTCTATCTGTTCTCTGTATCAGACAAATGACCCAATTTTTATATCTATTGATCTATTCATTCTTCCTGATTGCAACTCTGACTGTAATCGTCAGGGGTAACCTACTTTGTAGCTGCTATTTTGTTTCCAAAAGGCAATTAAATGTTTCATTATCACCAGCAAAATAACATGTTGTTTACATGAATACTTTGAACGACAGAAAAAAAATCTTAAGATTCCTACATCAGCTCTGCTATTAGAAATATAACCACTAGGAGAATCCTAACTTCCTCTGCTGTGTCAAGTCAATTTTTTTGTGTTTTTATATACCCTAACTTGTAAATGTGGTTTCTTAGTGAAATAGTTGTAATAGAGTTATAAAGATTACAACAGAAATATGAGAAAATAATAATACAATAGAGTTATTAAGACAAGTGAACCCATTTAATTGACAATTATTTACACAAAGTGACATTACTCAGACATCAGATTAATATTTACATCACTTTAATTGTTTGATTACAACAGAAATATGAGACTTTAATTAATCATCATCTATTCTGATTTATGATGGTAACCTGCTGCATTAAGGTATCTGTTCATTTCTTATCATGTGTTTTGAGGTGAGTTTTAGATTAAGACTAAAAGGTTTTTAGATGTTGAATTTATAGCTCGATATATGAATAAAACTTGAAAATGGAGCTCGTACCTGTGCTGCGGTGATGTCTATCTGCTGAGGTCTGATCAATCAAGAGTGTCTGCTCAATGAAACTTTCACACAGCCTTTTATCTTCTCGCAGGTCACACACACACACAGAGAGAGAGAGAGAGAGAGACAGAGAGAGAGCGAGGCAGAGAGAGAGAGGGACAGAGAGAGAGAGAGAGAGAGAGAGAGAGAGAGAGAGAGAGGGCAAAAGGGAGTTCATGCCCTACATATTCACAAGCAGCAACGCCTTTACTTTCTGAGGAGGCTGAAGAAAGCCCTCCTGTCTCCTCAGATCCTGGTGAACTTATACCGCTGCACCACTGAGAGCATCTGACCAACTGCATCATGGTGTGGTACAGCAGCTGCTCTGTAGCTGCTCAGGAAGGCCCTGAAAACCGTCCATCGCTGACCTCCATCGTACACGGTGTCTGCAGCAGGGCTTGCAGAATTACCAGGGACCCCCTCACACCCCAACATGGACTGTTTGCCCTCTTCCCATCAGGGAGACAGTACAGGAGCTTTAGGTCCTGCACCAGCAGGCTCAAGAACAGTTTTTTCAATAACAACATAACCATGCTGAACTCTCAAACCCAGTACTAGGCTTGCCCACTCCCCCTCCTCCCCCTTCTCATTCATGATCTTTGAACCACAGCATATCCATATAATTTATACTGTATATGCTTTATTCCTTGCACCTTATCTGTAAATATCACCTTGTCCGTACCTTATTCTACTATTTACACTTTCTGTTTGGATGCAAAACTGTGTTTCGTCGTACTTGTACCACGTGCAATGACAATAAAGTTGAATCTAATCTAATCTTATCTATTCAAAACATCACTGACTTTAATTTCAGGGTAATCTTTATTTCCTGGTGACCAAAGTCCCTTCAAAAACTTTACAATCAATCGATGGTCACAATAAAATTTTGATGTCGATGAATGATTTCTTATATTAAGCATAACGCCAGAAACACAAGATCGAGGAGCCAGTACAGGGAGTTCAATAATTGTGTGATTGCTGGTTCTTCTGGTTCTTCTCACTCTTTATTCTTATTCCGTCTTCCGTACATTTTTTGCCGCGTTTCAACTGCTGCATACTTTGTGCCATAAAAACCATTCAACTGTCAATCTGTGCATCTCATTCAGCAGATGTGTGCTTGTATTTATCTGAAATGTAACATGTTTCAGCGATTTTATATAATTTTTTAAAACATTAAAATTTATAATGGCAGTCTGTGGGACAAACCGTCCAACTGAGTTGGAACCTTGGTCACTTTGACACTCAAGTGCTCGGAAGTACCTTACAATACAGACGCCATTCAAACTGTAAAATGTTCACAAAACTTTGAACTTTCAAAGTTATCAGATTGTTTAGTGATATCTTTTGTAGTTTTTCAGCAATTTAAGCCCAAAGTCAGGAGTTTTTCAGGTCTCACCAGTGTGTCATGTGATCAGGCACAGAGGAGAGCACAAATAATTTTAGACCAGAAATGTTTTTCTAAACTGCTGTCACTCCCACAATTTTAACTCCTCAAGCACATATCTTGCCTCAGTATGTTGCCACAAGCCTCCTCTCTCTCAAAATGTAAATACATTTCACATAGGACTTATAGTTTTTGAGATCTGAACCTTAATTGATAGAGAGTCCCTCTCATGTTCTCAGTGACTGCAATACAGTCTGCAGGATGTGTGTCTCCTCTCACTGCAGTTTCTTAAACTTACAGATTCTCTCTTGCTTCAAACAGTTTTTACACATATCATTCATTCTCATGTTAAACTAGTCTTGCTTTCACTATTGATGTACAAATCTCTGGGCTTCAAGCTCTAGTTTGAGACAAATACATTTTCATCATCAAAATGGAGATTTTTTCTTCTCACTTTAGTGAATGTCTGTTGGCTCAGTGGTTTAGAACACTGTTCTCTGATCAGCTTCACCTTAACTGACAAGGTTGTGTGTTCGATATCTGCTCACTGCTGTGCTCCTCATAATATTGCTCTCATGTACAAAGTTGCTTTACATCTCTATCATGTACCGTAAGTACATGATAGAAGTATGTTAGCTTACATTAACATTATTACCTAAAATGTGGATTGCTATTCTTGTTAAATACATCTTTTCCAATTCTACAAGTCCTGTCAGAGTAGTCCAGTGGTTTAAGCTCATGTCACTTCTTGACTTCTTTTAGATCCAAAGGTTGTGAGTTTGAGCCCTGCTTAGGGCAGAACTCAGTAGAGATGAAGGAGTCCAGGTGATGTCAATCTCCTTAATGAGTTTAGCTGAAATACTTTTTTGTCAATTTCATGCAATTGACAGACTAAACACCAAAATCTGGCCCAGCATTGCTATGTGACATGTTAGTTCAATGCATTGCATGTCTGTCTTACAAACATGAGGGTGTAGGTTCAATTCCACCCATTGCTAATTTTAATCTTGGTAGATTTTTCAATATTCTTCAGCTTCCTTTTATGCAATCTGAATCCGCTTTCAGCAATCACACGCAATTTCTACAGAAATTGCATTTCTAGTTTAATGTTGTAATGTTTTATTTTTTAATTAATGTAAAAACACTTTTGGGATAAAATGTATAACATGGTTGATTCCAGGTTACAGTGGAGTGATTCATTACAGATGTCAAAACACTGAGTGGAAACTTGAAACTAGAACTGTTTCTAAAAAAGGGGTTGTTCAATACAGAAAAACAACTTTACTTCACATAAATGAAAACCAAGAGACTTACTTTATAGCTCCATATGTTTCAACCCTCATCCTACGAACATATTTAACATAAAAGGACTACCGACTGTATGAACTACTGTAAGAAACAACCATCATAGCAAAATGGTAAAATATAAATGGGCTGCATTTATATTGCACCTTACACTACATGCCAACATTCACCCATTCACACACACATTCATACACTGATGGCAGAGGCTGCCATGCAAGGTGCCAACCTGCTCAGCAGAGTTAATCTAATTATTCACACTCACGCAGTGATGGTACAGCCTTTGGGAGCAATTTGGGGTTCAGTATCTTGCTCAAGGACACTTTGACATGTGGACTGGAGGAGCCGGGAATCAAACTGCTGATCTTCCGATTAGTGGTCGAAAAAATAAAAGATTATTATTATTTTAGGAGAGTTACATTTAATTTGCATATTGTGTAAAATGAAATTATATGCTTTTCTTTAATACAAATTGCAGCTTTTATCCCAAGTACAATTTTGTCTCAAAACTTCAGCAAAGCCAAATCTGACCAGTCTTCATCTGCTTGCAATTGTTGCCTAAAAAACAAACACTAATGTCATCCAAAATTATATTATGGAGATATATTCTAGATTTAGGAGAGACGTCATTTTTAAGTGAAGAATTGTTTTTATTGAACATGCACATAATGGAGAAATTTGAAAAGTCCAACCCCATTGTGATGTTATCGTATTTATAAAGGGGGAAGTGATGGCGAGAGTAGAAGAGGATATTCTAAGGATATTCAGGATAAGGATAGGATATTCAGCTAAGACATGATTGGCTGATAGAGATCGTGGTGGAATCTGATTTGTTCAACTAAAAGGGTTAACGCCCCTAATTAGTTGATATGAGAGCAGTAGAGGTGGAGGAGAGAGAGAGGGGAATGAGAATGGATGAATGAGTACAAAGATAGTCTTCCTGCTTGAACTTACGCTAAACTTCATTACAGCCAAACACTCTGAGAAACAGAGCAAACCTAAAATCCTTCTCCTTGCATCCCCCTCCTTCTGGCCCTCTCTCTCTGCAGCCTCAAAATGGTTTCATTTGTGCTTTTTCCCACATTCACACGATGTCCTGATCATGCTCTGACTGCATGTCAATCATATGCATGACACACTATTTTACAGTCTTATCTTGTATAATAGAAGATAAACATTTAATTTGATCATCATAAAATGTTTTATTATGAAATTATGTATTGTATTGACTTTGAACATCATCTTGCATCATCTTGAAATTTGTATCTGCTACATCTTTCTCCTTCAAAATGACTGGCAGAGTGCCCTACCCACCTTGACAGTGTGATACTTTAAATTGGGACCCATGGCAAACATGAACTCAAGAAATGGTTCCATCTATCAAAACTGCATAGGCGGAATTTGGTGCTTTTGACTGAAGAATTGATTGACAGAGTCATGAAAAAATGTAATGATAGAATAAAACACCTGTAAGATATGACAAAAAATTAACTTCTGGGGTCTGCAGGTATCCCAGTCAGTAGGATTAAGGTTCTTCCCAACATTTAGAGGGGCACACAGGAATTATTAGACTGCCATTATAGTACAAAACAAACGAAAACATGAGTTGAAAGCAGATCAAAATATCCCTTCGAAACCGTAATAACAACCCAGCAAACAATGAGACGTTGAATGACCATTGTCTGAATGTCCCATCAAGACATCCTGTCATGGCTCAAAAATAGTTCAAAAAATTAATGTTGTGCCGACGTCCGCGATGTTACATGGCAATCAGCTGGACGCCCTTCTTGTTCTTCCAAATGTGAATATTTTCTGGTTTCTTTAGTCCTCTGTTACAGTAAACTGAAGTAAACTGAATATCTTTGGGTTGTGGACAAAACAAGACATTTGAAGACGGCACCTTGGACTTTGGAAAAGAATGGTTGACATTTTTCACCATTTTATAACATTTAATAGACCAAAAAGCTAATCGATTAATTGAGAAAATAATCATCAGATTGATCGATAATGAATTGGAAAAGCATACATTATTATTAGTTGACATTGTGGGTGTATGTGATGTGCTGTTGTGTGTAGCTTTGTATTTTGTATAATGTGTCCTGTGTGTTTTTTGCTTTGCGCTGTTTGTTATTGTGTTGTTATATGTTTTAATTGTAAGGGACTGCAGATGATAATTAGCTACAAGCTAACTCTGATACAGTACATCAAATGGTGACATTTATGTTTAACACTGTACATGAACCCAATAAATAAATAAGGGGAAAATATTTAAATTTTTAGACTGTTGTTTTTTTGGTTGGAGACTCAGCTGTGTAGAAAGTGCAGGGAGCATGTCCTGTTGGCTGAGTTATTCTGTCAATTCTGTGTTCATTACTTGTTTCTGCTGCCCCCAAGTGGACAAATAATCAGTTATTGCAGGTTTAAAAGATAGTCTGCTTTAAAACAGCTGTCAGGTGTCCATATGAACAGTGAAAGAGGTTTTCCTCGCTGTAATCATTCCTCCTGTTCATACTGGCCATTAAAAGATCCCCTTCAAATGTGCTTTCAATTAAAGTGATGGGGGACAAAATCCAGTGTGTCTGAAAAGGTCATGTAGTGCAAAAATGCATTTAAAAGTTGATGTGAAGCTTATATGAGGCTTCAGCAGTCTGAGTTAGTCATATCAAGTGGATATCTGACACATTTACAGTCTTTTTAGCATCAAATTCCCTCTTTGTGTTTCCTCGGACAGTGTTTCCCTGTTGAGCTGAAGTTTCATATTAGCTTCAGATAAACTTTGAAATACATTTTTTGCACAGAAGGAGGACTGTGGATTTTCTCCCCCATCACTTCCATTGTAAGTGCATTATGAAGGGATCTTCTAATGGTCAGTATGAACAGGAGGAATGATTACAGCAAGAAAAACAGGTTACACTGTTCATTTGGGCTCCTGACTGTTGTTTTAAGACACACTTGAAAAACTAGGAATCCATCCTTTAATATAACTTTTCTCCTATAGGTGAATATAATTTTCTATCCTGCCAACAAGTGATCACATAAAAAACAAAACAAAACACAGAAGCAATTTTTATGACAATTTTATTTTGTACAAAATTGATAAAGTGCATAAACAAGAGGAGTTCTCAAAATCTTTCCATAACTCACATTTTTCTAATTTTAATGGTACAATCACCAGTTGTGAATAAGAAAGTATATTTTCATTAAAGAAGCAATTATTAAAGTAAGATACATAACCCCACATGAAAGATAAAATCAGCTTGCTGTGAAACTAAATCATACAGCGAATAAAACTGTAGATAAAGCTGCCGTATAACACAAGTAACTGTTGCTTAGCTTGTGAGGCACTGATCAATAACAAAATGATATTAAATGATATAGAAATGATATAGAATTTATTGAGCTTGTGAGGCACTGATCAATGACAAAATGATATTAAATGGTATTAAATGATATAGAAATGATTGAGAATGAGGCAGAAAAAAAAGCAAACCAACAATGAGCCATGCTGACTGTGTCTCATCTCTTCATACTTTAAAAATCATTATGGCACCAATAGTTTAGTCTCTAAACTTCTCACATGCTTTCATCTCAATAAATGTTCAAATGATCCAATATTTCAGCAAAAATCAAAGATTAGAAAGTCCAAAAACTGAAAACAGATTTGTGTATCAGAACTTTGTTTTTTCTTCTTTCCTCTCCCATTAATCATCTCACGACCCCTCAGATTTATCTGCTGACCCTTTGGAGGGGCCCGACCCCTGGGTTTGGAACCACTGGACCAAAAAGTATTAATAATCTAATGATGTCATATATAATAATATATCAGTCAGAGGGACCAAACCACTACTTTTACTGCAATACTATAACTACATCAAGCTCATAATACTTATGTACTTTTATTGTGGTAGGATTTTTCATGAAGGACTTTTACTTGTTACTTGAGTATTTTTACATTGCTGTATTGGTATTTTTACTTAATTAAAGGATCTGAGAACTTCTTCCGCCAGTGATCATATGTGTTATTTTTCACAGGCGTCATACTTTCACATTTGTCTCAATGTCAGATAAGTAATAAGGAAAAATGAAAATTATAAATGTTTCAAGGGCAAAAAGAGGGAAAGAGATTAATTAATCATCAACTTTTACAAAAGTAAGTGAGAAAAACCAACATCATCATCAAGAACTGATTTACATTACCTCCAAATGATTTCATTCATTCTTTTACTTCTTTATGTATACAGTTACAGTGACCGCACAGCAGCACAGCAGAATAAACATAGTTTTAACTTCTAACTTGCGAATTCTTTCCTGCTGCAGAGCTAGGGTGCGATCCATCTGAGCCACATTGACTTCTATCTGAGCCATTTTGGCTTCCTTCTGAGCCATTTCTTCTTCCCTCTGAGCCATTTTGGCTTTCCTCTTAGCCATTTTGGCTTCCTTCCGAGCCAGCTTCTTTTTCTCCTCCTCCACCTGCTCATGCAGAGCATTACAGACAGTCGCTAAGGCATTACTGAGCCTTTGGTTGAGGTTGTTGAATTCTTCTTGATAGTTTTGGGCCTTGGTCATGGCCTTCATCACGTTGGCGTCGGTGCATTTCTTTATTAGTTCATCAGCTGACTCCAGAACAGGCTTGACTTCAGACAGAGCGGAGTTCAAATTCTCAGATATTTGGTTTGAATCCTTTTCTTCGACAGACTTCAACATCTCCTCCAGTTGTTGGAGTGTCGAAGTAATGTCTTTGCATTGCTTCTCATTTCTCTTCACATCCCGGCACCGCTTGTAGATGGCTCGTACTGAAGAAAGGATAGGATCTAATGGTATGACTTCTGAGGCCTTAACGAGTTTGTCTACCACATCCATAGCTGCAGTTGGCCTGAAACAGAATAGAGTGGCATTAATCAGACATGAATAAATGGGGACAATAATTGTAGTTGAGGCAGAGATGGTGGACTGAACTAAAATAAACTGAACTGACCTGAGATGAACTGAAGTGATGTGAACAGTTTCTGAACTAAATATAATTATTAACTAAGCTGAACTAAACTGAGGCTGAGTAACATCTGCAAACTTGTGGCTACTAGAATGCACAATAAGTCCTCCAAATTAAATGACCTAATATGTGGTTTGACCATGTGACTCCAGAGCGACACATAGGAGCGTTTTCTAATCTAAGCAGGACAACATCATTTGTCTGTGCTTTCCAAAACAGATACACTTTAAGGACTGTTTAGATTTAGGCACAAAAACCACTTGGTTAGGTTTATGGAAAGATCATGGTTTGGGTTAAAATGATAACTTTATTAAGGTTAGATTCTACTACTACTACTATTTCCTTAAAGTTAGGCCACCTTCGTTGTCATGGCTACAATAATAACCATGAGGTTAAGATTAGGGGATGATCGTAATTACATTTTTGTTTTTAAACTGTCAGGAAAAAAAACAGCGGTCTCCTGTGGCAAAGTCCACTGTTAAGTTAATGCCTCCATCCACCCTCCTCCTCTGAATGAGGAAATCTGTCCACATATATATACGTCATCTGAACTGAACCACTGACTCACAGTTACTACAGCTGCTAGATGGCATCTGTCACTCAATCATAACTATATGTCGTTTTTGGGTGACTGACATTACGACTTATTGTGTTGACAGTAGGAATTGTTTCAACGACTCTTTTCATGTACATATGGGTACATGAGCATTGTATTATTGAAAAAACCTGAATCTATACCTGAAACTAATTGCATATAAAGTAGTTGAAACTAGCTCCACCTCCAGCAGCTACAACAGTAACATGCTGAGCAAGTAGTAGCAAGTTGATTTTTTTGTCTGCAGAACTTTTACTTGTAATAGAGTATTTTTAGATTGCTGTATTGGTACTTTCACATAAGGATCTGAATACTTCTTCCGCCACTACTTATGAAGACAGAGGGTGACATCAATGCAGCAAAATGTGGTGACTTAAAGGTTACAGAAAGTTGACATGAAGGTTTATGTTTCCAAATTCTTGGTGGGAAAACCACTGCTTAAGTGCCCTTAACTTCTGAGCGACCAGTAAGTCAGGCTGTGGTTGTACTGGGCAGCTTCAGGTGTGATTGTGTGTGTAACTGTGTGTGAACAGGACAACATGTCACTGGATAAATCAAAAATATAAAAAAATAGACATATAAGCAAAACAACAGCCCTCAAATCGACATATAAATATCCAAGTCAGAATGCAGACCTCAATCCAGTACTGACTTTGCGGCAGGACTTGAAAAAAGCTGTTTACTCACAGACCACATGACAGAGCTTGAGCAAACTGAGGGAACAGTTTTAATATCCAGATACAGTAGGTCATGATCATGTTGTTTTGATTTGGCTCCAATTAATCAGCTTAAAATGACCTCTGATGTGATCATCATGAATGATAAAACCAAGGCATCTTATCAACTTACTGGTGGCGCAGAAGAACCATAAAACACAGACTCAAACACCCTTGTCTACCAACCTTGTGCAACTTTGCTTCTATCTGTTCTCTGTATCAGACAAATGACTCCAGTTTTACACATATTGATCTATTCGTTCTTCCTGATTGCAACTCTGACTGTAATCGTCAGGGGTAACCTACTTTGTAGCTGCTATTTTGTTTCCAAAAGGCAATTAAATGTTTCATTATCACCAGCAAAATAACATGTTGTTTACATGAATACTTTGAATGACAGAAAAAAATCTTAAGATTCCTACATCAGCTCTGCTATTAGAAATATAACCACTAAGAGAATCCTAACTTCCTCTGCTGTGTCGAGTCTGTTTTTTTGTTTTTATATACCCTAACTTGTAAATGTGGTTTCTTAGTCGAGTAGTAATAGAGTTACAAAGATTACAACAGAAATATGAGAAAATAATAATAAAATAGAGTTATTAAGACAAGTGAATGCATTTAATTATGACAACTATTCACATAAAGTGACATTACTCAGACATCAGATTAATATTTACATCAGAGTATATGTCATCATCTATTCTTCTGATTTATGATGGTACATTCAGTCTGCCAAAAACCTGCTGCATTGAGGTATCTGTTCATTTCTTATCATGTGTTTTGAGGTGAGTTTTAGATTTAGACTAAAAGGTTTTTAGATGTTGAATTTATTGCTCGATATATGAATAAAACTTGAAAATGGAGCTCGTACCTGTGCTGCAGTGATGTCTGTCTGCTGATGTCTGATCAATCAAGAGTGTCTGCTCAACGAAACTTTCACACAGCCTTTTATCTTCTTGCAGGTCACACACCCAGATAGAGAGAGAGAGAGGCAGAGAGAGAGATAGAGAGAGAGAGAGAGAGAGGGGGCAAAAGGGAGTTCATGCCCTACACATGCACAAGCAGCAGCGCCTTTACTTTCTGAGGAGGCTGAAGAAAGCCCTCCTGTCTCCTCAGATCCTGGTGAACTTCTACCGCTGCACCATCGAGAGCATCTGACCAACTGCATCATGGTGTGGTACAACAGCTGCTCTGTAGCTGACAGGAAGGCCCTGAAAACCGCCCAACACCAACAACAACTCCCTGACGTCACTGACCTCCATCGTACACGAGGTCTGCAGCAGGGCTTGCAGCGTTACCAGGGACCCCTCACATACCAACACACGTTATTTATTAACAACAGCACCTTATTCTTTATTCGTGCTTTCTCGTTGGATGCAAAACTACATTTCGTTGCACTTGTATTTGTACTATGTACAATGACAATAAAGTTGAATCTAATCTGATCTTATCTTTTCTACACATTACCAACCTTAATTACAGGGTAATCTTTATTCCCTGGTGACCAAAGTCCCTTCAATCACTCTATGGCCACAATAAAATATTGAATGATTTCTTATGATATCTTTATTTCAATTAGGAGAGATGTTTTTTTTAATTCTTGAGCACTCATAGTGTTGAGCTTTCAGAGCGTCTGGTCCAGAAAGTCGGAGCCTTCTCTCAGTGAGGCGTCTGCTGGCCTCTTCAGGGGATCAGACCAATTGTTTGTTTTTAAGCTGAACTGTATATATTGAGTAATCAGCTTAAAGTAACTAGAATTAAAACTTTTTAAATACTAAAAGTAAGTAGAACAACAGTATTAACACTGTCAGCTATGTGAGCTATTTTTTTGTATGTCTGCATATAGATAAGAGTGAGTAAGTCATGTATTTGATACGTGCATTAATACTTTTTGATGTAAACCTGCACTATTAGATCTGTGAATGTTTTTAGTATTCAACACTGATCTGTACCTGTATCAGATTATAAGCTTTGTGGTACTTTATATATTTCTGTTTACTAAGAAAATACATAAGACACACGTGTAAATCATGTGATATGTCGTCTGTTTTTGATGAGAACATAAATCTGTTGTCACAATAGAACAATACTATCAGTTAAGTTAACTTAGTTTAACTTTGTTGGTAAAATGACACATCTGAACCACTTCAGGGCTAAAATGAGCACTTCTTTGCTTATGTGACCTGCTCAACTGGAGGGAAAGACACTACTAACCACACCTTAACCTGGGTCCATCCAAGACTAGTTGCTGTATACAGGTCAACACACAGATAAGTGTAAAGAAAATTAGACAGAGACGTGACTTCAAGTGCAATTGTATAAATATTTATTAAAAGGAAAAAAAGAGTAAGACTGTTGCGGTAAAACTAGGGGACCACTTTATTGTTATAAAAACAGACTGATAAGTGCCAAAGCAGGTATAAAGATTTTAAAATAGCACAACATGGAGATCCTAAAATCCCATATTGGTTCTGGGCAACAGAGAGAAAAAAAACATTTAAAGTATTCCTCACGCTACGAAAAAAAAGAGGATATTATTAACAAGACAGGCTGACTGTTGCAGGACTAGCCTTTATCCAATTCTATTTCACCACGTGTTCACACCACTACCACCACACACGCACACACACACACATACACACACGCTATGAATAAAATTGTCCCCCCTCCGATTTCATTGGGTGGGGGACAGTGATATAACATGATGTGGTTTTGTTGTAAGATTCCATGTTACATTCTGTTTGAATGTGGGTTGCTATAATTGAACAGGTTATGCTATAAATGATATTATATTATTAATTATATAATTATATTTCAATGTAAAGGCTTGACGGACTTCACACATATACTGATGTCAGATTCAGATAAGTCCTGCAGTCAAAGAATATTCAAATGCTGAGACTGTTGTTTGTTTGACTGTTTAGGCTTTAACTAAAATAACACTATGTAGCATAAGACATGGTGGTAAGAAAAGAGTTTCCTTTTAAACTCTGCATGTGAGTTTGTAAGCACTGAATAAAATTGCAGCAGCAGTAACTGATACTTGCCTTTGAGCATTTCAAACTCCACACACACACTGATAACAGCTTCAGATAAATCCTGTAGTCAAAGACTATTCCAATGCTTAGATTGTTGTTTTTTTGGTTGGAGACTCAGCTGTGTAGAAAGTGCAGGGAGCATGTCTGGTTGAGTTATTAATATTCTGTCAATGCTGTGTTCACTACTTGTTTCTGCTGAAAAATCAGTTATTGTAGGTTTAAAGGATAGTGTGTTTTAAAACAACAGTCAGGTGTCCATATAAACAGTGAAAGAGGTTTTCCTTGCTGTGATCATTCCTCCTGTTCATACTGGATATTAAAAGATTGAGGCTTCAGCAGTCTGAGTTAGTCATTTCAAGTGGATATCTGACACATTTACTGTCTTTTTAGCATCAAATTCCCTCTTTGTGTTTCCTCGGACAGTGTTTCCCTGTTGAGCTGCAGGTGGAAGTATAGTAACAAAAAGAGGAACTTTGGCACTAAAAAGACTGTAACGTTGAAAGATATCTACTTGATTTCACTCATTTGGACGCTGAAGCTTCATATTAGCTTCAAATAAACTTTGAAATACATTTTTGCACAGAAGGAGGACTGTGGATTTTGTCCCCCATCACTTACATTGTAAGTGCATTATGAAGGGATCTTCTAATGGTCAGTATGAACAGGAGGAATGATTACAGCAAGAAAAACAGGTTTCAATGTTCATTTGGGCTCCTGACTGTTGTTTCAAGACACACTTGAAAAACTAGGAATCCATCCTTTAATATAACTTTTCTCCTATAGGTGAATATAATTTTCTATCCTGCCAACAAGTGATCACATAAAAAACAAAACAAAACATAGAAGCAAATTTTCTGACAATTTTATTTTGCACAAAATTGATAAAGTGCATAAACAAGAGGAGTTCTCAAAATCTTTCCATAACTCACATTTTTCTAATTTTAATGGTACAATTACCAGTTGTGAATAAGAAAGTATATTTTAATTTAAGAAACAATTATCAAAGTAAGATACATAGCCCCACATGAAAGATAAAATCAGCTTGCTGTGAAACTAAAACATACAGCGAATAAAACTGTAGATAAAGCTACTGTATAACACAAGTAACTGTTGATTAGCTTGTGAGGCACTGATCAATGACTAAATGATATTAAATGGTATTAAATGATATAGAAATGATTGAGAATGAGGCAGAAAAAAAGCAAATCAACAATGAGCCATGCTGACTGTATCTCATCTCTTCATACTTTAAAAATCAATAGTTTAGTCTCTAAACTTCTCACATGGTTTCATTTCAATAAATGTTCAAATGATCCAATATTTCAGCAAAAATCAAAGATTAGAGAAAGTCCAAAAACTGATTTGTGTATCAGAACTTTGTTTTTTCTTCTTTCCTCTCCCATTAATCATCTCACGACCCCTAAGATTTATCTGCTGACCCTTTGGAGGGGCCCCAACCCCTAGGTTGGGAACCACTGGACTAAACTAGCTAACTGTATATAAAGTAGTGTAAACTAGCTCCACCTCCAGCAGCTACAACAGTAACATGCTGCTCTAACACTGATGCTTCACTATTAATAATCTAATGATGTCATATATAATAATATATCAGTCAGAGGGACCAAACCACTACTTTTACTGCAATACTTTAACTACATCAAGCTCATAATACTTATGTACTTTTACTGCAATACTTTCACTACATCAAGCTCATAATACTTATGTACTTTTACTGTAGTAGGATTTTTCATGCAGGACTTGTAACTTTTATACTTAAGTAAAGGATCTGAAAACTTCTTCCATCACTGATCATATGTGTTATTTGTCACAGGCATCATGAAAAGCTAGGTTTTAAACCTCTAAACTGTGTGGTTCTCTGTTTAAGACCAATTGGTGTAGACTCAAGGTGCCAGGTTAGGAAGAGGTTAGTTGCATGCAAGACCTAGTTACTGGATGAAACGTGTGTTAGCGGAAAGCTAGCTCTGCTTTGTGGCTCCTGTGTTTGTTGAATCAGCCAGCAGACTTGTGTGATAGCTTCTGGCTTAGTTACTGAGTCTTAAGTAGGCTCTCAGCCAAAAAAATAATAATAATGTGTGTGTCTGTTGTAAGCAGGCCACACGAAAGAGCAGAGAGCTGAGAGTGGAGCAATCACGAAGGAGAAGAGCGAGAGAAAAGAGAAACGTTTAATTGTTGTTTCTTGAGGATTCCCTTTGTTTCTTATTATTTCCTCATGCAAAGCTAGGAATCTATTCAATTTGGCCTCCGTCTGAATGATTTCACCTTCCCTCTCAGCAATTTTGGCTTCCTGCACCTGGTCATACAGAGCATTAGAGAGATTTATTAAGGCATCATTGAGCATTTGGTTCAGGTCATTGAATTCCTTTCGGTAGTAACTGGACTTAAACCAGCGCTTCATCGTGTTGGAGCTGTTGTATTTCTTTATTAGTTCATCAGCTGACTCCAGAACAGACTTGAGATCCAACAGAATGGAGTTAAAAGTCAGAGATATTTGGTTCCAGTCCGCGTCGTTCATAGACTGCAACAACTTTTCCAGTTTTTGGAGATTCAAATCAATCTTTTGGCATTGCTTATTATTTTTCCTTACTGCCTGGAACTGTTTGAGGATGGACTTTATCAAGGAAAGGATATAACCGAACGGTATGACATCTGCGGCCTGAACGATTTGGTCGACCACATCCATAGCTGCAGGTGGCCTGAAACAGAATAGAGTGGCATTAATCAGACATGAATAAATGGGGACAATAATTCTAGTTGAGCCAGAGATGGTGGACTGAACTAAAATAAACTGACTTGAGATGAACTGAAGTAACAGATTCTGAACTAAATATAATTATTAACTAAGGTGAACTAAACTGAGGCTGGGTAACGTCTGCAAACTTGACCAAATATGTGGTTTGACCATGTGACTCCAGAACGACACATAGGAGTGTTTTCTAATCTGGTGCCTCTATCGGCAGTAATCAGCAGGACAACATCATTTGTCTGTGCTTTCCAAAACTATTACACATCACTGTCAAACAATAATGATGTTTTATGAAGGTCTGGTTAGGTTTAGGAACAAAAAACACTTGGTTAGGAAAGATCATGGTTTGTGTGGGTTAAAGTTACTACTTCCTTTGAGTTAGGCCACCTTTGTTGTCATGGCTACAGTAATAACCAAGTTAAGGTCAGGGGATGTTACGTTATCAACTTCCTGGTAGCACGGAAGAACGTTAAAACACAGACACAAACACACCCTTGTCCTCAGCCTTGCACAACTTTGTTTCCTTCTGACATCAGTTTTATACAGTGAAAACTGCTTATAATGATCACAGTTACAGTGATCAACCTCTTATATAGATCAGACAGAATCATTCCTATACAAATTCTGTTTAAATAATTCACTTATAGTAATCAAGTAGTCCGCTTACATGTAAATTTTGGGTCTTTTCATATATGAAAACATATGGAAAAATATTAAAAATACGGTAACACGGTAATACAGTAAAATTTTCTTTTTTACCTTGCTCCCAAGTAACACGTATGATGTGTATTTAGTGGCTGCGGCTCCATTATCAGGCGTTGCAGCACCAGGGTTTTGTGGAGGTTCGGGGTAGGCATATTTATTTGTAACCGCTGCAGAAACGTTGAATATCTACATTTCAACATGTGTAATACGTTGCCTGATGGTACATTCAGTCTGCCAAAAATCTGCTGCATTAAGGTATCTGTTCATTTCTTACCATGTGTTTTGAGGTGAGTTTTAGATTAAGACTGAAAGGTTTTTAGTTGTTGAATTTATAGCTCGACATATGAATAAAACTTGAAAATGGAGCTCGTACCTGTGCTGCAGTGATGTCTGCCTGCTGAGGTCTGATCAATCAGGAGTGTCTGCTCAATGAAACTTTCACACAGCCTTTTATCTTTTCTCAGGTCACACACACACACACGTAGCAGCTGTAGTATGGTTGCTCACAGGATGAAGAACACCAGTCACACCAGGAATCAGGATCTGCACATTTATTCTATAAGAGTAAAATGGAGCACAGTCAGCACACAGACACACAGTGGCAGCTCTCTCAGTCCCAAGCACAAAGGCTTTTTTCTTGTTAAAGTAAACAAAAAGATACTGCTATAAATAAAATATGTGCACAATAGAAAATGGTATGCCCTTACAGTAGTTACACATGTGTATCTGAAATCAGCAGTTACAATAAAAGCAAAACGAAAGTAAAAAATGAGTAAAATTAATATTCACTGAAACAAAATTTACTGTTTCCACTAGATGTCTCAACCTCTAGTTTACATATAAACATAGCATCACTTCAGCAAGAAAAAGAAAAATACTACTACTACTCATTCAATGCAGTCCTTTCATAAAAATACACAAGAATATTACAGATAGCTGGTCAAAGCAGATGGCCGCCCACCTTGAGTCCGGTTCTTCTTGAGGTTTCTACCCGTGAAAGGGGAGTTTTTCTTACCGCTGTCGCCAAGTGCTGCTCATGGGGGAATTGTTGGGTCTCTGTAAATTAAAGAGTACGATCTAGACCTGCTCTATGTGAAAAGTGCCCTGAGATAACATTTGTTGTGGTTTGGCGCTACATAAATAAAACTTGCATTGAATTGAATTGAATTGAATTGAATAAGTTTCTCACTAGAAGGTGAAGCCTTCTAGTGACTTTCAATATGCTATGTTTCACTCTTTGACCTTCCTGTTTTTCTAACCACAACCAGTGTGACATTTTATCTCAGCAGCTGCAGACAGACAGAAAGAGAAAGTGAATGAGATTTGAAAAGTGAGCGTGGGAAGGATCTCTTGTCTCTCTCTGTATCTCTAATACACAGCGTAAGGCACACATCTCACCAGTGTTGGTCAACCTACATTGGCTACCAATAGATTGTAGAATTGATTTGAAAATTCTTTTAATTACCTATAATGCACTGCATGGACTGGCCCCAACCTATATCTCTGAATTACTGTGTCCCCTGACCACGGTGAGATCACTGAGGTCTACTGATCAATGCCTTCTGGCTGTTTCGTAAGCACTTTATTGCATAACATCTGACTAATCTCTGTATTGCTTTCACTGTTTTTATTGTTATATCTTATTTCTGTGTAGTTATTATGCTTTTGTTGTTTTATATTGATATTATGTGTTGTTACACTTTTTATTTATTTTTATTTTTATTCTATTTTATTTCTCTCTCGTTTTATTTGCATTGTAAAGCACCTTGTAACTCTGGTTTTGAAAGGCGCTTTATAAATAAAGTTAACTTACTTATTCTCAGTCTGAGATTTTCAACTTTTCAAACATTACAGTAATCTGAAGAGACCCTTTCACGCAGTCACTACAAAACATTTTTTCTTTAATATTCAAATGTTAAATCTCTCTTGAGCTGTTCTGGAGTTCTGGAAAAAAAGTTGTGTGTTCATGTACCACTTATTCAGGTGATATTTTACCGAACAGTATAATATTTAATAAGTCAATAATAGACAAACATATACATTATATTGTTATATTGATCTGTGCTAACTAATGCAGACTAAACTGGCCATAGTTAAAATAAACTGGCAACTGTGTGTATTTTCATTTTTAATCAGCTGGTAATTGCACAAACAAAATTTTTGATCAATAATCTCTTTGGTAATTAAAAAAGATACCGGTATTACCTTTTTAAGATGTTGTAGATTTTAACTGAATTCACATTAGAAAACTAACTTGGTGTAAAGTGCAGCCTCACAGAGTTGCTTAGCTGTAGACTCTAACCAGCCTTTCTTGTTGAATTAATTATCTTTTTTTATATATAATTTAGTATTAGTTTTGATGTCAGTATAACATTCATGTCCATTTTTTAAATCTCATCTCATTCATTATGCTTATATAAAAACGATTTTTTTTTTTCTTTTTTTGTCAGAGGCTGAATTGTGTTCTTTGCTTTCCAACACATGCTCACACATCCATGTATTACTCAAGCCTGTTTCATTGAAATTACCTCCCTGTGACTGTAATAGGAGAAGTAAACTCACTAGAAGCAACATCCTGGCAGTATGAAAATTGAAAAGAAAGATTTGTACTGATTAAGATTATACAAATCAAAGATACAGAAAGTCTTCACTTAGTGGAAAATGAGAGGGTGTAGAAATCTTCAAACAAATACAGTAATAATTTATAAAGATTATTGCTTCTTTTCTTTATCTGGATTTCTTCTTTGTGTCAGAGTCTCTCAGAGCTTTGCACAGTGTGTTGTCAAGTGTGACTTCCTGTCTCACTGAACCACAGAGGAAATAAGAGCTTGTTTGAGAAGAACCAGTTATGCGTGGATTACTGGTAAGTACGTGAAAATACATGCATGTTAGAATTATAATGTGCATGCATTGTCACGTATTCAGTTTTCAGAGTGAGACGCCACAGCTTCTCTCCACCAACCACTAAACAAATATACAGTTCTGAAAGTCCATGTCTAAAATATAATGAAAGAGTAACTTGTGTTGTTCACATTTTCTTCTATTATTTGGGGTTTGTTTTGTCTTGTGTTTTGAAGTTCTTTATTTTAGGAATTTCATATTAAAAAGCTGCAAATGTGGAGGGTACCCACTTGATTTTGTCTAACTCAGGTTAGTGAACCTTCATTCTAGCCTAAGTTGAATTTAACAATGCATTTTTTCACAAAGCGGAGACTCAGTATTTCACTTCCATCACTTACATTTAAGGTAGTATTTCAGAGCAGGTGTGAACATCAGATCTGCTACTAGAAATATAACCAGCCTAACTTCCTCTGCTATGTTTTTTTCTGTTTTATTCACCCTAACAGAGAACTGAGTTGGACTATACTTGGCTGTCTGTTAGAGTATAACTTGTTTACGCAGTTTGTTAGTGAAATAGTTGTAATAAAGTTATTAAGAAAAGTGAACCCATTTAATTATGACAACTACTCACACAGAAAGAGACATTATTTGGGTTGGTTTTCCTCCTGTTCTAACCAATATTTTGAGTCACTGAAACGCCACTGATACATATGTACAAGAAATGTGTACCAGATGTTACAGGCAGATGTTAAAGCTTGTTGTGCACACAAGTGTGTTTATACATCAACACAGGTTAACACAACCGTGTAAGAAGACTGTTTAGGCTTTAACTAAAATAACACTATGTAGGATAAGACATGGTGGTAAGAAAAGAGTTTCCTTTTAAACTCTGCATGTAGAGTTTGTAAGCACTGAATAAAATTGCAGCAGCAGTAATTGATACTTGCCTTTGAGCATTTCAAACTCCACACACACACTGATAACAGCTTCAGATAAATCCTGTAGTCAAAGAATATTCCAATGCTTAGATTGTTGTTGTTTTTTTTCCGGTTGGTTGAGTTATTAATATTCTGTCAATGCTGTGTTCACTACTTGTTTCTGCTGCCCCCAAGTGGACAAATAGCCAGTTATTGCAGGTTTAAAGGATAGTCTTTTAAAACAGCAGTCAGGTGTCCATATGAACAGTGAAAGAGGTTTTCCTCGCTGAAAGCATTCCTCCTGTTCATACTGGATATTAAAATATTTAGTGCAAAAATACATTTAAAAGTAGATGTGAAGCTTATATGAGGCTTCAGCAGTCTGAGTTAGTCATATCAAGTGGATATCTGACACATTTACAGTTTTTTTAGCATCAAATTCCCTCTTTGTGTTTCCTCGGACAGTGTTTCCCTGTTGAGTTGTGGTGGAAGTATAGTAACAAAAAGAGGGACTTTGGCACTAAAAAGACTGTAACGTTGAAAGATATCTACTTGATTTGACTCATTTGGACGCTGAAGCTTCATATTAGCTTCAGATAAACTTTGAAATACATTTTTGCACAGAAGGAGGACTGTGGGTTTTGTCCCTCCATCACTTCCATTGTAAGTGCATTATGAAGGGATCTTCTAATGGTCAGTATGAACAGGAGGAATGATTACAGCAAGAAAAACATGTTTCACTGTTCATTTGGGCTCCTGACTGTTGTTTTAAGACACACTATGAACTATGAATCCATCCTTTAATATAACTTTTCTCCTGGTGAATATAATTTTCTATCCTGCCAACAAGTGATCACATAAAAATCAAAACAAAACACAAAAGCAAATTTTCTGACAATTTTATTTTGCACAAAATTGATAAAGGGCATAAACAAGAGGAGTTCTCAAAATGTTTCTGATTTTAATAGTACAATTACCAGTTGTGAATAAAAAAAAGTATATTTTAATTTAAGAGGCAATTATTAAAGTAACATACATAGCACCATATGAAAGATAAAATCAGCTTGCTGTGAAACTAAAACATACAGCGAATAAAACTGTAGATAAAGCTGCGGTATAACACAAGTAACTGTTGCTTAGCTTGTGAGGCACTGATCAATAATAAAATGTTATTAAATGATATAGAAATTATTGAGAATGAGGCAGGAAAAAAACAGCAAACCAGCAATGAGCTTGGAGAGTAGGATATTTCATGCAGGAGTTTTACTTGTTACTTGAGTATTTTTCACTTTAGTTTTGGTACTTTTATACTTAATTAAAGGATCTAAGAACTTCTTCCGCCACTGATCATATGTGTTATTTTTCACAGGCGTCATACTTTTGTATAACGGCGTCATACTTTTGTTTCAGTGTCATATAAGTATCAAGGAAAATGAAAATTACAAATGTTTCAAGGGCAAAAAGGGGGAAAGACATTAATTAATCATTAGCTTCTATGAAAGTAAGAAAAGTGAGAAAAACCAACATCATCATCCACAACTGATTTACATTACCTTCAAATTATTTCATTTATTCTATTACTTTTTATGTATAAAGTTATATGGTGAACATAGCGGCAGCACAACAAAATACACAACAATAACCACTAAACTGAAAATTATTAGCTGCTGCCAACCTAGGGTGCGGTTCTTCTCAACTATTTCGTCTTCCTTCTGAGCCAGCTTCATTTTCTTCTCCTCCAGCTGGTCATACAGAGCATTAGAGAGATTTATTAAGGCACCACTGAGCCTTTTGTAGAGGTTTTTGAAACTTTCTTCGTAGTTACGGGAGTTAACCCAGCGAATGAACTTGTTGTCGTTGTTGAATTCCTTTATTAGTTTATCAGCTGACTCCACAACGGACTTGACTTCCAACAGAGCTGAGATGAAACACTGAGGTATTTGGTCTCGCCCCTTTGCTTTCATAGACTGCAATAACTTTTCCAGTTTTTGGAGTTTCACGACAATCAGGTTGCATTCCTCATTACATGTGTCTACATTCTCGTACTGGCTTTTGATGAACTCTATTAAGGAAAGGGTAGTATTTATGCTTTCTGTGACCTTAGTGATTGTCTCCAACTTATTCATAGATGCAGTTGGCCTGGAACAGAATAGAAGGGTATTAATCAGACATGAATAAATGGGGACAATAATTCTAGTTGAGGCAGAAACTGTGGACTGAGCTAAAAAAGAAAAATACACATAACATTAAATTAAATATCCTTTGTATCTTGAGTCATATCTCCAAATACATTGGCCAAATCAAAATCCAAACAAATAATAAAAAAAAAAACTCTAACAGACGGTAGATACTTTTTATTTTTTAGGGTTCACATTATAACCCAATTACAAAAAAACAGAAAAATACAGGCAGGTCATTTTACTCTTCATCATATTGTATGGAATCAAAATAATCTAAAAATGGCTGCCAGACTTTGAAAAATTTCTGTACAGATCCCTGAATTGAATATTTAAGCTTTTCAAGTTTCAAATCAGCCATCACCTCTCCAACCCATTGTTTATGTAAAGGGGGTTTATCAGACTTCCACTTGAACAGGATGAGGCTAAAAGTGACATAAAGGCTATAGCGTCAGACTGAGCCACAGATAGCTTCAGTCCACTCTGAACCACTCCAAACATTGCCATTATAGGATCGGGTCGTATATCTTTGCCGCGAATATAGGAAAAAGTCTCAAAACCGTCAGACCAAAAAGAGCTCAAAGCTGGACAGTCCCAAAACTTATGTGTATAAGTGTTGCAGGGTCAGATTCTGAACTAAATATAATTATCACCTAAGGTTAAGGTTAGAGGACAATCATAGTTACGCTTTTTAAAAAACTGTCCCAACTCGCGATTGGAAACAGGAAACAAACAGCAGTCTCCTGTGGCAAAGTCCACTGTTAATTTAATGCCTCCATCCACCCTCCTCCTCTGAATGAGGAAATCTGTCCACATATATATACGTCATCTGAACTGAACCACTGACTCACAGTTACTACAGCTGCTAGATGGCATCTGTCACTCAATCATAACTATATGTCGTTTTGGGTGACTGACATTACAACCTATTGTGTTGACAGTAGGAATTGTTTCAACGACCCATTTCATGTACATATGGGTACATGAGTATTGTATTATTACAAAACCTGAACAAAACACAGTTTGGAGTTTGGAGGACATTCATGGTTTTGCTTTCAGTTGTACGCACGAAAAGTGAAGGAAGTAGTTGTATAAACAGTGTTATAACTCCTCCCTTTCTGCCTGCAGTGGTTCAATTGGCCACTTCCTGCAGGAGCTGGCAGGCAGGGAGGGTTGTTAAGGTAATATGGTGACACCTGGGTAGGCCTCCACCAAGGTTATAACTACCAGTCTGGTCTCATTGTCTCTCTCACTCCTTTGCTCCACATCTCTCCAGGTTTTGGGTTGTTTTAGTGTTTATTTCCTGCATTCAATAGCAGCATATACAAGTCCTTACATTCCATTCACTACTGATGCAGTTATTCCCCATAAACCATGCCTTTTCTAAATAGTTATGTTATTTATTTATAATAAAACATTCAGTCCTGACTTGTCTCCCCTCTTTTGGCACTGAGCTGGTTTGTGACAACAGTGAGAAAAGTCCACATCCTGCCTTTTTTTCTCAAATGCTGCGTGAAGAGCATGTTATTATCCGAAAGTCAGGTTTGGAAAGAAAATGTTACATAATGTTAAAGAGTAAATGATTGATAAACTAATATCTATTTCTAACAATGTTTCTTTATGTGAAACCCCTGCTGCCATAATAAACTATTTCTTAATGAAATGCTATTAAAGTAGTGATAAAAATGTTTTTGTTTTTTGTTGTGACTGTGATCAATTGGTAAAAAAAAAAAGTTCATGGGAATAAATAACTGTATCTCCTTTTAATGTCATTCACATTTTGATTTCATGTGTCATGTGTTATATATGAAACCTTAGTTACTGTATTACTTACTGAAATTTACCTTATTCATTTATGTTGTGTAACTGAGCTGTACAGTTTCACAACATAGTTTCAAAGTGTATATTATCACTGTAACATTTATATCATTATCATTTACAGCAACTTAATTATTATTATTTCTGTGTTGAACCCCTGGGACACACTTGATGTGTGAGCAGCGCATGTGCGTCGCGGAACCTCTTGCTTTTTGTTTCGGGGCCCATGTTAACTTATTTTTGTCCACTTGCCTCAGAGTAATTTTAGTTCCTACCTGCTGTTGTTTTCAGGGGACAGTTGTGAGTGTAACGGAAACAGAGATACATGTGCAACAGTAGAGTCAAGAGTCCAACAAGTTCTCTAAATGAAACGACAAAATCGATTTGTTGAAATAGTTCCCGTTCTATATAATATGCTGTAATCATTCCTCCTGTTCATACTGAATATTAAAAGATCCCCTAAGTGATGGAGGCCAAAATCCACAGTGTGTCCACACAGTCATTTAAAAGTTGATGTGAAGCTTATATTCAGCTTCAGCAGTCTGAGTTAGTCATATCGAGTGGATATCTGACACATTTACAGTCTTTTTAGCATCAAATTCCTTCTTTGTGTTTCCTCGGACAGTGTTTCCCTGTTGAGCTGGACTTGAAAAACTAGGAATCCATCCTTTAATATAACTTTTCTCCTATACGTGACTATAATTTTCCACCCTGCCAACAAGTGATCATACAAAAAACAAAACAAAACATAGAAGCAAATTTTCTGACACTTTTATTTTGCACAAAATTGATAAAGGGCATAAACAAGAGGAGTTCTCAAAATGTTTCCATAACTCACATTTTTCTCATTTTAATGGTACAATCACCAGTTGTGAATTACAAAAGTACATTTTAATTTAAGAAACAATTATTAAAGTAAGATACATAGCATCACATGAAAGATAAAATCAGCTTGCTGTGAAACTAAATCATACAATGAATAAAACTGTATATGAAGCTGCCGTATAACTGTTGATTAGCTTGCAAGGCACTGATCAAGAAGAAAATTGGACACAAGGTATAATATAACAAGCTTTAAAATACAACACATTGTTAAAGATGAAACCAGTGGTTTCAAACCTTTTTGGCTTTTGACGTCTTACAAAAAGTAGTGTGTAGTCGGGGTCACATTTCACATGTCTATGAGTTGTTAACAGCTCCACCAAATAGTGATTTTTCCCTCTAAACTTCTCACATGCTTTCATTTCAATAAATGTTCAAAAGATCCAATATTTCAGCAAAAATCAAAGATTAGAAAAAAAGCAGATTTGTGTATCAGAACTTTGTTTTTTCTACAAACCACTACTTTTCAGTCATCTCAATGTCATATAAGTAATAAGGAAAAATGAAAATTACAATTGTTTCAAAAGAAAAAAGGGGAAAGAGATTAATTAATCACTAGCTTGTACAAAGATAAGAAATGTGAGAAAAACCGATATCATCATCAACAAATGATTTACATTACCTTCAAATGATTTCATTTATTCTAGTTCTTTTTTATGTATACAGTTACAGTGTACACATAGCAGCAGCATCATAACAGAATACACTTAGGTTCGTCCTCTAAGTTCTTGATTCTCTCTCGCTGCCGAGCTATTTCAGCATCCTTCTGAGCCACTTTGACATCCCTCTGAGCTATTTCGGCTTCCCTCTGAGCTATTTCGGCTTCCTTTCGAACCAACTCATCACTCAGGGCCTCAGTGAGATTGGTTAAGTTATGACTGAGCGTTTTGTTCAGCTCGTTTAAGTCATCACGGTATTTACAGGACATAACCATGAGCTTCGCCATGTTAGTGTCAGCGCATTTATTTATAAGTTTAGAAGCTGACTCCAGAGTAGACTTGACTTTCTCCAGAGCGCAGTTCAAATTCCCAGATATTTGGTTCCACCTCTTTATTTTGATAGACTGCACCACCTTTTCCAGTCTTTCGACAATACGGGCAAGCTCTTTGGATTCTTTCTTATTTATCTTCACCTGCCGGTATCGCAAAACGATGGTGCGTATGAAGCAAAGGATAGGATCTAACAATATGTCTTCTGAGGCCTTAACGATTTGCTCTGCATATCTCAAAGCAATGTCAATGCCATTTCTCTTCACCACATCCATAGCTACAGTTCGCCTGAAACAGAATAGAGTGGCATTAATCAGACATGAATAAATGGGGACAATAATTGTAGTTGAGACAGAGATGGTGGACTGAGCTAAAATAAACTGAACTGACCTGAGATGAACTGAAGTAATGTGAACAGATTCTGAAGTAAATATAATTATTAACTAAGGTGAACTAAAGTGAGGCTGGATAATGTCTGTAAATTTGTGACTACTAGAATATACAACAATTCCTCCAAATTCAACGACCAAATACGTGGTTTGACCATCTGACTCCAGAACGACACATAGGAGCGTTTTCCAATCTCATGCCTTTATTGGCAGTAATCAGCAGGACAACATCATTTGTCTGTGCTTTCCAAAACCGTTACACATCACTGTTAAACAACAATGATGTTTAATAATGTGACAATGCTGTGGTTAAGGTCTGGTTGGGTTTGGGGAAAGATCATGGTTTGGGTTAAAATGATCACTTTGTTAAGGTTAGAGAGTCATGTGGTGGGTTAGAGTTACTTCTTCCTTAAAATTAGGCCACCTTTGTTGTCATGACTACAACAATAACCACGGGGTTAAGGTTAGAGGACAATCATAGTTACACTATTTAAAAAACTGTCCCAACTCACGATTGGAAACAGGAAACAAGCAGCGGTCTCCTGTGGCAAAGTCCACTGTTGGGTTAATGCCTCCATCCACCCTCCTCCTCTGAATGAGGAAATCTGTCCACATATATAAACGTCATCTGAACTGAACCACTGTTCCACCTCATAGTTAGTACAGCTGCTAGATGGCATCTGTCACTCAAACATAACTATATGTCGTTTTGGGTGACTGACGTTACGACCTATTGTGTTGAGAGTAGGAATTGTTTCAACGACCCTTTTCAAGTATATATGGGTACATTAGTATTGTATTATTGCAAAACCTGAACCCATACTTGACACTAACTGTATATAAAGTAGTTGAAACTAGCTCCACCTCCAGCAGCTACAACAGTAACATGCTGCTCTAACACTGATGCTTCACTATTAATAATCTAATGATGTCATATATTATCTATTTTTCTGCAGAGCAAGTTGTTTTACTTTTGATACTTTTTGCTGTTAACATTTCTGTACTTTTACTTAAATAGAGTATTTTTAGATTGCTGTATTGGTGCTTTCACATAAGGATCTGAATACTTCTTCCACCACTGCATATGAAGACAGAGAGTGACATCAATGCAGCAAAATGTGGTGACTTAAAAGTCAGAGAAAGTTGACATGAAGGTTTATGTTTCAAATTCTGATCTGACAGGAAAGTTCTTGGTGGGGAAACCACTGCTGAGGTACCCTTACCTTCTGAGTGATGGTCAGGCTGTGGTTGTACTGGGCAGCTTTAAGTGTGATTATGTGTAACTGTGTGTGAACAGGACAACCCGTCACTGGATAAATCAAGAATAAAAAAAAAAAAATAGACATATAAGCAAAACAACAGCCCCAAATTTACATGTGAAGCCAAATCAACACAAGAAATACTTAAAAACACCAATGTTAAAGGACAGGGTTACAATTTTCTTAGTGTTTCTTAAAAGCAGTATGAACAGGAGGAATGATTATGGCAAGAAAAACATGTTTCAGTGTTCATTTGGGCTCCTGACTGTAAGACTGACCTGAGAAACTGTGAACCCGTCCTTTAATTTCCTGGAGTGTCAGAGTCAGAGTCCAGACCTCAATCCAGTACTGAATTAGTGGCAGGATAGGAAAAAATCTGATTACTCATACACCACATGCAACCTGACAGAGATTGAGCAATCAGTTAAAAATGACCTCTGATGAGATCATCATGAATGACAAAACCAACTTCTCAACTTCCTTATGGCAGAACCATAAAACATACACAATCAAGCCATAGTCCATCAGACCTCGGTTTCATAGTTATTAATTTTTTTTCTTCCTTATTGCAGCTTTGGCTGTAATGGTCAGTAATCTACAGTACTTGGCAGCTGTTACTTTGTTTCCAAGAGGCAACACAATGTTTCCATATCACCAGCATGTTGTTTCATACTTTGAATGAAAGAAAAATGAACAAATAACAATATTAACTCTACTAAAAAAGTCAGAAAAAATCTTAAGATTCCTACATCAGATCTGCTGCTAGAAATATAACCAACATAACTTCCTCTGCTGTGTTGAGTCCAAGTTTTTCTGTTTTAACCACCCTAACAGAGAACTGAGTTGGACTATACTTGGTTGTCTGTTATAACTTGTTTATGCAGTCTGTTAGTGAAATAGTTTTAATAATAATAATAATAATAATAATAATAATAATAATAATAATAATAATAATAATAATGATAATAATAATAATAATAACTTTATTTATATATCACCTTTAAAAACAGAGTTTACAAAGTGCTTTGACAGACAAAGCAAAGGCAGTACAACACGAAAGCAAAGACACACGACACAGAAAGCAACAAGGCCGACACTAAGAAGACGACAGTAGAAGACACTAAAAAAACAATAAAGAGATGATAAAAAGACAACATCACATAAAAGCAGGTTTTTAAAAATGGGTTTTAAGGAGTGATTTAAAAAAAGTTAGTGATTCTGCTAACTTTATCTCCTCAGGCAGGTCGTTCCAAACCAGAAGGGCCCTGATGGTAAAAGCAGGAAGTGCCTGAGGATCTACGGCTGCGGGCTGGCTCATACCGGGTCAGCATTTCTATTATGTAGTGTGGATCCAGAAACAAACGTGCTTTAAAAGTGATCATTAAAATCTTAAAATCAATTCTAAAACCAACAGAGAGCCAGTGGAGAGAAGCCAGGATTGGGGTGGTGTGATGTTGTCTGTTAAAACCAGTAAGAAGACAAGCTGCTGCGTTCTGAACAAGTCTGAACTAGAGAGATGGATTTTTGTTTTATGTCGGAGAGGAGGGAGTTACAGTAATCTAGTCTAGAGGAAATAAGAGCAGGAAGGATTTTTTCCAGGTCAGAGTGGAGGAACATTGGCTTAATTCTGGAGATGGTTTTCTTATTTGCAGGAAGCAGGACTGGACAACTTTTTTGATGTGTGGTTAATAAAGTTATTAAGACAAGTGAACCCATTTAATTATGACAACTACTCACATAAAGTGACATTACTCAGACATCAGATTAATATTTACATCACTTTAAACCTTTGATTACAACACAACTTTGAGAATATAATTAATCGGATACAGAGTATGTCATTGGTCATCTATTGTTCTGACTCATGATGGTAAGTTCAGTCCTGCTGCATTAAGTTATCTGTTCATTTCTTATCATGTGTTTTAAGGTGAGTTTTAGATTAAGATTAACAGGTTTTTAGTTGTTGAATTTATAGCTCGATATATGAATAAAACTTGAAAATGGAGCTCGTACCTGTGCTGCAGTGATGTGTCTGCTGAGGTCTGATCAGTGAGGAGTGTCTGCTCAATGAAACTTTCACAGGGCCGTTTGTCTTCTCACACGTCACACACACACAGAGGTGGGTGGGGAGGGGTGGGATGGGGGGGGGGGGGGGGGGGGGGGGGGGGGGGTGATGGGAGTGGGGGTGATGGGAGTGGGGGTGGGGCAAAAGGGAGTACATGCCTTGCCCATGAGTTCATGTCAAGCTTTATTTCCTGATGACCAAAGTCCCTTCATATATATTAGTGATTTATTATAAAAAAAACAGGGTAATTTCAGATAAGGAGCCAGTACAAGAAATTCAATAATTTAATGATGAGCATTAACACAAACCTGGTGAATGTTTTATTCTTTAATCTATGTAAAAACACTTTTGGGTTCAAATGTATTACAAGGTTGATTCCAGGTTACAGTGGAGTGATTCATTACTGATGTCAACACTGAGTGGAAACTTGATACTAGAACTTTTTCTAACTTTTTCTACAAAAGGTTGTTCAATACAGGAAAATAACTTTTATTTACATCACATAAATAAAATTTACGTGAATTTTTGCCTCAGTAAAACAGGGTTGCAACATGCAATTGCAATGTGAATGACTTTTTTCTGTAGCATTGCTATAGTAAAGGCTGTCTCAATGGGTGTGTGTGGGTGTGTGTGTGTATGCCAGTGCACCCTGAGTGTGTGGGTGTGGGCCATATAATGTTCCTCGCATGCTTTTACACATGGCAACCCAAACAAAGAGTAGCCTCTCTCTTCCTTTGTCACTGCCTTTTTTCACAAAGTGGAATGTTAGAAAGTTGGAAATGATGGAATAACAGAAAAAAAGACAAATGATGTCGTCCACACTCATTCTTCCTTTGTCTTGCATCAAATTGATATCAACTGAAAACTGTCCACTCTATATGTGCCACTGATTGCAGTCTCACATTAAACTTGTTGAGTTTTAGACTGGATTGGTTTTATTAGTATTATAAGAAATAATTCCATTTCTTCTGGAGCCTCACAATATTACTGGATTTGTACTGTATACTTTGGTCAAATTAAATTGACCACAGTAATGTTGGATTGATAAGATGACACATTTGAGATGTTGTCAACTGTGTAGAAAATTTTAAAAAATCTATGATTTTATAGTGTTGCAGCAGGAGCCCATTGTGTGATTGTCTGGGTCAAATCACAGAAGGAAAGCTTGTAAATACGTCTGTGTACCTTATTGTTTCTTCACACTCAGTCACTTGTAACTATATTATCATTATTGTAACATTATTATTATTGAGATCAGATGCCACAGACGGACATTTAACCTGCTTTATCATTGCCTACACGTCAACTGTATTGTACATCTGTGGTCATTGAAACTGAACAATAAAACAAAGTGTTATAAGCGTGAGTCCTTTTTATTTCATGGGTAAATCTTTTATTTTTTGATGTAATATATATAGCTGCCTGCCTGCTTTTAAAATTGCAGTTAAATACTGCACAGTATTTACGGTATTGTTCTTAGAAAATGAATAAACTTGTTAATTTCTTCTTGCTCTTCTTTCATAGAAACATATCTTCATGTGTGGACAGTATGAAAAACAAAATCACGTGTGTGTGTGTGGATCTTTTACACATGGCACTAAATTTTTTTTTTCTGGTAAAGCATAAGTACACACAAAGAGTAGCCTAGAGGCCCATGGCCACCTTAATCTGCTCCTGCTGATATCATTTAGTTTTCTTAACTTTAAAAATTTGTTCAGAATTAAAGTTTAATTATTCAGAAGCCTTATTCAGAAACATGATACTGATAATCAGTCCCTGAATCATCACTCTCCTCAGAGCTCTGCCCATTTAGATTTTGTCTCAAAACTTAAGCAACACCAAATCTGGCCAGTCTTCATCTGCTCGCCATTGTTGCCTAAAAAAACAAACACTGATGTCATCCTAAACTATATTAGAGAGCTAGATTTATTTCAATCAGGAGAGACTTTTATTGAACATGCACATAATGAAAAAATGAGAAAAGTCTTTGGCGATTAGACCCCTTTGAGATGTTGTCATATCTATAAATGGAGAAGTGAAGGTGAGAGTAAAGCAGGATTTCTGGTAGATTTCTGGTAGTGGTGATGAATAAAGGGAATGCTGAGATCTGGATGATGAGAAGAGGAGCGGGCTTCTGCTGAGCTCAGACCTGACGCTGACATGATGAACTGGAGGTGAATGGGTTGGAGGAGGGTCGGACGATTGGCGCTGAAATGACAGCTGAAAGTAACAGAGAGGAGAAACAGAATAAACCTCCTCAAATCCTTCTCCTTGTATCCCCTTCCTTCTGGCCCTCTCCCTCTGCAGCCTCAAAATGGTTTCATTTGTGCTTTTTCCCACATTCACACCATGTCCTGATCATACTCTGACTGCATGTCAATCATATGCATGACACACTATTTTACAGTCTTATCTTGTATAATAGAACATAAACATTTCATTTGATCATCATTATGAAATTATCATCTTACCTCAGGAAGAGCAGTAATTAGGGTTGTCAACAGAGCACATGAGGAAATCTGTATCTGTTGCATCTGAGTGCCCAACCCCCCCCCCCCCCCCCCGACTGTGTGTGATACTTTAAATTAGGACCCATGGCAAAGATGAACTTATGAAATCATTCCATGTATTAAAACTGCATAGATATAATTGGGTGCTTTTGACTTAAAAATTGATTAACAAAGTCATGAAAAAACATAACAATAGAATAAAACACCTGTAAGATACAACAAAAAATTAACCTCTGGGTTCTGCAGGTACCCCAGTCAGTAGGATTAAGGTTCTTCTCAACATTTAGAGGGACACACAAGAAATATTAGACTGCCATTATAGTACAAAACAAACAACAACATGAAAGCAAAAAAGCATGACTGTATTTAGAAATGTCAGGTTTCATTTAACAACAACAAAAGTAAGCACTCAATAAGTTACATGGAACCTGTTTGTCTTTGTATGATTTTATCCATGAATGTCTGGTCTTTGTTTTTCACAAACACAGTACATGTTTGTAGTAGATTTATGTGACTTTGAATTTATAGATGTGGTTAATAAACTTCCTCGAGTTGATATCTGAGGATCAATAGAAGGAAGCAGTCGGCTCCTTCATGTCTTCCTCCACGGTGAAGGCAGACTGCAGCCATGCTGGTGAACACTCTGCTCATAGTGTTGAGCTCTCAGAGCGTCTGGTCCAGAAAGTCAGAACCTGCTCTCAGTGAAGCAGCTGCCGGCCTCTTCAGGGGATCACGCAGTTTGTTTGTTTTTAAGATGAGCTGTATATTGAATAACGAGCTTAAAGTAACTAGAATTAAAACTTTTTAAATACTAAAAGTAATTAGAACAACAACAGTATTAACACTGTCAGCTATGTGGGCTATTTTTTTGGTATGTTGTGCACATAGATGAGAGTGTGTAAGTCATGTATTTGATACGTGCATTAATACTTTCTGATGTGAACCTACACTTTTAGATCTGTGAATGTTTTTAGTATTCAGCACTGATCTGTACCTGTATCAGATTAAAAGCTTTGTGGTACTTTATATATTTCTGTTTACTAAGGAAACATGTAAGAAAAACGTGCAAGTCATGTGATATGATGTCTGTTTTTGATGAGAACATAAAAATCTGTTGTCACAATAGAACAATAGTAAACATTTGAAATTGACTTTGTTTAACTTTGTTGGTAAAATGAAACATCTGAACCACTCGACTGCTCAAATGAACACTTCTTTGTTTAGAAACAATATATAAATGCTAAATGTCTTTAAAGAAGGAACCTTTTCACCACTCAGGGGTTTTTGTTTTTGAAAGCAAATTGTTTTATTGGCATATAACATTGTCTCCCTCCAATTTCATTGGGTGAGGGACAGTGATATAGTATGACGCGGTTTGTTGTAAAATTCCATGTTACGTTCTGTTTGAATGTGGTTTGCTGTAATTCAACAGGTTATGCTATAAATTATGTTGTATTTGAAATATGCGTCTCAATTGGGGTTTTTACCACAATTTGCAACACATGGCCCTTGTTGTTGGCCTGGTTTTTTCTTTATTCCTGAAAAGATAAAAAAGTATATATAATTTATATTCATAAAAAACACTTTTTGTGCTTTGCCAAATAATGTATTTGTATTCAGACACACCCCTAGTGTGTATCCATGGTTCTATTTTATAAATCTCAGTCATTGTGGAACTGGGTGCACGTGTACGAGCCTCATTTCCACTCCCACAATGAGCCATAAACGTATGAAGACACGCACTGAATGAACCAGCTGTTTTCATATCAACATAAGGCGGTTATGCAAGGCTGTGCAGCTCTTTATAGCATCCATATTGTTAATTCATCACATGGACTGTAAACCATCTTCAGCAATGATATTTCTGAAATGTCATGAAGCACTGGGCGCCACAATACCACAGGCAAAGCAAATTTCAAGTTCAGGAAAATACCAAACTGTCCGTGTGCTGCTTGCACTGGTCATAATAGTCATTGTGCTATCATGAAAAATAATGTTGTATTTGGTGGTCAGATTATTTAAACTAGTCTGAACGGGCAGCCATTATAGACTACTCAAAGTCCACTGTGTTCTGATTATTTAAAGATCCAGCATCTTAGAGTAGGCTTAGACATTATCACTGTGACCATAGTACCTGGCTTTAGATGTTACCACTTTATTACCATAACACCTGACATGCAGCCATGGACTGACAGTGACGATTCAGTGTGATGCACCAAAAACACTCAGCAGTGTAGTAAACATCATGGGACAACCTAGGTACTGGATGTGCCTGTAAAGTATACATTGATAATATCAGTCATATTAATATCACTTATCAATATCAGGCAGCAGCTCACTAATGTTTTTCACCTCGTTGGTTTACTTCACCACCTGCAGAGATCTTGTGATTCCCATTCCCACTGGAGCAGAGTGAAACCGTGAAAACCCTCTGCATGTATACGGGAATATTAGTGAATTATTCATTTACATTAGCCATTGAAACAGCTTAGTAGGAATATCATCTATTTCGGAATAAGGGCAAAAACCAGAATATTTTGTGAATGTAAACGTAGTCATTGTTAAAGGATAGGTTCACAATATTCCAAGTGTTTCTTAAAAGTAGCATGAACAGAAGGAATGATTACGGCAAGAAAAACATGTTTCATTGTTCATTTGACTGTAAGACAGACTTGAAGAATTGTGAACCCATCCTTTAATTTCCTGGAGAGGCCGAGTCAGAGTCCAGACCTCAATCCAGTTCTGAATTTGTGGCAGAACTTGAAAAAAGCTGTTTACTTATGGACCACATGCAACATGACAGAGCTTGAGCAAAACGAGGGAACAGTTTAAATATCCAGATACAGAAGGTCATGAACATGTTGTTGGTGGTTCTATCCCCAAATCCTCCTGTCCGCATGTCAAAGTGTCCTTGGGCAAGATACTGAACTCTAAAGTGCTCCAGATGGTTGCGCCAGCACCCTGCTTGGTAGCTGTGTAGATGTGCATGTGAATGGGTGAGTAAGCAGCATTGTGCTTTGGATAAAAGTATTATATAAATGCAGCCATTATATTTTTATCATCATGAATGATAAAACCAAGTCATCTTATCAACTTACTGGCAGCACAGAAGAACCATAAAACACAGACACAAACATACCCTTGTCTACCAACTTTGAACAACTTTGTTCTCTGTGTCAAACAAATGACTCCAGTTTTATAGTTATTGATCTTTTTATTCTTCCTGATTGCAGCTTTGACTGTGATCGTCAGTGGTAACACTTGGTAGCTGCTACTCTGTTTCCAAGAGGAAATAAAATGTTTCCATATCACCAGAAAAATAGCACGTTGTTTACATGAATACTTTGAATGGAAGCAAAATGGGTAAATACAGAGTATGACTTGTTTATGAAGTTTGTTAGTGAAATAGTTGTGAGACTTATTAAGACAAGTGAACCAATTTAATGACAACTACTCACACAAAGTGACATTACTCAGACATCAGATTACAATTTACATCACTTTAAACCTTTTATTACAACACAAATATGAGAATTTAATTCATCAGATACAGAGTATATCATTCATCATCTATTGTTCTGATTTATGATCATAAGTTCAGTCTGCCAAAAACCTACTGCATTAAGGTATCTGTTCATTTCTTATTATGTGTTTTGAGGTGGGTTTTAGATTAAGACTAAAAGGTTTTTAGTTTTTAGAATTTATAGCTCAATATATGAATAAAACTTGAAAATGGAGCTCGTACCTGTGCTGCAGCTACATCATGGTGTGGTACAACAGCTGCTTCGTAGCTGACAGGAAGGCCCTGAAAACCGCCCAACACTAACAACAACAACTCCCTGCCATCGCTGACCTCCTCTGTACACGGTGTCTGCAGCAGGGCTTGCAGCGTTACCAGGAACCCCTCATGCCCCAACATGGACTGTTTGCCCTCTTGGCTTTAGGTACCACCCCAGCAGGCTCAGGAATAGTTTTTTCAATAACAACATAACTATGCTGAACTCTCAAACCCAGTACTAGGCTAGCCCACTCCTCCTCCTCCCCCTTTTCATTCATGATCTCTGAACCACAGCACTAGCCCACTCCCTCACTACCCTTTATATTCATGGTATTTAATTCATAAAGCTAGCCCACTCCCCCCTCACACTCATGGACCTTACACTGCTTTTCTACATATTTATTACAGTCATCACACCCAATAATCAATACCTCACTGTCTCCTTTGGGGCTTGGAACGCCTGTTTTGCACAACAACAGCACTTGATTCTATTATTTTCGCTATTACTGTTTCATTGTACTTGTACAATGTGCAATGACAATAAAGATGAATCTAATCTAATTTGATCTATTCTACACATCACTGACTTCAATTTTAGGGTAAGATTTATTCCCTGGTGACCAATCAATCCATGGTCAAAATAAAATATTGATGTACATTAATGATTTCTTATATTTAGCCAGAAACACAGGATCATTTCAAACGAGGAGCCAATTCAATAATGTCACGTTGACAATTAACACAAACCCGATTAATGTTTTATTTTTTAATTAATGTAAAAACACTTTTGGGATCAAATGTATAACATGTTGATTCCAGGTTACAGTGGAGTGATTCATTACTGATGTCAAAACACTGAGTGGAAACTTGAATCCAGAACTTTTTCTAACTTTTTCTTAAACAAGGGTTGTTCAATACAGAAAAAGAACTTTTATTTACTTCACATAAATGAAAACCAAGAGATGTACTTTATCCTACTACCTATAATTCATCCTACCAAAATATTCAACATAAAAGGACCACCGACTGGGGTCCCCAAGAATAAACTACTGTAAGAAACAACCATCATAGCAAAATAATAATTCATTTGGTAAATAGGCTGCATTTGTATAGCACCTTACACTACATGCCACATTCACCTATTCACCAACACATTCATACACTGGTGCCAACCTGCTCACCAAGATGAGTTTCTAATGATCATTCACACTCACACACTGATGATACAGCCTTTGGGAGCAATTTGGGGTTCAGTATCTTTTCCAAGGACACTTCAAGATGTGGACCAGAGGACCCGGGAATCAAACCATCAATCCTCTGATTAGTGGACGGGAATAAACAGATTATTATAATTTTTAGGAGAGTTACAGTTAATTTGCATACAGTGCAAAATGAAAATATATACTTTTCTTTAATACAAATTGCAGCTTTTATCTCAAGTACAATTTTGTCTCAAAACTTCAGCAAAGCCAAATCTGACCAGTCTTCATCTGCTAAACACTGTTGCCTGACAAACAAACACTGATGTCATCCAAAACTATATTATGGAGATATATTCTAGATTAATTTCAATCAGGAGAAACTTCATTTTTAAGTGAATTTATATTTTTATTAAACATGCACATAATGAAGAAATGTGAAAAGTCCAACCCCATTGTGATGTCATCATATTTATCAAGGGGGAAGTGATGGCGAGAATAGGATATTCTAAGGATATTCAGCTAAGACATGATTGGCCTAATCAGCTGATACGAGAGCAGCAGAAACAGAGGAGAGAGAGAAGAATGAGAATGAATGAACGATAGTCTTCCTGCTTGAACTTATGCTAAGATTCATTACAGCCAAACACATCTTGGATCTCTGAGAAACAGAACAAACCTCCTCAAATCCTTCTCCTTTCATCCCCCTCCTTCTGGCCCTCTCCCTCTGCAGCCTCAAAATGGTTTCATTTGTGCTTTTTCCCACATTCACACCATGTCCTGATCATACTCTGACTGCATGTCAATCATATGCATGACACACTATTTTACAGTCTTGTCTTGTATAATAGAACATAAACGTTGATCATCATAAAATATATTATTATGAAATTATGTATTGTACTTCTGACTTTGAACATCATCTTAAGAGCAGTATTTAGGGTCGTCAACAGAGCACATGAGGAAATCTGTGACTGCTGCATCTTTCTCCTTCAACATGACTGGCAGAGTGATACTTTAAATTAGGACCCATGGCAAACATGAACTTATGAAATCATTCCATGTATTAAAACTGCATAGATGGAATTGGGTGCTTTTGACTGAAAAATTGATTGACAAAGTCATGAAAAATGTAATGATGAAATAAAACACCTGTAAGATACGACAAAAAGTTTACAGCACAAATAAAATAGATCAGAATGTCCCTTAAAAACCATAATAAAAAGCCAGCAAACATTGAGACTTTGAATGACCATTGTCTGAACGTCCCATCAAGACGTTACCTGGCCATCAGCTGGACGTCCTTCCAAATGTGAATATTTTCTGGTTTCTTCAGTCCTCTATAACAGTAAACTGAATATCTTTGGGTTGTGGACAAAACAAGACATTCAAAGGTGACACCTTGGACTTTGGAAAACAGTGGTGGACATTTTTCAGCATTTTATGACATTTTATTGACCAAACAACTAGTTGATTAATCAAGAAAAAATCATCTATCTACTAAAAGAAGGAATATCTGTCTGTATGTCTGTGTGTCCTTGAACCGTTCAGTCGATCGACTCCACACTCGGCGGGTGAATGGCTGGGGACCCAAGGGAGTGCAGTATCAAATTTAATTAAATTTGAACAAGCAAAGTTTATTAATATTAATATACTTTGAATAAACCAGTGCTCAATGAGCCACTCCACTCTGTGCAGAGGCAGGAGGGTGAAGCTTTAGGGCTCTGCTGACTGACTCCAGCATATCAGAGAGACCAGAGACGAGGCGTGACACGAGTCAGAGAAAAGTTCTCTAAAAAGAGAAAAGTAGACAGAGAAAACAGAGCTTTTAATCAAGAATGGACTCTCTGTCCCCGTGTCCAGACAGAAAGCATAGCGTTAGCAGCATGTTTAGCAGATCAGCAGAGAGTGACTACACAGGAGGCGTTCAGGTACATTGTTGAGTGTAGGTCACCCACGTTTTGTGCACTCGGAGTCCGATACTTGAGGCCTATTTAGCAAAGTTCCAGGAGCAGGACCATACCCCAACTACATCCCTTCTGGTATCCTATAAATACCACCTAGCCCTCTCTTCTCTCTTCTCTCCTGTTTCTTCCCGATTCTTACTCACCCTTGTAGGGTCCTGAGGGGGTCCGTCGTTGCCCGGGTGCTACAGCAGACTCACTATAAGCTTCCCCACAATGCAATCAGCAAGCGGAAGAACTACGCACATCAATTGTTTTCTTAATAATAATTAAACACATCTTGTTGATGCTGTGGTCCTTGCAAGTGAAACAATGACTGTAGTTAAGTGCATAAAACAGAGCAAATACTCCCACAGGCAGTTCAAAACCAGTTTGTCTCTTATGTTCTGAAATCATAGTGATTGTGAAGAGCCACTACAGACAAAGCACATATCTTTGGAGCAAACATACCCACTAAAATCCAAACTGAAGGCACAGAAAATAGGAACGATCTAAGAGCCCAATGTGATTGATCCACATTATTTTATTTTTAAATGCAGCCCTTATTTTACTTGAAATGAGAACAGAACATGTATTTACCATTAAAGTACTGAGCCTGTTATTTATATCATCTGTGTATAATATAATGTTAGGTTTTTTTTCATGTTGTTGGTGTATATACTCATTCACACCTCATGTCAACTATATTAATTTTTCTATGCATTAAAGTAGCGGCGGAAGCCAAGCAGTCGGACCGTTCCAAACAGGCACATTTTGAATAGGCAGTACAATAGTCAGATTAATCAATAATGAAAGTAACTCTTAGTTGCAGCCTTTAAACTGATAAATGCTCCTGCGGGTATCTGGATACTGGTGTTATACAAAAGAGCTGTAACAATAGCTATAAAATACAAGTGAAGTTATAATTGTTGACACAAGTAGGCTACGTAAAAATACTTTATGGCTTACAACTACAGTGTCTCATAAACCGTTCAAAGGTCCATATTCGTCTTGGGCCCTATCTTATGCCCGGCACTGAGCGCAGCACAAGTCTCTTTTAAGACCCACGCAGTTGTCATTTTCCCATCCAGCGCCCACGTTGTAAAAATAGCAATGGCACTTGCGCCCATCAGTGCGCCCATGGGCGTGTTGGTCTAAAGGTAAGGTGTGGTCAGGCGCATCGTTGGCGCATTGCTATCTTGAGGCAGCAGAGAGCAATTGCGCTATTGATCAACAAAAACCTGGTCTAAAGTCAATGGCGCGTTGTTTCACTGTTATTTTAAGGGCACATTATCAGGACAGTAATATGCACCTACAGAGGTGGGTGCACAACATAAACTCTGCTTGTTACACAAACATGCAAAAGGTAACAAATAAAAGGATTGCAATGTGAAAGATTATTATTGTGTATATTAATATATTCAAAAAAAATACATGTCATAAGTGCTAAGATGCTTAGTCATAATATTAAACTAGACACAGGTGAGGGAAACGAGACACAGGTGAAACACATGAGGTAATCAAACAAAGGAAGTAAAAGTGACAAGACACGAGGAGAAAATATTTCAAAATAAAACAGGAACTAAAGTAAATAGACAACAGGTGACACAACACACGGGCAGACTGGGAGCAGATAAACTGAGGAAGACACTCGGAGCAGGGCAGGTGAGAGGAAGTGCACATAAACACAAGAGGAAACACACAAGGGAAACAGAGAAAAAAACAAAACCAGGCAACATAAATGCAACACTGAAACTCAAGGGAACAAAATACACAGAAAAAGTCCTGGTACGACGTGACATTCAAGTGTTTGATTAAACCTTGTTGTTCTATGGCAGTAATGTACCTGGATGTAATTGTTCACATAGGGGTCAAAGGCTTTTGGTTTTTTTCTGACAGTTTTACTTAATAGTAGTTATTTAGGGGAGTAGTTTAGTATTTTTATATGTCTTAAAACGCATCTTTAAAGGAATAGTTCAACATTTTGGAAAATAATAGCATATTTGTTCTCTTACTAAGAGTTAGTGTAGGAAATCACTGCTGATAAATAATCCAGAACAAAACCCCCATAAAACTGCAACTTGCCATTTCTACACTTTGGTCTTTGCACTGGTTAAACAAGGTACATATAACATGTTTATTAGTGAGTTTTAGAGGTGCTGTAGGTGGGTTTCATTACCTTTAGACAGAGCCAGGCTAACTGTTTCCCCCTGCCTCCAGTCCTTATGCTAAACTAAGCTAATTGCCTTCTGGCTTCATATTTACCGTGCAAACATGAGGGTGGTATCAATCTTCTCAGCTAACTCTCAGCAAGAAAGTAAATAACTGTATTTATCCAAAATTTTGAGCCGTTCCTTAAAAATACATGCAGGTGAATCAGTATGTGTTTTTAAGCTGAGCTGTATATTGAATAACAAGCTTAAAGTAACTAGAATTAAAACTTTTTAAATACTAAAAGTAAGTAGAACAACAAGAGTGTTAACATAGTCAGCTATGGGGGCTATTTTTTGGTAGATAAGAGTGAGCAAGTCATGTATTTGATTAATGCGTTAATACTTTTTGATGTAAACCTACACTTTCAGATCTGTGAATGTTTTTTTTGTTGTTTTTATAAGCTTTGTGGTACTTTATATATTTCTATTTACTAAGAAAATACATAAGAAACATATGTAAATCATGTGATATGTTGTCTGTTTTTGATGAGAACATAAATCTGTTGTCACAATAGAACAACACTATAAATTTGAAATTGACTTTGTTTAACTTTGTTGGTAAAATGACACACTCTTTAAAGTAGCAGCCTTTCCACCACTCATGGTTTTTTGTTTTTGAAAGCAAATTGTTTTATTGGAATATAACATTGTCCCCCTCCGATTTCATTGAGTGGGGAACAATGATATAGTATGATGTGGTCTGTTGTAAGAGTCCATGTTACGTTCTGTTTGAATGTGGGTTGCTGTAATTCAAAAAGTTATGCTATAAATCATGTATGGTGTTTTAACTTTGAGCACCTGCCCCTCTAAAGGTCTCTGCACAGCCTGCATTTCAACATAACAACATAACATAACTTGAACATAAGAAAGTAGGGATAAGTAGCCAACTAGTGTAAAATAACATGACGCTGTGGGTTGGTTTTCCTCCTATTCTCCCCAATTTTTAGAGTCACTGAAACGCCACTGATACATATGTACAAGAAATGTGTACCAGATGTTACAGGCAGATGTTAAAGCTTATTGTGCATACAGATGTGTTAAGGAAAGGAAGACTGTTTAGGCTTTAACTAAAATAACACTATGTAGGATAAGACATGGTGGTAAGAAAAGAGTTTCCTTTTAAGCTCTGCATGTAGAGTTTGTAAGCACTGAATAAAATTGCAGCAGCAGTAATTGATACTTGCCTTTGAGCATTTAAAACTCCACACACACACTGATAACAGCTTCAGATAAATCCTGTAGTCAAAGAATATTGCAATGCTTAGATTGTTGTTTTTGTGGTTGGAGATTCAGCTGTGTAGAAAGTGCAGGGAGCATGTCCGGTTGGTTGAGTTATTAATATTCTGTCAATTCTGTGTTCACTACTTGTTTCTGCTGCCCTCAAGTGGACAAATAATCAGTAATTGCAGGTTTAAAGGATAGTGTGTCTTAAAACAACAGTCAGGTGTCCATATAAACAGTGAAAGAGGTTTTCCTCGCTGTAATCATTCCTCCTGTTCATACTGGATATTAAAAGATCCTTCAAATGTGCTTTCAATGTAAGTGATGGAGGCCAAAATCCACAGTGTGTCCACACAGTCATTTAAAAGTTGATGTTAAGCTTATATGAGGCTTCAGCAGTCTGAGTTAGTCATATCAAGTGGATATCTGCTACATTTACAGTCTTTTTAGCATCAAATTCCCTCTTTGTGTTTCCTTGGACAGTGTTTCCCTGTTGAGCTGCGGTGGAAGTATAGTAACAAAAAGAAAAAAAGACTATAACGTTGAAAAATATCTACTTGATTTGCCTTTAGCTTAATATAAATCACATGATCACATAAAAAAACAACATAGAAACAAATTTGACAATTTTATTTTGCACAAAATTGATAAAGTGCATTGACAAGAGGAGTTGTTAATGTTTCAAAAGTTTCCATAACTCACATTTTTTATTTTAATGGTACAATCACCAGTTGTAAATAAGGCATATATAAGTAATAAGGAAAGTGAAAATTACAAATGTTTCAAGGCAAAAGGCAAAAAGGAGGAAAGAGATTAATTTATCATCAGCTTGTATGAAAAAAAGAAATGTGAGAAAAACCGACATCCTCAACAACTGATTTACATTACCTTCAAATGATTTCATTTATTCTATTACTTGTTTATGTATACAGTTACAGTGTACACATAGCAGCAGCATCACAGCAGAACACACATAGATTCGTCTAACTTGTGAATTCTTTTCTGCTGCTGAACCAGCTCGTGATGCAGAGCCTTGGAGAGAGTCATTGAGGCCTTACTGAGCTCTCAGTCTATGTTGCTGAAGTCATCTCGGTAGTGACGGTTCTTTAACAATTGCTCCACCTTGTTGGCATTAGTGTATTTATTTATTAGTTCATTAGCTGACTCAAGAACAGACTTGACTTTCAACAGAGTGCTTTTCAAATTCTGAGATATTTGGTCCCAGCCGTTTTTTTGGATAGACCTCACCAAGTCTTCTAGTTTTCGGACTTTAGAGACAATCTCCTTGCATTGCACCTTATTGCTCTTCACATTCTTGTACCTGTCATAGATGGACTTTACTATGGAAAAGATAGGTTTTATGACTTTTGCGGCCTGAACAAACTGCACTGCCAAAGCCATAGATGCAGGTGGCCTGAAACAGAATAGAGTGACATTAATCAGACATGAATAAATGGAGATAATAATTCTAGTTGAGGCAGAGATGGTGGACTGAGCTAAAATAAACTGAACTGACCTGAGATGAACTAAAGTAATGTGAACAGATTCTGAACTAAATATAATTATTAACTACAGTGAATTAAACTGAGGCTGAGTAACGTCTGCAAACTTGTGACTACTAGAATGTACAATAAGTCCTCCAAATTAAACAATCAAATATGTAGTTTGACCATGTGACTCCAGAATGACACATAGGAGCGTTTTCTAATCTTGCGCCTTTAGCAGTAGGACAGCAGGACAACATCATTTGTCTGTGCTTTCCAAAACTGTCACACATCACTGTTTTATGATGTGACAACGCTGTGGTTAAAGTCTGGTTAGGTTTGGGGAAAGATCATGGTTTGGGTTAAAATAATCACTTTGTTAAGGTTAGAGAAACATGTGGTGTGGGTTAAAGTTAACACTTCCTCAAAGTTCGGCCACCTTCGTTGTTATGGCTACAATAATAATTAAGGGGTTAGTCTTGAAACTATCTGTATATAAAGTAGTTCAAACTAGCTCCACCTCCAGGAGCTCAAACATTAATGTGCTGCTTACACACTGATGCTTCAGTATTAATAATCTAATGATGTCATATATAATCTATTTTTCTGCAGAGCGAGTAGTAGCAAGTAGAATTTTTTTGTCTGCAGAACTTTTACTTGTAATAGAGTATTTTTAGATTGTTGTATTGGTGCTTTCACATAAGGATCTGAATACTTCTTCCACCACTGTTTATGAAGACAGGGGGTGACATCAATGCAGCAAAATGTGGCGACTTAAAAGTCAGAGAAAGTTGACATGAAGGTTTATGTTTCAAATTCTGATCTGACAGGAAAATTCTTGGTGGGGAAACCACTGCTGAGGTACCCTTACCTTCTGAGTGATGGTCAGGCTGTGGTTGTACTGGGCAGCTTCAAGTGTGATTGTGTGTAACTGTGTGTGAACAGGTCAACACGTCACTGGATAAATCAAGGATAAAAAATAGACATATAAGCAAAACAACAGCCCCAAACTTACATGTGAAGCTAAATCAACACAAGAAATGCTTAAACCAATGTTAAAGGACAGAGTCACAATTATCCAAATGTGTCTTAAAAGTAGTATGAACAGGAGGAATGATTATGGCAAGAAAAACAAGTTTCAGTGTTCATTTGGGCTCCTGACTGTAAGACAGACAGACCACATGCAACCTGACATGCTTGAGCAAACCAGTTAAAAATTACCCCTGATGAGATCATCATGACCGGTAAAAAAAATGTTTTCTTCCTTATTGCAGCTTTGGCTGTAATGGTCAGTAACCTACAGTACTTGGCAGCTGTTACTTTGTTTCCAAGAGGCAACACAGTGTTTCCATATCACCAGCATGTTGTTTACAAGAATACTTTGAATGAAAGAAAAATGAACAAATAACAATATTAACTCTACTAAAAAAGTCAGAAAAAATCTTAAGATTCCTACATCAGATCTGCTACTAGAATTATAACCAACATAACTTCCTCTGCAGTGTTCAGTCCAAGTTTTTCTGTTTTTATCCACCCTAACAGAGAACTGAGTTGGACTATACTTGGTTGTCTGTTATAACTTGTTTATGCAGTTTGTTAGTGAAATAGTTATAATAATAATAATAATACTTCATTTATGTAGCACCTTTGAGAACAGAGTTTACAAAGTGCTTTGACAGACAAAACAAAGACACACGACACAGAAAGCAACAAGGCCGACATTAAGAAGACAACAGTAGAAGACAATGAAAAACAATAAAGAGATGATAAAAAGATTGATAATAAGATGACATCACATAAAAGGCAAGTCTATAAAAATGGTCTATAAAAAAAGTCTATGATTTTTTCCAGGTCAGAGTGGAGGAACATTGGCTTAATTCTGGAGATGGTTTTCTTATTTGCAGGAAGCAGGACTGGACAACTTTTTTGATGTGTGGTTAATAAAGTTATTAAGACAAGTGAACACATTTAATTATGACAACTGCTCACATAAAGTGACATTACTCAGACATCATATTACTATTTACATCACTTTAAACCTTTGATTACAACACAAATATGAGGATATAATTCACCAGATACAGAGTATGTCATTGGTCATCTATTGTTCTGACTCATGATGGTAAGTTTAGTCCTGCTGCATTAAGTTATCTGTTCATTTCTTATCATGTGTTTTGAGGTGAGTTTTAGATTAAGATTAAAAGGTTTTTAGTTGTTGAATTTATAACTCGATATATGAGTAAAACTTGAAAATGGACCTCCTATATGTGCTGCAGTGATGTCTGTCTGCTGAGGTCTGGTCAATCAGGGGTGTCTGCTCAGAGAAAAGAACAAATAACAATATTAACTCTACTAAAAAAGTCAGAAAAAATCTTAAGATTCCTACATCAGATCTGCTGCTAGAAATATAACCAACATAACTTCCTCTGCTGTGTTGAGTCCAAGTTTTTCTGTTTTTATCCACCCTAACAGAGAACTGCTATACTTGATTGTCTGTTATAACTTGTTTATGCAGACTGTTAGTGAACAATAATAATAATAATAATAATAATGATAATAATAATAATAATGATAATAATAACTTAAACCACATAAATGAGAGGTATTTAAGAACCACTGCAGAAACTCATTCATGGAGAAATCCTCATTCATGCCCCCCGGATATAAACTAATCATCAATGTGTGTGTATGCCAGTGCACCCTGAGTGTGTGCGTGTGGGCCATGTAATGTTCCTCGGACGTTTTTACACATGGCAACTCAAACAAAGAGTAGCCTCTCTCTTCCTTTGTCGCTGCCTTTTTTAACAAAGTGGAATGTTAGAAAGTTGGAAATGATGGAATAAAAGGAAAAAGACAAATGATGTCGTCCACACTCATTCTTCCTTTGTCTTGCATCAAATTGATATCAACTGAAAACTGTCCACTCTATATGTGCCACCGATTGCAGTATCCTATTAAACTTGTTGAGTTTTAGACTGGATTGGTTTTATTAGTATTATCAGAAATAATTCCATTTCTTCTGGAGCCTCACAATATTACTGGATTTGTACTGTATACTTTGGTCAAATTAAATTGACCACAGTAATGTTGGATTGATAAGATGACACATTTGAGATGTTGTCAACTGTGTAGAAAATAAAAAAAAAAATCCATTGTTTTATGTGTGTAGCAGGGGCCCATTGTGTGATTGTCTGGGTCAAATCACAGAAGGAAAGCTTGTAAATACGTCTGTGCACCTTATTGTTTCTTCACGCTCAGTCACTTGTAACTATATTATTATTACTGAGATCAGATGCCACAGACAAACATTTAACCTGCTTTATCATTGCCTACACATCAACTGTATTGTACATCTGTGGTCATCGAAACTGAACAATAAAACAAAGTGCGATAAGCGTGAGCCCTTTTTATTTCATGGGTAAATCTTTTATTTTTTAATGTAATATATATAGCTGCCTGCCTGCTTTTAAAATTGCAGTGAAATACTGCACAGTATTTACGGTATTGTTCTTAGAAAATGAATAAACTTGTTAATGTCTTCTTGCTCTTCTTTCATAGAAACATATCTTCATGTGTGGACAGTATGAAAAACAAAATCACACTAACAAGAGGTAACAAAGTTGAGGTAAGGTGACGTACCAACTTTTTATAACAAAAGCCTTGAGCACAATAACAACCAATCATTTTGTTTGGTATTGTAAAATATGGCCATGATACTTATATAGAGACTTGTAAATTTGAAAATCACATTTGACTTAATTAAAATGTCACTCTGCTGCCACAAGGATTTAAGATCATTACCAAAATCCTCCTCTCTGTATTTTATGTACTATAAGGTATTGTTATGCTCATTTATGAACACTAGATGGCAGCATAACATTTGGCCCACATTGTACAGTTATCTTGTTTTCATACAAGACACTACAAACTACATTACATAAGTGTGAATTACTCTGCCATACTGTTAATAGTGTGTGTGTGTGTGTGTGTGTGTGTGTGTGTGTGTGTGTGTGTGTGTGTGTGTGTGTGTGTGTGTGTGGACCTTGTAATGTTCCTAGCACACTTTTACACATGGCACTATTTTTTTTTCTGGTAAAAAATAATAAGTACACACGAAGAGTAGCAGTTCAGAATTAAACTTTAATTATTCAGAAGCCTCTGAAACATGATCCTCATAATCAGTCCCTGAATCATCACTCTCCTCAGAGCTCTGCTCATTTAGAATTTGTCTCAAAACTTAAGCAACACCAAATCTGGCCAGTCTTCATCTGCTCGCCATTGTTGCCTAAAAAAACAAACACTAATGTCATCCTAAACTATATTAGAGAGCTAGATTTATTTCAATAAACAGAGCACATGAGGAAATCTGTGTCTGCTGCATCTTTCTCCTTCAACATGACTGACAGAATGCCCTACCTCCACCGACGGTGTGTGATACTTTAAATTAGAACCCCTGGCAAACATGAACTCAAGAAATAGTTCCATCTATTATTGATTGATTGACAAAGTCATGATAAACTGGAATGATAGAATAAAGGAAATATGACAAAGTTTACCTCTGGGGTCTGCAGGTACCCCAGTCGGTAGGATTAAGGGTCTTCTCAACATTTAAACATTTAGAGGGACACATTTTAAACCTGCCAATACTTTACATAAGTTGCAATGATTTTAGAATAACAACACACTAAAAGCATATAAAACACATCATTAATCAAACATTAAAAGCAATTCTAAAAAGGTGAGTTATTTGATTAGTTATTTGAACAGGGACAGATTGGTGTAGTCTCTGATGTGTTTAGGGAGAGAGTTCCAGAGGGAGGGGGCAGCTATGGAGAAAGCTCTGTCGCCCCTTTGGCAGCATATTTACTAGTGCAGGAAGTCACTGCCAAGAAATAATCCAGCACAAAACCCCCATAAAACTGTAACATGTGAATTAAACAAACATGATATAACATGTTTACTGGAGAGCTTCAGAGATGCTGTAGGTGGGTTGTGTTACCTTTGGACAGAGCCAGGCTAACTCTTTATGCTAAGCTATGCTAACTGCCTGCTGGCTTCATATTTACTGTGCAAACATGAGAGTGTATTTATCCCAAATTTTGAGCTATTCCTTAGAAAATGAAAAAAAGCATGACTGTATTTAGAAAAATCAGGTTTCATTTAACAACAACAAAAAGAAGCACTGAATAAGTTACATGAAATCTGTTTGTCTTTGTATGATTTTATCCATGAATGTCTAGTCTTTGCTTTCCACAAACATAGTACATGTTTTTGGTACATTTACAGTGATATGTTATCAAGCATACAGCGTTGTGACTTTGAATTTGTAGACGTGGTTAATAATTCTCCTCAAGTTGATATCTGAGGATCAACAGAAGAAAGCAGCTGGTTCCTTTGTGTCCTCCTTCACGGTGAAGGCAGACTGCAGCCATGCTGGTGAACATTCTGCTTATAGTGTTGAGCTCTCAGAGCGTCTGGTCCAGAAAGTCGGAGCCTTCTCTCAGTGAAGCGTCTGCCGGCCTCTTCAGGGGATCAGACAAATATGACTTTGCCATCGAGGTTCCTGCTGCAGAGATGGAGTGTTTCTGGCACTTTGCCCACCAGAGTGGCAGCTTCTACCTGGCATACATGGTGAGAAAGCCTGAATTTTACAACCTGATCATTGTGAAGCTGCAGGATTTTGTTTCATCTCGTCTGCAAAGAAAAATATGTTTGTAATTTCATATGTCATCATGAAATGTATGCACAATAGGAAATGTGTCAGTGCCATGGTGCTTTTTGTTCTCAGGCTTATCACACTGACGCTGAAGGTGATCCAGTTTGACTTCTAAAAGTGTGATTGTTATCAGTGTTCATATAGAAGCATTAGTGTGTGGAGGACACTTCCTTTCTCCACTATTTTGCCTGCTGCTGGGGCTGCTTTGCTGAAATTTCGTAGGGGGTGCTATTCAGCCAGTTTGCATCACTGATGGAATATTGTCATGTACACGTGTTCAGGCCGGGAGTCTTATCAAACATGTAAAGTTTGGTGCAGACTGGAGCATTTACAATAAAGTTATAGCAACTTCCTCTGTCATGGCGAAATATCAAATCTCAACCATTTTCTGCAGGGTGAGACATGTCTGTCTTGCTCACACCTGTGTCATCAAAATTATGCAAGTTTTGGGCCCATTCACTTGAATTACAGTTAGTAAATTGAAAACTCTTGATGAGTTTGTGTGTAAAACAAATTATTTTCCTAATTTTCATCAAGTCTATTTTTAGAAAAGGAAAGACTTCACCCACATGACCAGGTCAAAGTTTGATTGAAATGTGTACTGTCAGGTGTGTAGAGACAATAAGCAGCTGGACACAGAAAAATACTCATACATTTGAATGGAGAGTGTGAGCAAACCACTAGGTACTCGGGCCCTAATAAAGGAAAAACTGCAGTACAGAGCCCCAAATTTTGATGGTATTTTTCCACAGCACTTTATCACTAAACTATCACCCTCACTCAATTTTTTCCCTTCCCTTCATAGCTCATATCCACTACTGAATTATACATATAAGACCTATAATTATTGTAAAATAAATGATAATAACATCAAACTTCATGCAAAGTTTGTACATAATGTATTGTATGTATGTAAGCCTTTCTGCTGTATCCTACAAAAATGAGCTGCATTCAACTCCCACACCAGTGGCGGCTGGTGACTAAAAAATTGGGGAGGACAGGAGGAAAACCAACATGGAATCTTACAACAAACCGCATCAAACTATATCAATGTCCCCCACCTGGTGAAATCAGAGGGGTGGGGGGCAATTTTATATGCCAATAAAACAATTTCCTTTAAAAACAAAAACTCCTGAGTGGTGTAAAGGCTGCTTCTTCAAAGACATTTAGCATATACATATTGTTTCTAAACAAAGAATAGCTCATTTTAGCCATGGACTGGTTCAGATGTGTGATTTTACCAACAAAGTGAAATTCAATCATTCCTCCTGTTCATACTGACCATTAGAAGATCCCTTCATAATGCACTTACAATGGAAGTGATGGGGGACAAAATCCACAGTCCTCCTTCTGTGCAAAAATGTATTTAAAAGTTTATCTGAAGCTAATATGGAGCTTCAGCATCCAAATGAGTCAAATCAAGTAGATATCTTTCAACGTTACAGTCTTTTTAGTGCTGAAGTCCTTCTTTTTGTTACTATACTTCCACCGCAGCTCAACAGGGAAACACTGTCCGAGGAAACACAAAGAGGGAATTTGATGCTAAAAAAGACTGTAAATGTGGCAGATATCCACTTGATATGACTAACCCAGACTGCTGAAGCCTCATATAAGCTTCACATCAACTTTTAAATGCATTTTTGCACTAAATGACTGTGCGGACACACTGTGGATTTTCGCCTCGATCACTTACACTGAAAGCACATTTGAAGAGGATATTTTAATAAACACTTGAAAAATTGTGAACCTGTCCTTTAAAAGGAAAACACTTACTTCCATCATGGTCCAAAGATGTTAAAAAACAACAACATAATATAAAGAAACACAACATATTCAACATAAAACTACACAATAACATATTCTGTTTTTATTGTTTGTATGTTTCAAGTTCTTATCTTTTCATGCTGCTTTGCTGCAAGAAGAAATTGACCTTGTGGGACAATAAAGATCTGAACTGAACTGAAAGTGCTTTATAACAAGAACTGACAGAATTGTTTTGTCTTAAGTATTTCTTTGTATGTAGTTTTTTTTAATAGTTGCCACATTTTAAGGAGCATGGTATATGATTTTTTTTTAAATTGTAAACAAATCCCATGAAAAGACCAAAACCAACAACATGTTTACCGTCTCTCAACACTCTCTGACTTCCCCAGTCTGGCTGTAGCTCTCAGCTCCTCACCCACAGGTTCCTACTGAAGACATGACTTTAAAAACCACTCACAAATATATAGTTTAATCTTTTTGAAATGGCTCAATAATCTAAAACGACTGGGTATTGCAGCTTTTAGCAAACGTTACTCGTACAGAAGGAAATAAGTCTTTTGTTGGGGATTATTTTCAGCGGCGGATGAATCCACATCTATTCTCTAGTGAGTATTTCTGCAGCAGGATGATGGGATTTGTTGACAAGAAGAAAAATATAGAATATCACCAACTGTAATGTCAATGCCAAACATGTCAGACAAAGCTTGTATTCTGCTGGTTTGAATGTTTCCATATAAAAGTATTTAACATGTTTAATATGAACTCAGGTTCAGTGGGTAACGGGGATGGCCAACAACCACCGGCTGTTTGTGACAGTCCACTCACCAGAGGGCGTCTTCATAACTTCAAGGAGCGAAGCGCTTGGTCAAATGAACTTCCAGACTGAAGTGACAGGTAGAATAATCAGAAACACCTCAGTAAATATCTAAGAACTGCTGTATAAATATATCATCTGTGAGGTAACTGCAGTTTCGTCCCGGCAGGTTTTTACAGAATGTGTCTTGGGAACCACTACAACCAGTTCGGAGTCACCAGGGTTTTTGTGGACTTCGGTGTCATCTATGAAAGCTTCATGGAGTCCGAGAGAGAGATGGAAGAAGGAGAGGAAGTCATTAACAGCACTTTGGCTGGTATTGAGGTGACTGTCTTAAATTTAAGTCTGGGATTTTGGGCAGGTCATGCAATGCAGTTAATAGACAGCCTGAGAGTTACAGACACACAGTCTCTACAGGCTCGACATTGGATTCAATACTTCCTCCTTACACACGCAACACCAACCATTTTCCAGCAGACGTCGGGATTTTGACTATCAAGTGTTTAACTAACCGTTTTCAGCGTAATTCCCTCATTTTGCTCCAGAAAGATTAGTTTCCCCGTCACTAGGAACAAACAACCAGATATGAAAAAGTAACTCAGAAACACTGACTGACTGGAAAAATCTGCTCTTTATTCAACCAACATCAAACTGTTTTACAGAATGGGGCTATTTAAAGAAAGAGTTTTATCTTTTATAAAACTTTTATAAAACTATTATTATATATTTATAGTATTATTATTATTGATACTACTACAACTAATAATAACTTTATTTATATAGCACTTCTAAAATACATTGTTTACAACGTTCTTAACATTGTCTGCACATTTATAAACAAAACACACAGCAAAATCATATATATATATGATTAATTAATACATTTTTTTAATGAAAACAAAATACAATAATGCCCACAGGAATAAAATAAAGGAAAAGAAAAGATCAATGTAGAAATTAAAACCATGAGTGCAAAAAGATAAAAGACGATGACACATCACAAAAAAAAACACATCTATAAATATCTTTTTAGAAGAGATGTGAAGTCTGCGAGCCTCAGATCCTCTGGTAGGCTGTTCCATAATTTTGAGATTCATTAGTCTGTTATTAATCTGGAGTTTGGGACAGTGAGTAAAGACCTGCCAGAGGATCTGAGGCTGTATTCTGCCTCATAAGGAGTCAGCAGGTCTGCAGTGTATGAAGAGGCCAGTCAGTGAAATTTTAAAATCAGTTCTAGTATGATTCCTGTGAGTTATGAGTTACAATAATCAGGTCTGGAGAAGATGAGTGTGTGGATAACTTTTTCCCAGTCATGGTGAGAGAGCATGGGTTTGAGAGAAAGACATTGGGATTGAGTAAATGAATGCTAACATTAAATGCAAATGTGTCTTAAAGTTTAACTTGTTGTATATGGTGATGTACTGTGTACTGTTACCTTCTCATCCTGAGCAGAAAGGAGCTTTAAAAAGTGGAAAATAGTTTGAAAAATACATTTTTACTGACAGTTTACTGTCATAGAGAACTAAAGACACCAGAAAATATTCACATTTCCGAAGCTGGAATCAGAGATTTTCTTGAAGATTTTCTTTGATAATAGATTATCAAAGTAGTTGGCAATTAATTTAATAGTTGGCAACTAATCAATTAATCAACTAATGTTTGCATCTCTACTAAATATATTGCCTTCAAAAAAACAATGTATGGAAAGTACACAAATAAAGCAGTGACAAGACTAGCTGTACTTCATTACCTCCAAACGTGACGACATATATTTCACCTATAATCTATAAACTATTGCAGTTACTATGAGTTATACAGTATGTGATATTAAACTTGTGTACGTACTATGTCTGCTTTAGGAAAGCGTACAGAAGCTGCAGAATCAGATCTTCCACATGTGGCGGCATTACAACTTCGCCCGCATGAGGAAAGGGAAGGACCACCACCTCCTGACGTCCAACCTCAACTACGTCAACTGGTGGTCGGCGACCCAAAGCGTCGTCATCGTCCTGTCTGGATACCTGCAGCTCTTCGTCCTCAAAAGACTCTTTCGCACAGACTCCAGCAGGCCGAGATGCTGAGAGCAGCACATGCACATGTCCAGACCGTTTCTTTAAACCCTGGATATGATTACAACTTCCTGTAAAAGCAAAAGAGATCCTGCACGCTATCTGAAGCCTGCAACAATGACATTTCACTGAAAAACAGATATTGATCTATCTCAGTGGAAGGTGACAAATCAATCAGGGCATTCAGAAACAGAAACAACATTATTTAAATAGATCTGTTCTTTCATCTGTTCATGTAGCTGCCACCAGCTTTTGTTGAGCCAACTATTAAATAAAGTCTTATGATGCCAGTCATGAAATAAATATCTCTACTCCACATTTAGTAAGATCTTTTGAAATCCTTTGTTGGACTGTTAACAAACAGCCAAAGCCTCCAAGCGTCAACCTCAGAGATATCAGGGAGATTCTCTGTTTGCAGATGATATCGTCCTCTTGCTTGCCAAGTGCACTGGAGTGTAACCCTGCTCTGCTGTCTTTACATACCAAGTCCACTTCCACCAGTCTCTAAAGCATGAAATTTACTTGTGACTGTATATAAATGCCTTTATGTATTGGCACTTGTAATTATGCATTTCATTTGTTACTGACTTTGTCTTAACACATACACAGAAAAACTATTTTTAAGTGTTTGGTATTACAGAGAGGGAGGAAGGGAGGGAGACGGTCTCATTTGAACCTTTGCTCAGTCTCCTACTGCTCTCTGTGATCACTACACTGTGTTTTTATGCAGCTGAATTCATAATATAGTTGTTCTCATTCACATATTTTTCTGTTACTGTTGTTAGACATCATAAGTGGTGTAAATATGATCATAAATGCAACTAGTTAACCAGCAGTCATTACCAAGTTGCTGCAGATAAAATTATTTTATGGTCATGACATCATCTGACGAAATGAACAAATGTACAGCTTAATGACAGCTGCTGTGTATTGACATTTAAAATGATTGATCACAAAGAAAGTTAGAGACATAGAGGGTTGTCATATTCAAGTACAGCCACAAAGCATCTGTAACTATCTAAATTAAGTTATTTTGATGAGTATAATATAATCATAACTGATAGGAATCATTGCCAAAATTATGAAAATAACACCCAAGTTGCAATAAAATGCAATTATCCGTTAACATGCTGGCTACTGGTTTTTCAGCAATCCTTTTTTTTTGTGGGAATCTTCGTGGAGCAGGCGGCTTACAGTCATAGTGAAAAGCTGTAGTTCAGTATATAATGCAGGGTAGAAAAAGCCACATTACAAACAGTAACAATGATTCCTTAATTACATTTAATCCACTTTTCATGTTTCATGCACAGCTACACTCAAAGCATCACTTGCACACAATGACATGAAATAAAAGCCCTTCACATGCACACTTACTGCTTCAGGTTAATGACAACAGCTACAGTACTGTCGTCATCTGTGCTGTAAAATGTCTCTGAACTACTTTAAATTCAATAGACACTTTTATGTGAAAACATGTTGTGGAATTTCCAAGCTGATGGTTCTCCTGCTGTTCTTTTTCCACCTTCTCTCTTTTTTTATGTGATCAGTCAGAGCTGGATAATATTAACACAACTTTCCCCCAGACTGACATTATTACACAAAGTGATGCAGATCTGCTCTGCTTGTTCTCCTGGTTAGATGCCCTTGATTTGACCTTTAATTTCATTTTAATTTAATGCTCAGGAGCTGTAAAAATTAAAAGAACGAGTTTATAGCTGGCAGGTAAGTTGGCACTGCACAAATACTAAAAAAAATATTAAGTTGTTTCAATGTACAGTATTGTGCAAAGGTTTGAGGCACTTTAGATGTTTAGATTCTTATCCACACCATCAGGGAGGCATCTGATTGTCCGAAATGTATTCTGCAGCATGACAATGAGCCCAAACATCAAGTTAGAGTCATAAAGGACTATCTTCTGCAACAACAAGAACAAGGAGTCCTGCAACAGATGGTTTCTGATCTCAACATCATGGAGTCAGTCTGAGATTAACATGAAGAGACAGAAGCAGCTGAGACGCCGAAATCCACAGAGGAAGAACTGTGGCAACGTCTCCAAGATGCATGAACAATCGACCTGCCAAGTACCTGAAACACTGAGGAGAACTACTGCTGTTTTAAAGGCCTAAAACTTTTGCACAGTACTGTAAGAGTTACCAGTATATCTTAAATGTTTAAATTATCTGAACTAGTTAGCTTTGCATGCAGGGAAGTATGCTTATGATTGATAATGATATTCTGAGCAACTTAAATGTAATACATTTAGTAAACTCACTACTTTTATTTCCAAGACTTGAACTCATGATTATAAGTTCTGAATGTGACAACTAGATCATTTGAACTGACCTGAATTGACACTGGCAGACTTAGATAATCAAATGGAGCTCACAAGACTAAAAGGTTGGAAACAACTGATTTAATATTTAATAATGTGTTGTGTATTTTATAATCTCATCGTATATGTTCAATGTAAAACTGTAATCTGAAAAGTAATTAACGCAGTCAAACAAATGTAATGAATAAAAAGTACAATATTTCCTTCTAAAATGTGGTGGAGTAGTATAACATAATGTATGACATAAAAAGGAAATACTCAAGTAAAGTACAAATACCTAAAAATTTCACTGAAGTACAATATTTGAGTGAATGTATAGTTGCAATCCACCACTGGTTAAACATTAGTTAAAGTGGAACATCATACAGAGTAGTTATTGACTATCCCTTCATTACTTCATAATTATCTTACCATTATGTACATTCTGTGATTGGTGCCTATTGTCTTTACCTACTGAACAGGGTGAGCAGGTTGAACAAATGGATGATTATTGTTATTGTTATTCTCAGATAAATACCTGAGAAGAATAAGAAAGGTGCATAAGAGTGTGATGGCACAAATTTACTTTCATTTCTTCAGGTGGCATACTCGGATCCAGAAAGGCTGCTTCCAGTCAACATCCAGTCACAGGTGAATAATCTTCTAAGGTTTTTGATTGTTTCTAACTAACTGAACTCATTTCAAAACTTTGCTTCTTTATGAGATCTTACATGTTTCATCACAGTCCTGTGAAAATGATGCATCTCCAAAATGTCCACTATTTATGGGCTGAGAAAAGGCTGCTTTCAGCTTTGTGACAGTGGATTTTTCAGATAAACCAATGCATTTTTAAAGGAGGACAGTTTTCTTAACCCATAAAGGAACATGTAAAACATTGATAAACAGTAAATAAACAATCAATATAAATGGTTTATAACACATTATTATAATGTAGTTGTAAACAGATATAAATGTTAATTAATGTATTTGTGTGGGCACCCATTAGTAGATTCTGGTGTATAAACAGATAATAAATGACAATATGGTAAAACACAGTTATAATAATGTTTAAAAAATGTTTTCATAACAGAAGTTATAAAGGTTGACAAATACTGCACATTAATAAACACTTAAAAAGGTTCTTATACCTAAGTACAACTGCATTATGGTGTGTTATAACCCATTTATTAAATGTTTATATACTGTTTATGAATGATAGAAAAGGGGACTTAAAGTAAAGTGTTACCAAACATTTACAAACATACAAAATTTTAAAATGTCCAACTTTGGAAATACATGGTTTTCACTGGACAGTGATAATACATATAATGGACTTTTGCAGATTTTATATGCAGGTAGGCTGATATTATACATATGTACAAGTAATGTGTACTAGATGTTACAGGCAGAGGCTGGTTGAGTTAAAGGTGTTAAAGCTTGTTGTGCACACAGGTGTGTTTATATGTCAACACAGGTTTACACAACAGTGTAGGAAGACTGTGTAGGCTTCAACTAAAATAACTCTATCTAGGATAAGACAAAGAGTTTCCTTTACTAAGCTTTGAATGTAAAGTTTGTAAGCACTGAATAAAATTACAGTGGCAGCAACTGATACCCTGGAGCATTTCAAACTCCACTTTCATAAACTTAAGCATGCGGAAAGTGTTCATGACTGTGAGACACCCTAACAAAGGTGGTTGTCTCTGTGAGGCACAGCATTCTTTCATCAACTTTTTTTGGTTGGAGACTCAGCTGTGTAGAAAGTGCAGAGAGCATGTCCAGTTGGCTGACTTATTAATACTGCAGTGCCCGTTCAAAACGTGCCTGTTCAGAACAGGCCGATAGTTTATTATTTCTCAAGCACTGCATATATATGTATCAACTAACAATCGCATCAATTAAAACAACATGGATTTAATAAATTAAAGAGGTACTGCACACTAAATCATGTTTTTTGAGCAGATGTAAACCAAATTATATGACTGTACTATGATGAAACAGATCAATGCTGGTGTTAATATTGACAATGACACCAAATTTATAAAAATTGGCATTTCATGGGAAGTATAGCACAAAAAAGCACTTAAAAGGACTGTAACTATTATTCATTTTTACTTCTTAGGGTCTGGAGGCTTAGCTGACTTCCTGAGGTTCTCAAATTAAAGACACATTGACAATGATTATAGATTTTGAAGTTTTATTGTCCATCCAAAACCATAGTTTCTGCAGTGCAAACAATATAATCCAAAATCATTAATACAAACTAAATAGTAAGCAACTAACCAAAATATCACCAGCTGGATTGAGTTGCAATCAATAATTAACTCAAAATATTACAACAGACTAAAGGGAAATAAATACAAATAAACATAACATGCTTACATCCTCAGAAACGCATGGCAGGGAGGTTGAATGGAGAGCAGAGAGATATGCAGTTCTGTGTGAGGGCATTATGGCTTGAAGCATACCTGTCTGCAACCGGCCATCAAGCAGGGGAATGATTGGGGTCTAATGTAGTGAATATTCTGTCCACCAGAGTCCGCCATTTAGACAGCATTAGAGAATTCACAACAGTGATGTTGAAAGATATCTACTTGATTTGACTCATTTGGACGACTGAAGCTTCATATTAGCTTCAGATAAATATCCTCCAGATATCAAATGCATCTCTTCAGTTTAAGTTCACAAGATATTGTTCATTCTGAATTCACTTGGTTTCCAACAAATTCACTGAAGCGCAATTCAGTTAGATATGTGTAACTCACAGTTTTCTTCACTTCAGTTTCAGTTTAACTCAATCTGGTTCACTTGACTGTGACTCCATTTGATTTCATTTCAAACTAACTATCTGTCCGTCTCTACAGCTAATCATGGAAACAATAGAACCTGTATTGGGCCTTTGTAAGACCATCTACGACTTGGTTGAGAAGACGAAGACCAATAAGGAGCGCTGCCAACGACTTGCCCAGAGAGTCAAAGACCTGGAGGAACTGGTTCTGACCATCAAACAAAGGGGGTCGGGTCAAATGTCTGACACTGTGACCAACGCTCTGAAGCAACTCTGCATCACTCTGGAATCAGCCTCGGAACTGATGAAGAAATATTCCCAAACTACTGGTTTTAAGAGTTTCCTGAAGTCTGTGTCTCATGAAGACAACTTCTGCAAGGTGAATGAAAGACTGACTGATACCTTCCAGCTCCTGTCTGGTGCTCTGCAGATTGAGCATGGGAACATTTTGTACAAATTGTATGAAAATGTTTCAGGGAGGAGACAGGGTGAAGAGTGCTGCAGTGGCCCCACAGACCCTGTGCCTGCCCCCTGCATATTGCCCTCCGTGCCTTCCTGTAGCACCATAGCTCCCACGCCTGTTCCTCGCAAGATGCCCTCTACACTTCTCTGTAGCCCCGTAACTACCACACCTGTAACCTGCATGATGCCCTCTGCACCTCTCTGTAGCCCCGTGGCTCCCATGCCTGTCCGCTGCTTCGTGACCTCCAGGCCTCTCTGTAGCCCCGTCACTCCCAGGCCTGTCCTTCGCATCATTCCTCCAGTCCGTGTCGGCGCTGTGGCTCCCATATGTCTGCCTGTCAATGCAGCCACCATGCCTCTCACCAGGTCTATCACCTCCATGCCTTATTCACCACAAAATAATCCACGGTAACAAGTTATGTGGTCAGTAATTCTTTTATTCCTTAAAACAAGAAAAACATGCTGTAAAAACTGTGTGAAAATATTTCTGTGGTGTGGGAGACAAATGGGGATGGCAAGGATAAGAGAAAGGCTTTTTTCTGCTCTGTCTCTGGTGTAACAACGTCCAAGGCAAAGCACAGGTTCTTCTGGAGGACATTTGTGGTGTTGCTCTTGACTTTACACACAAAAAGTGAAGGAAGTAGTTGTGTAAATAGTGAAAAAAAGAGCTTGAGAAAAGTCTTTTTTTCTCAATTGCTGCATGAAGTAATTGCTGTGCTGTAATTGTCTGACTGTCGGGTTTGGAAAAAAAGTGTTACATAATGTTAAAGCGTATATGATTAATAAACTAATATCTATTTGTAACATTATTTTTTGATATACAGCCCTTAAAAAATAAACTATTTTTTAAAAATGCTATAAAAATAATCATAAAAAAATTTCTTTTAAAAATATGTGATTGTGATCAATTGGCAAAAAAATGATCATTGGAATAAAAAAATAAACTACTTCACTGTATCTCCTTCTAATGTCATTCACGTTTTGATTTCATGTGTCATGTGTTATATATGAAACCTAGTTACTGTATTACTTACTGAAATGTACCTTACTCATTTATGTTGTGTAACTGAGCTGTATAGTTTCATAATTAAGGTGTATTATTATCACTGCAACTCTTATATCATTATCATTTACAGCAACTTAACTATTATTATTTCTGTGTGTAAGATTTAAGTGACTTATTGTTGTTCCCACCTGCTATTGTTCACAGGGGACAGTTGTGAGTGTGACAGAAACAGAGATATATGTGCAGCAGTAGAGTCAAGAGTTCAATAAGTTCTCCAAACTAAATGACAAAATCTATTTTGTTTAAACAGTGACTGTTCTATTTGCTAATATGTTGTATAATAAGCTGTAATCATTCCTCCTGTTCATAATGAATATTAAAAGATCCCCTAAGTGATGGAGACCAAAATCCACAGTGTGTCCAAAGTCATTTTGTGCAAAAATGCATTTAAAAGTTGATCTGAAGCTTATATGAGGTTTTGAACAAATACTTTAATTTCCTGGAGTCAGAGTCCAGACCTCAATGTATTTCTGAATTTGTGGCAGGAAAAGCTGTTTACTCACAGACCACATGCAACCTGACAGAGCTTGAGCAAACAGAGGGAACATTTTCAATGTCCAGATTAATAAGGGTTATCATTCCATTTCCATCGTGGTCTCAACAAGAAGTTGAAGCTCTTTTCAGTAGAACAACAGTCATGTGTTCCTATCTCTACTCAGACAGGCTCCTCCAGGAAATGTTACAGCAAACACAGTGTGAAAATCCTAAAGAAAATGTAGGCATCCAGCAGCTTATTCAGTACAAAGAAAACATAAAAGGGAATAATACAAACCAGTGCAATCCAAAACAATAAGTGTTAACAATGAATACAATAAATAAAGGGGCAATAATACCTGATAGCAAGCAGACAACATGACCAGTGCACTGTAAAAAAAAAAAAATATATATCAGTGTTGCATTCCTGGATGGATGCAACACTGAAGTGTGCTATTTATACTACTACTACAGTTTATGATACACACTGTTTTTTGTTTTTCAGGTGGTTCACAGGGATAAACACTGAGAGGCACCCCATCCTTTCACTGAAGATGGAGAAAGATGACATCAGTCTTGTGTGTTCGATAAGGAACCCTTGTGTCTTCCTAAAGAAACTAATGGACTTTTGAATGGGACAGCGAACCCTCTCACCCACCCACACAATCAGTCTCTTAGCCACACTTTTCAGTTACTCACTGAGTTAGTCTTGGTTACTCATAGTGACTCAGTCAGTCATTCGCTCATTACAAACTTTTATAAACGCACACTTGGACAGTCTGGTTACAACTTGCATTAGAGGGACATGGGTTTTTTGATGGAAAATACCAATTTTTTAAAAAAGGCACTAATATTAGATGCAGTTATTTGGTTACAATAATGTTGTGAGCATTAGTACATGGCAACAATTACAGATGTACTGTACCAAACCATCAGATTCTTAGGCTACAGACATACACCCACTAAAGCTGTCCCATTGTTCTTTAACCATATCATTTTTCCAGTTCAGTCTTCCCAGCATTTTTTGACATGCAACAGTTAGATGAGCATGTTGATATATTTTGTCTTTATTTGTGTACAATGTTCAGACAGACTACACTACTTTGAATATTTACATTTTAAATGACTTTTGAGTGTTTAGCTACCTGAATAAACTCCATGCTTTGTTCTATTACTTTACAATTGTGTACAAATGTTTAGCATCATTCATGTATAATATTAATAAAGGGAGACATGGTTTGAAAGAAACACTTTGAAGTTGTATAATTTGTCTTAACATTTGAAGTCACAATTCAAATGGCTGTTTATTCACTGTTGTAAATACTGTCTGAGTAATTATGTCAAGTAACAAGGTTTGTGGAAAAAAATTTAAAATTTAAACTCACCGTAGTCCTCACTGCTAGCAGTCAGTTAGTTTAACACAGTGGTCCGAACTGACGTTTCTACCGCGCTTATTTTATTGTGCTACTAGTGTCTTTGACAAACCAAATCTACTCAACAGTGACATGTTCCATCTTTGGTTAAAGCATGTCTCAGGTTAAAAAAATGAATATTCCTGCACTACCTTCTAACCTTTGTATCCAGGCAGGCACGTGGCATGTCTGCAACAAGGTGGTTGACTAAAAACATATGTACAACTAAATGCATCATTGTTTTATGTCCCAGAGAACCACATGCTAGAGGACATGAATAAGTGTCATTGCTCTGCAGGAGAAAGATGTTGACGGTTTGGATCGCACTGCTGGGGCTATTCGAGGCCATGCTGCCAGAGTTTTCCACTCGGTCACTTCTGAAATGGATAATTATGAACCTGGAGTCTACACAGAGAAGCTACTGGAGGCCACCAAGCTCCTCACTAACACAGGTACCACACAAACATTATGTAATGAAACCGAGAACAGTAATGTGTTTGTTTCTGCCAATAGACTGTGCACTTACATGCAAGTGATTTGACTAGTTGTTGAGTATTCAGTTGTTGTTGTTGTTAATTGAAACTCACTGTAGTCCTCACTGTTAGTAGTCAGTTACACAATAGTGTGTCGAGTAGTATGTCGTATATTTTGCTGTTTACGGTAAAAATCTAAGTATGCCCCTTGTGAAAAGTTCAAATTAACAGTAATACACAAGTTACTGTTAATTTACACTGCTTGTAACAGTGTTTTGCTGTAAAAGTAGAAAATAACAGTTTTATGCTCTATTTATAAAGGCACCTACAAACTGAATTTCAGCATGACACAGAATTCTGTTCCTGCAGTATAATGGTGAGTATAATGGCATATCCTGAGGTTGTGCGGTGTACGGGGCACAGGAAATTGCTCTTAAAAACAGTAAAAAACAGTATCTTTTTCATTTTATAGTTCTTTACATAGGTCTAGAATGGCAAATTCTGGGGAAGTGCGGTGTATGTAACACAGAATCTTGCCTTTTTAACAATTAGTTTTCTACAAAATCTTAATCTACAAATTAGGCTCTCTCAGATAGCATGCATTTCCTGGGGTCGTGTGGTGTATGGGGCACAAGAAATTGCCTTAAAAACCACTACCGTTGCTTAGTTTTTAGCTTAAAAACAGCACTGTTTGTTTCCACTGTTGCTCTACTCCACAGACTTGAAATAAATTCCTCTCCACACATGATCAACTGTCAATAAGCATGGCCTCAATAACTGAGCTGTTCCAACAAAAGACTGAGCTCCAATATATTTAAAATCTAATCGAAGAACTTACGGAACAGCAAGAAGCACTATATTCCCACCTCTAGTAAACTGCCCCAAATCCAATACAGATCAGAGCTGTTTAAATTACCCTAATCTCTAATGTAGAAGCATAAAGGACCATCTCCCACACAGTGGATGGTAACATGCAACGCAATACAATAATAATAATGTAGTTACTGAGTTATGCTAACTCTTGACCTTGGAAATAATACCAGGTTACTATTTTAGGGAGTCAACTAATTACTCTGGCATGCTAAATGTTAGAAGCTTACATTACAACAGACAAACACATCCATTCCTTACACTTTCACTCTTAAGTTTTTTTTTTTACCTCTTCAGACATGAGAATATAAATGTTGAAATGTTGACATTTATGTTGAAAAGAGGTGTGCAACTGTTTGATGAAACTTCTGATAAAAACATTTAAAACTGAGTCAGTTACATTTAAAGTTTTAGTTACAGCTTACCTCTTTGTAGCAGGAGGTTGTCCTTTAAAATTAATGAAAAGATCATTTGACCAGTTGCTCTTCAAGGACACACAGCTGGGTTCAGGTCCAGGTCCAGGTTCAGATGCAGTAGAGTCTGGTCTCTTATGGATCCTGATAGAATAGAAACACACAAGTTTTATCAAAGCTCACATATCCACTAGAATTCTCCCTGGATAAAAACATTTTCAAAATATGTAATTTTAGCTGTTTTAATATGAACAACAACAAACTGAAATGAACTAATCACAGACATTATGGGTCAACTTACTCTTGCACTTACTCTTAACTTACACTTAATTGTCTGACTTTCAAATAATTCAATTGAGAACTATTTATCCTGATTTCAATTTTAGCTCATATTGTCTGATAACCCGATTTGATAACACTGAGAACAGCTTACTTTTTATTGACTGGTTACTCTTGAAGGACACACAGCTGGGTCCAGGTCCAGCAGAGTCTGGTCTGTGCTGCTGCTCTGGGCTTCAACACAACACACACAGAGCTTTGAGTGTGAATAATGATGGTGTAGTGATGCGAGTGGAGAACAGGCATGGACAATCAGAGATCCTCATCTCACCTCTGAGCTTTGGTCTGGCTGTCATGTTCCCCTCACAGAGAGCTTTTAGAGGGAGGGACTCCCTCCTCTCTCTCCTCACACTGATCCATGCTGCCGAGGTCACATCCACATTGGTCACACACACTTTCTACCTGCGTCTGGAGACGAAACACACATCATAACATCATTTCTCCTGTGAAATCCTTAATACCAGCTGCTCCTCCTGTGATTGGCTATTATTTTCTGTTATATATCATTGTGAATGCAGGCAGACAGCAGTGTGAGGCAGAGAAAGCTGCCATCAGCTGCTGTACTTCTACTATCAGTCCACTAGATGGCATCATAGAGCTGCAGTGAAGTGAAGAGCTGCACACATGATGCTTGGAGGAGGAATTGCATTCACTGACACACACTGAATTTGAGGGGAAGCCTCAGTTTCATTAACCTCTTCCACTCACCGAGGACACCTGCATCACACAGGCAAATTTACAAAGGGCTTCCTTCACCTCTCATCTCAAGATATCTGAATGCAAATGAGTTGTATCCAGAAAATCAGTTCTTACAGAAATCTCCAAATGTCAAACGTTTTTGACACCAAATCACAGCATGAATTTTTCTATGGTGTTCCTAAAGGTCTTGGTGTCTTAATGTGGTATTTTGGAGGGTTTTTTGGCCATTTTTTTTCCATTCTCGACTCAAGTGGTCAAAAATGGTTAAATTTTGCACCAAATCTGTGTAACAAATGGTATCAACCCAAAAATTGCTGCACTAACTTATGAGACATAACTGAGCATGGGAATGGCCATCATATACTTCCATGTTAATGTTCCAAGCCCTTATACACTCTAAACTTTCAAAATTTAAATTGGGGCCTTACCAAAACACAATGTTTATTACAGATTTATTACTAGAAAAATTTGACACGCTGTGCTGAACTGCATCTCAAATTAATCTTCAGGCTTTCAGATGATATATACCACTTCTACTGCATGTGGCATATAATGTTGACCTGCTATCTCCCCCTAATGATCCCCTGTTCCCACAAAAAATTGATCTATGGGTATGGATATTCAGCAAAAGTAACGACACTTAAACCAATAGAATTACTCTTCAAGAAAGCCATAAAAGTTCTTTCCATCATTGTAACATCTTGGAAAAATATCATTTCAATCGAGTTTTGAGAGCTTTGAAAATTTTAAATATGCTTGTTTTATGTATAAGGCTTTGCATGGGCTACCCCACCTCCTTTAAATTAATTTATTAAACAGAGGGCTGACAGTGGCAATAGCACCAGCACCAGGGCCACCGCTAGAGGGGACTGTGTGGTGCCATATAGATGCTCGGCATTTGGTGCCTGCGGCAGATCATAGATCAGTCTCGAGTCAGGGCAGAAGTCAACCAACCAAAACTGGATCCTCGACATTCTTCCATGATTAAAGCTTTGATTGACAAGCTGTGCGAAATCAATGGCAGACTTTCATCCAGGCAGTGTTGACATTGCCCTGAGGCATGAAGTGTCATGTGAGGAGTTTTACTCTGAGAGGAAGAGCAGATTGTAGAGCAGAGCAGATTTTACATTTAATTTGCAATGCACAATGTACATTTTACATTTTTTTTTGCATATTGATAGCAATATCTTGCCTTATCTATATAGAGAGATCTAAGAGATGTGTATCTGTCATTAAACATTAGAAGGTATTGTATATGATGCATGTATGGTGTGGTACTGTATGTGATATAGCATGTTACCCCAATCTTAGCTTCCCTTCACTGCTTCAAGACTACAGTTCAAAGTTTTATTAATCACATATAAAGTGTTAAATGGATTAGCTCCAAGCTACACGGACTGACAGTATCTGAACTATTTTCACTTAAATGTCATCTAAAAACACATCTGTTTAAACAGGTTTTAACTAATTTGGTGAATATTATATTGTTTTATATGTTTTCCTCAATATTTTGTTTGTAATTTTTATGTTTTGTATAATTGTATTACTGTCTCTTGTGTCTATTGTTAAAAATAAAGTTATTATTATTATTATGTACTGTGTATTCTTTTGTATTAGTGGTAGAATGGACAATAGTAGAGGTGGCAGAAGTAACAATAATGGTGTGTATTTATGTAACACTTTACAATTTTCTCTCATTTATCCATTCGCACATTGTCAGCAAGCTACCATGCAAGACGCTGGCCTCACCAGAAAGAACGATGTGGGTTTCAGTGTCTTATTTAAGAACACTTTGACATGTGGAAAGGAGCAGCCTGGGAATCAAACTATCAACACTGAGATTAATGGATGACGGGCCCAACCTGCTCAGCCAGAGCCACCCTCGCAGTAGTTCAGTTCAGTTCAATTCAGGTCAGGTCAGTTCAGTTCAGATTTTTATTGTCCCACAAGAAGAAATTCTTTTCTCACCAAGGCAGCATAAAAACACATGAAAACAAACACAATAAAAACACAATGAAACACAAAAATACATCAGAAATGTTGGTACAATACGCTCAATTCAAAATAAAGGATGTATGTTAAAAGCAAGAAACAACAACAAAAAGAATAAAGATAAGAAAATAAAGTGCTACTGGGAGGCAGTTTATAATGCATTGTTATTAATAATAATAATAATAATAATAATACATCTAATTTGTACTGCACTTTTCATTCATAGTGAAGCTCAAAGTGCTACAGTTTTAATAACATACAACACATAACATAAAGAATATTATAAATATTAATATTATAGTATTAAGACTACTTATTTTACATGGAATACAGGAAAACTTGCCATCTAAATAAAAGATAAAGGTAGTAATTGCAATTGTAAAGGAGTTCTAGTCATAATTATATATAACGGCTTAATCTTCACTCATAATAACAATAGTTGAAATTATTTTATTATTTCATAAATGCACATATTCCCAGCATATATGGGCTTACAATACACCACAAATTAATACAAACCAGATCCACAATGCAGTGCATACATTTTTAAACTAGGTTCATATGTTTTTCCTTATCTGATTTTAAAACGTTTACTTTATAATAATAACGTGTTGGAATAATCAAAAAAGAAGACTAAGTAAGAAGTCCATCTTAAATTCTTTCCCACACTTTTAAAACACAATTAGCAAATATAAATGCATCAAAGTTGTACAACTGTTCACATCATAGTATATACAATACAGAGGAAAATTGGACTCACTTAGTCATAACAGTCATAATTGTGTCAGTTGTGGAAGAAGCAACCCAACATGCAGTAGTAGTTGTAGTGAAATTGTAAAAGAAAAATGTAAAATAATGGAAAATTGTAGTCTTAGTAGAAATAGCAAATGTAATTCTGGTAGTAAAATTCCCCACTCTCTTTGTATATTGCATATATGTTTTAACACACATTTATGTAGGAGGGTCCATCATGTAAGTACAATGAAGGCCTTATAACTCAGGACCCCTGTACAAGAAGGGGCCTAAAGATTAGGTAATGCAGATGTTGCCTTAGGGTCCCTCTTTCTTCAGTTTATAATATACTTAAGTGGCACATTCAGTACAGTCTTAACAGACACATCTGCAATTAATTAAATTACCAGAAACTTATTGTCACATGGTGAACCTGCAGCTGTTGGCCCTCTTGATGGTCTGTGGCTCCAGGACAGTTGCCTGCTTTATCCTGGTGATAATCCAGTGGCAGTAATGTTAAAATAAGCTGAAGTTGTAAGTTGTTGTAGAAGTAGTGTTGAAAGATTTGCCACTGGCTGTTACAAAACTTTCCACCAAAAAGTCTCTACATGGAGGAAAAGGTTTTCAATACAAAATAGCTTTTGGCACTTCATCCAAAACGTCACTGATGTTTAATCAGGGCGACACTTTGGCAGAACACGTAGACTGTAACGTTTGGGAGGGAAAATGTGCTAGAGGGGACGACAGCTCCATGCAGCGCTGAAGTCGTCAAGTTTCCGGATGACTCATCTTGGCATCTGAAGTCGGAGCAAGTTCTGAACAAGAGTGTCATTCTTCCTGTCGTCGGGTTGTGACCTCGGCCTCGTGCTGGTCGCACTGAACGGGACAGTGAAGCAGGGAGTCATGAGGGACTCTGTCATGTACCCAAAGTGCAAACGTTGGATTTTCTGCACCTGTCTTAAGACAGACCTTGGCCTCCTATTCTCTCTCTATATTTCATTTTCCCCTTAACCCTGTAATGCATGAATTACATTCCTCTGATGTTTAAGACTCTTTTTTTTTTTGCTTTTTCAAGTGAATAAACTGTCAAGGTGAGTGTTTGAGGAACTGGTCACGTCGGTGTGCATTCTGACCATTCTTCTGAAATGTGCACACAATGTGTGTCTCAAGGAAGGACACAAGAAACAGATTCCTCAGCACACTGTGCATTGTGGTGGGTATGTGCTTCTAATTCCTGAAATCCCTTAGAACAAGAAAGTTTGGTGCACAATGAAAAGATAAACATGAAGATGTCAAGACAGGCACGGTATCGGCTGAGAGTTCAGTGCAGTTTGACCGTTTCAGTCACATTCAGCTGGACTTTATTTATGTAGAGACAAAATCATTTACAAGGGCAGCAATGATTATAATACAAGAAATTGAAAGTGCAAAGTGAAACATACACAAGCAAGAGTGCAGTATTGTAAAAATACTCTATTACAGGTTTTAAAGTACTCATTAGGTGCAAGAATGGCCCCTGTTAGTGTGTTGTATGATAGATTTACATTCACTTATATTCACCAGGTGGACACAAACACGACTCCAAATGAATGGTAGTGTTGCTCCATAACTGCTGGATGTGGATATAAGCAGCTGTTTGCTAAAATGACAGCGTTTATACTTTCCCTCTCTAGTTGGTCTAGTCTAATCCTTGAAATGTGGCAAAAAAAAAAAAAAAAAAGTGACTGCGGGCTTTCAGCATTTAGTAGAAGCACCTGCTCCCTCCACTTCACAGTCATGGTACTGGTTAGACAGAGAGAGACAGTGTGAGGGAGAAAGTAAAGGGAAGACATCAAAATAAATTGAGAGTGAGCAAGATTGGAGCTCAGAAGGGGAAAAAGAGAAAGACAGAGCAGCGTTGACTTCAGATCAGCAGGGATGGTGACTGAACAGAGGTCTGGTTCAGATACTGGCAAGTCCCTAAGGGACAATCAGACGGAGATGTGGCCCAGTTCCCGTCTCTCCTCCTCCTCCTCCTCCTCCTCCTTCCCTCCATTTCCTCTCTCTCTGTCAGTAGAGTCACTATCTAGACCTTCCCTGTCCTCCCATTTGAAGCTCTCGCCAGGATATGGGATCCGGGGCTCACTGTCTGACTCTTTTTGTTTTCTTTCCTGTCTGTCTGCCGGGCCGACCCGGCCTCACCATCACAGCACACAGGACCCAGTGATGTCCGACTGGCTGCCCGGCTGCCCCTCAGTCCACCATGCCCTCATCGACAAAAAGGGAGTCATTGTGCATGCTGTGTGTCCCAACAATGAGCGAGTTAATATGAGCCAAGTATTCCCACAGGATTCAGGAGGGTGGTGGGCGATCCGGCTGAGGGACCCTGCTGCTCCCAAACTCCGGCCCCCGTCAATTACTGTCCATCCCGTCGTCTTCGGTTGCATCACTTTCTTGCTGTTCTCCTCTGATGATCTTCATTTCAGCTGCAGGCTGCTGTCCTGTCCTCACATCGCTGCTCACCCTTCCTGCAGGGGACCCTGTGGACATGGTTTATGGGTCACCACAAATTACAACTACAGTGATCTATTCCAAGTCAAGTCAATTTTAGTTGTGCAGCAGTTTTCATACACAATGGCATTTCAAGGTGCTTCACATCAGCATAAAAGCAAATGATCAACATGATTAAAGTCCAGATATGTCTGTTGATTTTGTATCACATTCAAAAGGATGATAAATTATATAACAAGAGAAATATTACAGGGTTTTTATCTGAAAAGAGATCTCTTATTAGCCATGCTTGGTCCACAACTTTGCTCCAGACTGAAATATCTCAACAACTATCAGATGAATTGCTGTGAAATTGAGGACAGACATTCATGGTGCCTAGAGCAGGGGTGTCACACTCAATTTCACTAAGGGCCACACTGAAATGAGAATCACATCAAGAGTCAGACATACATAATTTATTGACATGTTTTTATTTAATCTAAAAAATATCTTTGATTGTATTGTTGCATAGCCGTCTCACATACAATTTGGTCTACATAAAGCCCTAATAAAGCCAACTCATAACAATCTGTTTCACAGGCCTGAATATGACATGATGAATCACTTTGCTTTATCTTTGAGCTGTGATTGCAAATCGGCAGCTAGCTGATCCACTCGACTGACCGTGGTATTTCTAGCAAGATTGACATTTGCAAATGCTTGTCGTTTATTGGGGCATGCAATGTCGCAAACTTTTAGCATACAGTTTTTCAGGAAATCCCCCGCTGTGAGTGGCCTCCCTGATTTGGCTTTTTCCTCTGCTATGATGAAACTTGCCTTTAAAGCTCCATCACTTTGAGATTTGGCTTGAGGACACATAATTTGCTGTAGGTGCATCGCTCTTTTCAGTTCGGCGATTTTCTGAAGCCTCTGTTCGCTGTCAATGGCTCCATATCTCTGCGTGTGTGTGGTTTCAAAATGATGATGCAAATTATATTCCTTGAAAATGGAGATGGTCTCATGGTAAATAAGACACACAGGCTTCTCTTTACACTTAAGAAGTATTTAATCTCCCACCTCTCTTGAAATTGTTTGCATTCAGCATCAACTTTCCTGTGGTTTGATTGGTTTGACGTGCATGGGGCGCAGACCACAGCTACAACTGGATGGCAAAATTTATTGAGAACCGAAACGGATATGCAGGCCTGATCAAAATTATTTGTGAGGAGCTGGATTTGGCCCTCGGGCCTTGAGTTTGACACATGGCCTAGAGGATGAATTCAAATAACTTTGGTGATCCCCTGACTTTTCATAGTGCCACCGGCAGGTCATAATTTATGCACTTATCTAGTGAAATTTCTCAACATCAATCAAGTGGACTGTCACAAAAGATATTCATGATCCTCAGAGAATAAATTTTATTGGCTTTGATGAGCCTCTAAATCTTTTACTATCAGCTTGGTATTTGTTGTTTGAAGAAAATGTCTCATGATTCCCATGAAATTTGGTCAAAATAGGTCAAAATTTAATTTCGTCTGATACTTTGGTTTATGACAAAACACCTGCAAAACTAAGGACATTTCCACCAGCCTTAAACACTAAACTAAGATGGTGAACATGGTAAACATTATACCTACTAACCATCAAACCACTAAACATGTAAGCATTGTCAGTGTGAGCATATTAGCGTGCTGCTGTTAGCATTTTGCTCAAAAGCACTGCTGTTGTCTTTACTGTGGCTGTTTTCAACTGTAAACAAGTGTTATGCCTCAGACCATCTAATAAAATTAACTTCTGCCCATGTGCTTAGAAAGAAGACTAAATGTGGAACCCCCTCTAGATAAAAAAATTCCCATCACCATTATAATTTGTGCTGCACTGAATTGCATGTTCATCATGTGCATGAGGCTTCCTCATATTAGCATTCACATGCTTTCATATGTCAGAGATATTCACCAGGTCCTAACATCATTTGAGATACAGATTTTGGAGACAGGGTTATCCATAAAACCCTGCCCTGTATCAATAGTTCCCCTGTGATGCAGCCCTTCAACCCCACAAGTCAAGGCAATTACAGCAAACATGATTAGCCACATTTGGCACTGAGTCAGTGTTTGGTTAGAGCTAGTGAGCATGAACAGTAGTTCCCTTCAGCTGCTTGTAAACAGTAATGTCAGAATTGGCAGGGTTTTGGGTTTATAGTGGATACAAGCCTATCAAAAGGTCATTGAGAGAGTAATACTGACTTTGACATTGGAAAGGTGGAAGATGTCAAGATGTGAGCACTTTGTCTAATACTGAAAATATGTGAGTATGGTGGAAAGTTTGACAGAAAGCTATGAGGCTCAGCATTAAAGGAAAAGGCTGGTGTTGTTCTATTTTTTTTTTTTATCAATAAATCTTACTTTAAAAAAAGTTAATTTCTCTCTACATACTTACTGACTACCCTACCCTGTCTGAGGCACTCAGCCCCAAGCCCATTGGTTCCTACTGTGGACGTAAATCTGTAAAGAATAGTTCATAAATATACAGTTTAATTTTTTAAAAAGGCTATGTAATTTCCAAAACACCTAGGCACTGCAGTTTTTAGCATCATAACTCAAACAGGAGTAAATAGTGCATTTGTCAGGGACTATTTCAGTGGTGGATTAATACACATTTAGTTCATTAGTGAATTCAGTTTATTAACCTTTCAGAGATTTATAGCAATTGTCAGACAGATAAAACTACAACAAAAGGACATTACAGTTAACAGTTACAGACAGATATCAAACAGCATAGTGCACCGGTTTTAAGGATCTCTGAGCATCTGTGTAGTCTGCAAAGGTGGTATCGTGTAGCCTCGTCACCATAGAGATGATGTGATGCATCACTGAGGATTGCCTGCCCTTTTCTCACCACATGATGATGAAGGAACATGTCATCAAGAGCTCTATGGCACAGAGGAATAAGGTATTTGAAGACATATCATTGTTAGTTTTTTGTCTTGTTAATTGTAAATAAGAACAAAATAGATTATCGCCAAACTCATCCTTTAAGCAAGATATTAATAATAGTAATAAAAAAAAAAGTATCTAATTTTCCATATGAAAGAAACATTTCCTTTTATCTGTGTTTATGAGCAACATGTCATGATTGTCACAGTTGGCACAGTTGGTTGTCAATCAAGTGTCATCTCAGCCTCCTGGAGAACAGATCAGGGGTGAGGATCTTTTCAGCCTCGCCTAACATACTGTACATACATATTCTGACAACCAAATGGGTATTTTTACAGGTCGGTGTTCATGACTTAAAACAAAACTTTAAAACTTCACAAGCATATAAGCGATTACCGAGTTACACATCTTTACAAATACATGTTTCAGGGAAGAAAAAACAGGGACTTTGAATACAGCTAACAGCCTCAGCAGACTCTTTTATCTGATGGCCAGAATGTAGGAAAGTAACACAGGTAAGATCTTGACATTACTCCATTATGTTTCAAGTCTATGTGCAAGGTTTAGCGTGCCATCGAACAATAGGCTGCTGGTATGCCTGCGTGTGTTTCTGGGCCAACTGCTAATTTATGTTTCATGCTCTGTGTAGGATTGACGTCAGTGGCTGCCAAGAACTGCAAGCATCAACAACACACACAACAACAACACTGATGTAACCTTGACAAATGTAATCTTCTGTATGTTTTTCAGTATTCAGATGTGAATGATAAACAATGTCCTTTCATTGCATGCTTCCAAGGTACGGGTATCAACATATTAACACATTTCTGACCTGCTTTAAGTAGCTCTGCCTCTTCGACACAATTTTTCTGGTGTTTCCTTCGACATAGTGAATAGAAATACATTTCCACACATGGCTGCACAGAAGTCAAGGAGGAAATCAATCTGAGACTCATGGTTTGGAAACTGGTCAGCTGAAACCTAACTTAATAGGTTAAAACATACAAATCTGGTGATATCAGTAATATCCTTTAAACAAAGATTCAACTCATTGCCCATTCAGCACTTTTTAAATCACTTTAATCAATATTTATTAATAACAATATATGAAATGTCAGTGTTTAATGTCAGAGGCGTTGCTCATACTCTGCAGCTCCCCTCGGCTTCATGGAGCTTTATAGAGAGTTTCAGCTCATTGTTTAGCTGTTCGGCTGAACAGCACCAAATGATAAACAGACACAGTTAGCTGTAGACTAGCTGATGAATATAGTGGAGCATTTAGCAGCTAAAGAGACAGATATTTCCCTCAGGAGTTGGTGGAGAACAAAAACAGAGCTAAAAGAGAGTGAATATTGGACTTACATTCACCAGGTGGACAGAAACACGACTCCAAATGAATGATAATGTTGCTCTGTAACTGTTGGATGTGGAAATAAGCAACATATCAACTTAAAAGATGATGATATGTCAGTGTTGTGTTCACTACTTGTCTCTGCTTCCCCCTAAGTGGCCAAAAAGTCAGTTAACACAGATTTAATTACAGTTTTTGTTTGCTGGAGACGTCTCCACCAAAAAGACCAGAACATAAAAAAAGCTCAAAAACTTGAAATGTCTTGAAACACATAAAACGCTCACTATTCAACTCAACCACCTCTCGACAACTTCTTTGCTCCAGTACAAGTGTACATGGAATTGTAGAACCTGAAAAAGTGTTGTCAGTGATCATGATCCATATATTTCCTCCAAATAGGGTTGCAACAATCAGACGATGAATTCATGGGGAGATATTTGAGGCATATCTACCATTGGGTGTAATAAGGACATTCATTTCATGTTTTGATATCAGTCTCTCAGTGTTGAGGAGCAAACAGTTTCTTTTTAGAGCTGCAATTTTGCAACATTACAACAGCAGAATAAAACAGAATACTTTTTCTCAGCTTTCACTTCTTCTATGCTATTACTATACCTGCACAGAGAATCTCTTTTTCTGGGAATTCCTCAGGAGCGTTTGTTCACCAAAACTTTTGGAAATTCACTGAATGAGAGGATATTAGAGGGAGAACTTTTTGTTATAAGCTCACTGCCAACCGAGGGAAAGGAGGAAGGGGGTCGTCATTTCCAAGCCAGCGCCACATCTCCGGAGTCCCCCATAATCGCTGGCTAATGGCGAGCTTCCTTTCATAGGGTGGAAGGATTATCTCCACATGACAGCTCCATCTCCGCTGATCTGCCTCAGATTTAGACACGAGTTTGGGATTTGACACATGACATGATGGTAAGAAAAAAAAAAGATCTCTGTGGGAAAGCACTGAGAGATGAATAGTTTTCATTTATGAATGTCATGAGGTGAGTTCCTGTAAAGATTTCACAATCACCAAGTCATTAGTGGGCTGTTTACACTCAAAACAGATATATTTCAATGCACCTCGGTTTCTAATTTTCTATTTTTCCCGTTGCTACTACAATAGAGCTGCTGTTTGGTGGAAACCTTGCACGTCAGAGAAATAAGAAACAGCTTTGTTCTTATCTTAACTGTAGATTTCTAAGGCTGTCCATAAGGGTTTGAAACATTTTCCTGAGCATAAAGGTTGGGAAAGTTGTTGTTTTTTCAACCTACAGAGAAGCATGTAATTAATTTTTAGCTAAAACATGAAACAACTGTTACAGTATGTTTTCCTAAAAAATGACACCAGTTAACCATGTATTGCCTCTCACGTGTGGGGAAAATGAAACACCTCTGAAGTCGTCACACAGCTACGCTCTCATTGCAACCAGGGAATGTCGATCGTGCAACATTTGACCTAAATAGAGACTTAATAACCTCATTCTGGATGACCAGACTGGATCAGCGTCCGCTAATCCTAAATGCCACATCTGGGAGCTGAGAGGGCCCCTATCCTCTCTCTGCTTTTCTAGGATAAACAGATCCAGAGCTGAGAGATTTGAACTCTGAGCATCGACTCGTGTAAGATTAACATTTGGCTTTTGGTTCGAGTTCTTTGCTTTTTGGTTTCATTTATAGGCCGTCAAGCAAAATGGTCGGCGATGTGAGTGGATATTACCAAGAGATGTTGGATTGATCGTGGCATTATTAGATTAATCTGCTTGTATAAATTCATTTTATGCTCAAATGTAGTGGGGGGCTGACAGAAGGTGCCTCATTTTTTTCATTTGAAAGACCCTAAAAATATATTACATTACATTCATTTGGCACATGTCATTGTTCAAACTAAATGACCCTAAGTGTATTCAAATGTAATAAGTAAAAGAACAAAAATGAAAGCACTTTTCCTCCCCTGGCAGGTGAAACTGCTCAACCTGATCACTTCCACAGTCACAGCGGAATCACCCAAACACATAATTGTGTTAGCTTACTCAAACAGAAACACTATACACTACTGTATTATACTATACAATACTACACTACACAACACTACATTGTCCATGCTACACTACACAGTACTATACTTGACTATATTACAGTACATTATACAATACTACTGTTCAATACTATACAATACTGCACTACACACTATATTTGTGTGATTGCTGAAAGCACACTATTGTTATCCAAAGCTTTATTGTTCTTTTTCTTCTGTATGTTTTTCGCTGGCTAAATACCTCGCATACTTTAATTTACAGAATCTATTCATATATCAATACGTTCAGCTCTTTAAGGACATTTATGCTATTAGTTTTTATTTTTTACAACTTTCTTACTTTTAAAGATTTTAAGCTTTATGCAACATTTTTTTTTACAATGTAAGTAAATGTGAGAAAATGACACACATACAGACTTACACATGTATACATACTGTACATCATACATACATACATACATACATACATACATACATACATACATACTGTACATCATACATACATACATACATACATACATACATACATACATACATACATACTGTACATCATACATACATACATACATACATACATACATACATACTGTACATCATACATACATACATACATACATACATACATACATACATACATACTGTACATCATACATACATACATACATACATACATACATACATACATACATACATACATACATACATACATACTGTACATACATACATACATACATACTGTACATCATACATACATACATACATACATACATACATACATACATACATACATACATACTGTACATCATACTTACATACATACATACATACATACATACATACATACATACATACATACATACATACATACATACATACATACATACATACATACTGTACATCATACATACATACATACATACATACATACATACTTACATACATACATACATACATACATACATACATACATACATACTGTACATCATACTTACATACATACATACATACATACATACATACATACATACATACATACATACATACTGTACATCATACATACATACATACATACATACATACATACATACATACATACATACATACATACATACATACTGTACATCATACTTACATACATACATACATACATACATACATACATACATACATACATACATACATACATACTGTACATTATACTTACATACATACATATATACATACATGACAAATTAAAGGAAAAACTGGTACAGGCCTGAATGCTTGACCCCTTGAGGGGATCTGGTGGCTCTGTTATGCTTCGGGGGGAATTTTGCTGGCATGGTTTGGGTCCACCTGTCCCCTTAGAGGGAAGGGTCAGGTATGATGAAACATTTCTATCCTGATGGGAGTGGTCTCTCTTCCAGGATCACAATGCCCCAATTCACAGGGCATGTGCATTTTCTAGTTCGTGTTACACTTTACAATGTGTAAGTGACTTTTTAAATACATATCTCTTAAATGTAATGTACCATGGTAACCAAATTCTGCAAAGTTGTACAGATGTGGATGCTGAACAAGTGTGTTGTATTTGTAGCAATGTTTATGTAGCAATGTTATTTCAGCTGTCAGCATTCACACGCATTTTCCGCAGGAAATGCATTTCTGGTATACAATACTATACTATACTATACTGTACTATACTATACTATACTATACTATACTTTACTATACTATACTATACCATACTATACTATACTATACTATACTATATTATACTGTAATTTACTATACTATACTATAATTTACTATACTATACTAGACCATGCTACACTACACTATACTATACTATCCATGATTTCATCCAGTATTTTTAGACTCAACATATTTATATTTGACCACTTTTAGACACACACAAACACACACACACACACACACACACGCACGCACGCACACACACACACACACACACACACACACACACACACACACACACACACACACAGACAGAAGTGGAGAAGGCTTTAAAAGAGAAAGATCTTCATGTCGGGAAATCTAATGTACATAGAATATAACTGAGCTGTTAATCACCCGGCACACCCTCTGGCTCATTTTTCATACAGAGGCCAACAAATGCTGTTGTCAATCAGTCCGACGAGACGCACCTCCTTTCCAGTTGGGAGCGCACCGGGGCTTCGCATCTGGATTTTACGCGTCGGTCGGTCCACGCCTACAAGACTGCCCGCCTCCCCCGCTGCAACCCGCACACTCGGCTGTGGGCTTTTCACGGCGGAGACCTGTCGTCCTCTCCCCCTTTACAGCTTTTCCAGTTTGTCAGATCTCGGCTCTCTTTCCTTCAATGGCCGTCCGTGGCGTGATTTGCATTCAGCAGCGCAATAGTTAATGAGTGCCGGATGCGCCCTCACTCCAGCAGACCGCTACAGTACGAAGATGGCGTCGGAGGGAGCCAGCGGAGAGCAGCCTCCTCCGGTACAAACACTGGCAACCGCCGTGCTGGGAAGTGTCGACACGGTAAGACATGAGGCTATAGGAAGATATGAAAGCTACACGGGTGTTTTTATCGGTGTGGCATTGAAGTAGTCACAGTGTAAAGGGGGCGGAATGCAGTGCGCATCTATTTCTCACAGGCTCGTGAAGCAACAGCGGTGGCCAGCGGGATCCTCGCGACAATGTCTGGAGAAAAACAAGGGGTTCGTGTCGGTTTGGGGTGATAAATCACCCAGAAAGGCTCTAACAGGCTCTCAAATAGGCGGACAACACGTTTTCTTTTTAATTTCAGACATGATAGTGAATTCTTTTGTTCGCCCCTTGGCTGCTTTAAACATTCATCCCGCAGTTGAAATGTTATCCTGCGCCTGATCGAAGAGAAACCGTCGCTTGCTACACAGGTTGATATATATAACAGTAAATGAGTTAATACGCAGAGACTTAAAGCAACCTGTTTGGCTGGCTGCATGAGAGTTAAATCCTAAAATAGAAGATCTATCAAGGCCGGTGACAGATGTGTTCCCTGCCAAGGGTGAAAAATATTTCAGTCCACCTTTTTAAAATTTGTTTGCAAATGATTTTCTGTTATGACTCAGAGGTTCTTGAGGTTGGTCTGTGGAGCTGATTGTGGCATGAAAATGGTTCTTTTCTGAAGTGGCCCTGCACCAGTCAGTCCAGTATGAATCCTCACAGGCTCCCACAGCTCACCTTACAAAGCTGTGAGTCTTTCCACGGGTTATTCTGACTGTCAGACAAGACCAGCAAGTCAAGTCAGAGTGTTTTTTTTTTAAGAAGTATGTGATTGTTGTCCCTAACCTTTGTTGAGCTTCACCTGTTTACACACACCTAGTTGTGATTTCTCTCGCTTGCCCTTTCGCAGGTTGAAGCATATGTGGCAGGGCAGCGGCTCTCCACCCCTCTGTGCAAATTGATCAATCTGTTGGCCCTGGCTGGAGGGAGGTCATGAAGCCTTTTGCTTCCCTTTCGCTGGCTCCATGATGCAACCCGTCAGATTGCTGTTATCGACCTGACACCTAATGCAGAATGGGCAGTGATGCCTTTGCTGCTTAACTACGAACAGGCTTAGTTTTCGTCCTTGTCCTGTTATAATGAACTTAACCTTTGATTAATGCGGCTCCACATCCCATTAAATCACAAAAGCACGTCTTCAGATGTGAGATTGAAGAGGTAGGCCGGTGGAAATGTTGCCGGAATAGAAAGCAGCCACAGTCCCTGAGGTGGGTGGGTGGGTGGTAGTGTGGGTGTTGAGGTGGGGGTGGGTTTGAGTGGTGAAGAGATGGTGGGAGAAGAGCTGCGGGGGTGGATGGAGGGCAGAGGCAGCATGGTGGGGGGGTGGGTGGAGGCCTGGTTCACCAGACACCTTTCTAAATTGGTCTTAATTTCAGTGACTCAGCTGGCATAGCTGGGAGTACTGGGAGCGCGCTCAGAACTGCCTCGAGGCTACTTTACATTTAGCGTCGAGGCGAACAGGTGCTCCAGAGACATGGGAGCTGGGCAGCCTCCTCAGCTCTGTCTCACCCATCTCTCTGCCAGCACACTCCTCCTTCTCCATGCTCCAGCCAACGAAAAGGGGCTTCCGCCTCCAAGCCGGGCCCCCCCCTCCTCTCCCCCCACCACCATCATGCCTGCTGTGGTTAAATAAAGCACTTTGCTCTTTGCTTACCCCTGTCAGACTCTCTGTTGTTGGCCAGAGGTGGGGGAAGCTTCTTGTTTGTGAGGACTCTGGAGGACCGGCCCACATGGTCCAGAGAGGGGTCAGAGGTCAATGAGAGGCACTCTGTCAGTCACCTCCCACTCATTTACCATAATAAATGTTAGTGTGGCAGACAATGTGTCTACAACTTGTTCTGAAGTTAAAGGAAAGCAACTTGGGTTTTATTTTTACCAAGTGATGAGATCTGATAATGCGGCAACATTACTAAAAGAGTCCAACAAGACAAGACAAGCAGTCAAGGTGTAAGAAAAAAACCCTTCAGTTCACTTCAGATCTTTATTGTCCTACAAGAGGAAATTCTTTTTGCAGCAAGGGAACATAAAAACATATACACAATAAAAACAAACCAAGATAAGACGTCAATTAAAGTGTTGGTTCTATACATGCAGTTCAGACAAGGATGTATGTTAAAAGCAAAGAAAACAGCAACAAGGAGCATAAAGATAAAAATGACTTTCTGAACCATTTATTTGGAGGTGAAACTTAAAGTGAGCACCTGCTAAATGTTTATTTTTAATCTCTGCACAGAAAAACTTTACGCGCACAACTATGGCAACTACAGTAGGTCAAAGTTGAAGCAGAAAGTCGATCTGCAAAATAAAATAAAAGATGGTGCAATTGGATAGCAGTTTTCATGTCTGCCGTCTTTTCACCTCCAAATAAGTTTGGTAAAACTGGTCTCATATGACCACTTGAGTTCTTTGTCCTGTTAGACTCAATTAGAAATTCAGTTGATAAGTAAAAATGTTACCTTAACAGACAGGAATGATACCAAAACTACAAAATAAAGCCTAGATTGTAGAAAAAACTTAATTTCCCTCAAAATGTGACCGATTCAACCCCATCTTCAAACCTATCATCTATTGTGTAATGGAGGCCTTTGAACGGTCACCAGTTGTTATGTGGGATATGCTGCCATATTGGAAGAGTGCCATTAACATGAGTGGCTGTAATGTCATGGCTTCTTCCTCCTGACAACAACATTTCTGTGCTGTGATACAGGGGTTCAAATTACCTTGTAAACAAGTTGGTTAAAGGGCTAGTTCACCCAAATACCTCTAGTGGTATCTAACCATGCAGATATTTTGGGCTTTTCCAGGTTTTGAGATGTTTATCTCTGAGATTTCTGTCTCTAACCCAATACAACGGAGCTAAATGTGATTTTGTTAATCAGGTATTGCCCATGCTGTGGCTGATCCACATTAACCTCTTTTACTCCCTGAGGACGCGGGTGACATTATTGTCTTTCAGAGGCTGTAGTGGGCTCAGTTTTAAAGCTACTTATATAATGTGAAACTATCCAACCTACGGCATCCATTGGTACCATCCATGTCATGCTAGCTTGTCGGGAAGGGGGCTAAATAATGCGGCAATATTAGGCTAAATTTTGGCGAGGGAAAAACTGGCATGGCCATTTTCAAAGGGGTCCATCGACCTCTAACCTCAAGATATCTGAATGAAAATGGGTTCTATGGTTACCCACAAGTCTTCCCTTTACAGACATGCCCACTTTATGCTAATCCCATGCAGTTTTGGGCAAAAACCACACAGTTTTTTGCATGCAGTATAAACATGTTATTTTCGCCTATTCTAAAAATGGTGTATTTGAATATTTCTGCATACTGGGGTCCCTAAACAGTCTTGGAATTGCATAAAGTCGGTATGACTGGAAAGCTGAGACTCTTGTGGATTCAGTGAGACCAATTGTATTCATGTGTGATGATGTTAGTCTCCATAGTAGCCATTTCATTGTAGAGAGACCACTTTTTGAAATTTGACCTAGCTGTAAAAAATGACCTATTGTGACCTCTAGGATAATCACAGCCTCACAAAACTTTAAAACCACAAACTAGAGACCTCAGCATTAAGAAGATGTTTGGCTTTCCTAGGTTTATTGACAATAAGGGAGTTTCTGAGCAATTTCCAGAACAGAAGTGCTCGCTGTGTAATCGCTGAAAAATGCAATTCTTACAGAAATCTCCAAATGTCAAAAGTTTTTGATATCAAATCACAGCATGAATTTTTCTTTGGTGATCCTCAGGGTCTTGGTATTTTAATGTGGTTTTTTGGAGGGATTTTTGACCATTTTTCTATCAATTCTCGAGTGGTCAAAAATGGTTGAATGTGCACCAAATGCTATCAACCCAAAAATTGCTGCAACAACTTATGAAACATAATTGAGCATGGCAATGGCCATCATATACTTCCATCATAATGTTCTAAGCCCTTATACACTCTAAACTTTCAAAATTTGAATAGGTGCCTAACCAAAACACAATGTTCATTACAGATTTATTTCTAGAAAAACTTGACTCACAGTGCTGAACTGCATCTTAAATTAATCTTCAGGCCCCCAGCTTTCAGATGATGTATATCACTTCTATGTGACATATATTGTTGAACTGCTATCTCTTCCTAAGCATCCCATGTTCCCCCCAAAATGGATCTATGATGGGGGGGTTGGGAGTGAAAGAAGTTCAATACAGTTTCATCATCAATGTTTCATTCAGTCACAGTGGACTCAATTTGTAGTGCCACAGCAATCCCTGGCCTAATGTTACCTTACATTAAAATGATTTCAATTACATAGTGAGGTATGCATATTTTAAATTTTGGGAAAAGAGAGCGCTGGTATCTGATTGGTTCTCTGTCTCGACAGACACCCTGAGTTTAGGTATCTGAGAAAAAGTTGTCACCTGTCACTTACCTTTAGGGGTATGTGAGTAGATAGTTTTTGTTTTATTTGTCCAGGTTTTGAGACTTCCACCTACACCACAGTACAGCGGAGGTGAACAGAATTTTGTTTGTGGAGCTTACTTGAAAAAAATCATGTTCAAAAATTCACAGCAGCATGTCTGTCCAGAAACAGTGTCCTGTCCACAGACCTTGCAGTAAACTGTTTTTGATTTTTTCAATCGAAAAACTGGTGATAGTGTGAGACAGATATCTCAAAACCTGGACAATAAAATCTATCTGTGTAGCTAGATTCTATGAGATTCTATTAAATGAAAATGCATTTTTTATGGTCATTTTAAGCTCATCTGACCCTTCAGTTCATATTGATTTCCTCATCTTGGTGGCATTTTCGTCGTAACCATTGGTAACCCCTCAAAGGCGTCTATTTACAGGCTGTCATATCACACAGTTTTGTGCTTCAAGTAACAGGACACAAGATTGTGAGAAACTTACAGGCCTAAACAGGCTTTTGCCAGCAGAACACAGTGGAGGAACTTGCACAGAGTAAGCGGTTCCTCTCCCTTGTGGCTCAGAGTAAAATGACACAGGCCTTATTAAGTGGACCGGGGCTAACAGTGAGCCTCTGAATGCCAGCCAGGCTGCTCGTGCCCTTGGCGCACAGCACATGGCTCATGGAACAAATTAGTGTTCGCTTCCCTCACCTGCTCACTGTGCAGAAATGCCAGAGAGAAGGAGCCCTCTGCCCTCCACCCTCACTTCACAACCACCCGAGGCCCCGTGACAGGACAGCATGGCTCAGGGTTGCCGTCCATCAAGGCTCCCTGAGTCGTCCAATTCTCTGAGCGATGAAAATGCTGCCGGGAAAAAAGGGGGCTCAGGGATCGATTGGAAGGCTCGATGCGAATGAATCAATCCCTTGGAATCTCTTTGGCTTTTATTTCCAAGCTTGCCGTGATCACATCAGTATAAAAACGTGGTTTGACTAAACTGAAACATGTGATTGATGCAACACTTTCCAGCTCCTTGTTCTGAAAATAAAAAAAGGTCCATAAGAGTGAGCAGGCACCAGACCTAAAAACTGATTTCTTGATAAAACGTGATGTTTCAGCACCTGTCTCGAGAAAGCTTTTCTGGCTAAAACATCACATTTTAAGTGAAAGCACTGGCCTGTTCATTCATTTAGATTTATTACCTCTGTTCCAGTTGTTTGAGCATGAACTTTTCCCCCTTATGGTGAAATAAACAATGTCACAGGAGCGTGTAAAGGACACAGAGAAGGCAGCAGCTTGTTGAAAGCTCAGACTGGCCTGTTCGGAGTCATATTTTGTGCTTGTTGGTTGAGAGAGACCTCTGGAGACGTGTGTAGATCCTTGATGAAATGGAATAATCTTGGCTGAGGTTGAGATGTAGTTTTGTAAATCAGGCCCAAATGGCTGGTTGACAACTAGACGTCACCAGAATGAGTAGGTAGCAATCAGCCTGATGTGCTTCAGTGCCTAAGAAGCTCTTCACTTCCTCCATTTGCCTCTTTGGTTATAAAGGTTTTATTGAACAAATAGCCTGATGTAAAGCTTCCAGATATTGGGAATGCAGCTGTGCCTCCAGAAGGCTTTCTCAGCAGATGGCTGCAGTAAGTCGCCAACACAGTAATTGGAAATTCTTCTGTCACTGAGATCCAGTGTTATCTTTTGGCCTCTCTATGTGAAGTTACTTCATTTCTGTAGTTGTCCAGCCAAGAATGTCACTAATTTTTCTCACTGAGGTTTTGCTTTGAATGAGTACAATGCCATTCAAGGGCCCTTAACACAACAATTTGACACTGTGCTGTTGTAATGTTTAGGGATGTGATCTGGAAAACACAGGGAAATTGCTGTCTCCCTCTTCTTCTCCTTTTGTCTCCTTCTCTTAAGACATTTTAGATAATTATTTGATTATCCCCCAAAAATTATGACTTGATGAAAAATCCTCTTGATTTATTGTTGAATTTTACATCTTAACTCTAGAAAGGCCATGCTTCTGTCACAAAAGTAAATTCACTTGACAGAATGGCCTCTTCCTGAGTATTACATTATCATAATATATATCAGGGCTGCAACTAACAAATATTTTCATTATTGATTCCCTTCGCCATTTCCATTGCCCAAGGTGACATCTTCAAAATGCATTATTTGTCTGAATAACAGTCCCAAACCCAAATCTTCAATTTACAAAGATATAAAACTAATTCTCACATTGAGAAGCTGGAACCAGAGATTGTTTGGTATGTTTTCTTGAAAAATGACTTAAATTATCCATCAGTTATCATTAATCAACAAATCATTTAATCTCTACTGTGTATATATAGTATATTATTTATTATTATGACTACTGATGAATTAACATGCAAAAAGCATGTTGATGCTATAGCTTATCCTGATTGAGTGAATTCTCACTGAAAACCTACTTTTGGGGCATTAAAACTGTAATAATGCAACCTTTTTATTCTCTGATCTTAAGTTTCTATATAAAAGCTTTACACAACCCTGCCAGCTATAGAAGCTAGTTTAAAAAATACATAAGTGTTAAATGGAACAAGCCCTTGTAATGGAATGGGTCTACCCAGAAATTAATGATTTAAATAGAATTAAATCAAGTTTGGAAGTAGTGCGCCAGGTAATACTGAAAAACAAATGTTGTTTTTAAATGAGCAAAATCCTGAAAGGAAATGGTTATATTTCTTAAGTTCACACCTCTTTTGGATTTGAGCAAACCCCCCAAATAAACAGTAATTTTGTGGTTTTAATGAACACTAACTGTTTGTGTATCACAGACGAAGTGATTCACAGTCAGGAATAATAAGAAAGTTTGAGATGACATTGACTTGACCTAAAACAAGTCCTGCCTTCTTCCTATGAACCCACTAGACCGAGGCAACACATGGCCGTTTTTGCTTTTTAAAAGTGGACCAGAAAAAGCTTTTAATTGACATGAGGGGAAGCATGAAGTGGTCTGGTCACTCCCAATTATAGTCATCTCCACCCGTAAGCCCTGCGGTCACCACTGACCATGTTGGTGTTTAATGACCTAGCTAGATGTAATTAGAACTTAATAGCTTTGAGGCAGAACGAGACATCTAGCCTAATTTGAGGGCTGCACTTAATGAGACCAGTTGGACACTGGGAGTTAGTGGTGCCTTTGTCATGTAAGCAACTTTTTTTTAAATTCTGGTGGAGTTCACATGAAGTTGGCGCCATCTTAGATGAGTGTCATACAATATAATTTTTTTGGTTTTGATCTTTTTACCAGTTGCAGCTGCATAATACAGCATAACCTTTTCCACCATCGGTAACATTGTAGGTAGGTAGGAGTCCAAAGTCCGAATGATTTGTGTAATGCTGAAAGCTGTACATGTTACTTGGGATTTGGCTCAAAAAAACATTGTTGATGATAATTCAAGGAACTGTGAGCATATGTATATATACATGCTAACGCTAGCATGATTGTGAAAACAACTTGGTGGGTATTGAAGAAGTATTAAGGTTTAATATTTGTGTTTGTGTTGATTGCATGATTGTGACATGTTTTTGTCCTGTGTTACAGAAATGTGAGTTCAACATGGATAACCTGAGCAAGCCAGAGCTGCTCACCTTGCTGAGTATCATGGAGGGAGAGCTGGAGGCCCGAGACCTGGTCATAGAGGCCCTGAGGGTGAGTCCAGACGACACGCTCTGTACTTCTTAGCTAAAACACTGCTGTTGTCGGGTTAAATTGAACACAGTCTATTCAGAGCAGATTGACTTTGTGCACAGTCTTGAGATGAGACGATTAGCTGTAATTATGACCCAGAATTGAGTTTGTGTCACTTGGTTTAATGACCAATAAATGTGATGAATTCTTCCAAATGAATGCGATATCACAAAATCTGAATTGGTGGCGTTATCCCAGAAATATGCAGAACACTTGTGTGACCGTGATGACAGACTCTGTCCCACTGTTTCTTTCTTTCCTTTGTAATTACCCACAGATAAGCAGCCTCTCTAATTGCCTTCGTTGAAAAGGAACTGGCTGAGCGACTGGTTAGCACTTTGTTTTCTTGTTTTCCTGAAAGGCCAGTGTGCTCAAATCCGTGTGTCCACCCAGCACCATCCACTCAACTAGCAGCGATTAAACAGATGATTGAAGTTGCTGGTTCTGGCTCCTGTTGTTCCTCAGTAACCATTGATAACCAATTAGGTGGATGCTGCTTGAGTTAAGGGTGTAATCGATTTTATTTGCCAGTGGAAATCTGAACCTGGAAAACAAGGGACATCTCATAAATTATTTATTTAGTGAACTTTGAGGATGCCAAGTTAGTCTTTTCAGTTAGCCACTTCAGTAGGTAGCCTACCTGCCCAGGGTGAGAAATGAACTTTTTAAAATGTGAACACCTACCAGCTACTGACAGATAAATGTTCAGTTTCACCACCATTCAATAGTAAATCATTATTTTGTCTCTGAAATCTACCAGCCACTTTCATATTTTACCAGCATTTGGCTGGTGGTTGGTGCTAATTTCTCACCCTGCTCTGTTTTAAAATATAATTGGATGGTAAAATGGTTATTTGGGGGAATTCCCAGCCACACTATCCAGTGCACACACACAAAAAAGATATACAAGTTCACTCTTTGTTGCCTTTTCAGATTACACCTTGATTTTTGTTTCTAAATGTTTTGACAATTTGGATCTGTTTCAGAGATTTGAAGGCAATTTGCAGCACATTTTGTGTCCTACACCAAAACCACTAGATGTTTTCAATCAGCAATCTTGCAGCAAACTTGTAAAATCAATAAAAATAATTGAAGCAGTGGTCACACATCTCCACAGCTGGTGGACAAGCAAACCAGAACATGTGGTGTTTGAACCAAACTATAAAACCTGTAATGAGTGTTGAGCTAAGCAGCTTACTGTCAGCAGTTGGTCTACCTGCTATTATACTGTAGTCTGCTCTCTGCAGTATGTTCTGCACTTCATTTGAATGGTATGAAATAAGGGATAAGGTTGAGAGGTTGTGAGGTTCAGTGTTTCCAAGGCCTGAACATTTACTGTCCTTGGTGATTGAAGTGAAGTTGATATATGTGTGTGTGTGTGTGTTTTATACAGCCCGTGTAATAGCTGTACGATGAAGGCAGGGATGAGTTTAAATGGATGACATTGATCTGTGGTTACTGAATACTGATGTTGCGCAGATGATGACTCTGTGTGATGTCCCAGCAGCCGAGGAAACAACCTGTCTCGCCCTGACATTGCAGGTCACCTCGTTCTCCGCTGGGGCAGGAATACCGAGTTATTTCTGAACAAACCCTTGCATGTCCCTCTTTGGCTTTGCAGCTTTGTATTTAGGTCAGAATCTGCGCCTCAGTTTGTCCACGCCCTACTTTAAGGCTTTTTTTAATAGGCTCTTAATGTGCAACTCATTCACTACACTTTAAGCTTCAAGGCTTGTAGGTGATGCTCTGAAACAATACATAGAGCTTCAATGCTTTGCTCTGTTGCTTTGCTCCAAACACCATGCACATGTTGCGGGGATCGAACCAGTGACCTTTTGGCTGTGCTGCAGCTTTTCATAGCCGTCCCTGTTGCTATTGTGTTTTTTCACTGTTGGCCAGCTGTTCAGCTGACAGACATTTTGTTCAGTTTCCGTGATATTGAGCCTATTGTATGGCTTTACGGTCACTGACCTTGCTGATATTGAACAGCGCTCAATGACTCCTTACCTCGCTCGACACCACAGCATCGGCTTCAGACAGTAATTTGAATCTTTTTACTTTCCCTCTCACTTGTTTGCATCACCTCCCTCTTCATTTTTCATTCAGGTCCATATTTCGTGCATCGTCTTACATTTCTACGGTCTCCTTTTCTTTGAATTTAGGACAGTCTGTGCCCCAGTGTCACCTTTTCTCTGTCCCTTTGTGTTTCTGTTATTGGCTGTTTCCACCGCCACTTCACCCATATTTTCTGCTGGCATTAAGAGTCCCTGCAGGCCCCCTCTCCCCTGTGGGTGGATATCGTATCCAGGTTTCAATGAAATAAGCCTCCTCTCTGCTGCCCTGACGGCTCTCACAAAACACAATGAGCCTGTTTGTTCTGTCGCAGATAAGCCTCATCCGAGAGACAGACAGAGGCAGACAGAGGGAGAGACAGAGAGGAACAGAGATTGAAGAAGCGGGGAAAGAAAAAAAAAATCAGTGGAAGGAGTTAAGAAAGATGTGTCTACAATGAGAGGCCCAGATCGTCAGTTTGGATCTGAGTGAAGGTGATAGAGGATGGATGAGATGCAAAAGCGAGGGTGAAAAATTGAGGCCTGATATCGTCTCTGACAAAGCAGGACAGTGTGACAGAGAGGATTAAGCCAACTGCCCCCATCCACTCGCTTTCCAGTTCTCTCTCGAACCCCCCTAAATAGCTAGAAGAAAAGCATCATCTGGCAACCAGCTGAAGGGCTATCAATGTCACCGCGCAGTGATGTCCCTTTTTTAAAATCATACCACAAATCAAGCTAACCAGCCTCATTAGTCAGCATTTCCAAAGCACCTTACACTGGCACAGTTACACAAAGGTACACGCAGAACTGAGCACTCTGTCCTTGCAGTTTTAGTTCAAGTCCTTTTAGCTCTGTAGGACCAACAATTCCCCCGCCGGACCACTTAACTGCCCCAACCCCAAAAGCTTGGACCAAATTTCCATTGCTTGGCACATCTACAACGATTGTTTGTGGCGTTTGGGTGTTATTAAGAAGCTTTGGTCCTGCAGATTAATTAGCGTGTGGCTAAAGCTGGCTGAGCTGCCGTATCAGGTTTCATCCTGGAGAAAAGAAAGGAGGCCGTAAGCAGATTAGCCAAACAACAGCGATATCACATGATTACCGTGGTTGACGGCTACACAAGTCACCCATTATTTTGCGCCAAGAGCTTTTCAAAGGGCATTTGGAGACTCCATCTTTACCCATTTCTCAGAGCAGGAAACAAACTGTTTTATTTGTATTGACAGGCCAGAGCCGCAAAGCTCATTTCCAAAATGATGTAGCTGCTTTCACTGTTTTATCAACTGAGTACATTTTGGCTGAGTAGCTGCCTGAGTCAAAGTGGATAAGCTCACCAGCCAAAAGTAAAATTAAGTGATTGGCCAATGGCCATTGGCAATTTCCTGCTAATACAAAGAATAGTTTTACAAAAACACTGCGTGTAAAGACTCTTCAGTGTTGGTGATGTTGTAGAGAGAATGGGACACAGAAAATCTGAAGGTCATTAAAACTATTTTTAATGTCCTTGATATTTCAAAGACTTTCTGCCATTTCCACACTGGTAAAAAGTGAATGTTTGACTAGATGACTGTTAATTGCCAGAGAGAACAAAACCTGACAAAGTAATATTCACTCTCCTGTTAGCTCTGGTTTGGTCTCCACCAACTCCTAATTTAAATTATATTTGGATCTTTAGCTGCCAGATGTTTAAATTTCTTTACCAGATAGTCATTTATTTTCATTTTCTGTTTTTTCAATGCTGAGCAGTTAGCGGTTTCATTGCCTGATCTGGCATGCTTGAATTCAACCATGTAGTCTGTGTGCAGCTAGAGAACCGTCACAATAAGCTAACAGAAAGCTCAGGCTGTAAACGAGATGAGGCTGTACCCAAATGAGAACTTTTCAAGTTGATGTTGTGTCAGCAGTCTAGGCTGAAAATTCGCCTTTAGGAAGGGAGTAGTTATTTCACTTCTCCACCCAGTTGCATTACAATCCATATTGGTCATAGGTCAGTGGTAACATACTAGTGCTCCACATAGCGCTTCTCCTATGTGGCTGCTGACAGAGCTGTTAGCCGATGAGTCACACAGGACGGCAGTAGAGGACGTTTTGCCAACGTCTGGCTCAAAAGTAGTTTAGCTGACTTTGCTAACCTTCAGTATCAGAGCTGAGAGCGTCGGAGCAGAAAGGAGCCAGACTACTCTTTGTTTCCGTCGTCCTTCTCTGTTTTCATCACAGTTAGTTTTTGGTCAAAACTTGGTTTGTATTTGCAGTTTTGAAATATGCAATGATTTGACTGACAAAATGAGAATGGACTTGAGGACCTCTGGCCATCACATTTGGGGGGCAGCCCTACTAAGAGATGCAAAAAGCTGCGTATAGCCATTTTATTCAATGTTAACATAAAAAATATAATTTAAAGGACCAATATGTAAGATTTAGTAACATCTAGCGGAACAGAATTGGAAGAAATGGAATATAATATTCATAAATGTTTTAATTAATGTATAATCCCATGAAAATAAGAATTGTTGTGTTTTCGTTACCTTAAAAATGAGCCCTTTATATCTACATAGAGAGCGGGTCCTCTTCCGCGGAGGCTGCCATGTTGCACCGCCATGTTTCTACAGTAGCCCAGACTGGCCAAACCAAGTACTGGTTCTAGAGAGGACCTTTCATGTTTGGCAGCCACCGTAGGTTCTCTTAAACGCTTGGAAGGGGAGGGTGAGGGGAGGTGTATTCATTTGGTTGCAATCTGCAACCTCACTGCTAGATGCCTCTAAATCTAACACACTGGTCCTTTAATACAGGATTAACTAATGGTCTCTTAATAATACCGAAACATTGCAAGTAGCTGCTTCCAAATTTAATGATGTGGATACAACAAGGCACAAACATTGCCAGATCAGTAATTCCTTTTATAAATAATTGAATAAAACTTCACATACACTCATTAATTGTACTCTAAACCAACCATGATAACTGTTTGGACATTTTGTCAAACTGTTTCTAACTGTTGGGCAGTTATGTGCTGTGAGCTTTGGTCTCAGTGGGAGAGAGAGGGATCGTACAGAAGGAGGTGTCCAGATTGGATGTCTGTGCTTTTGTGAAAATGACTTGATGGGATGATTTCACTGGCAAGAAATGATCACTGGATGGAAAATGGAAACCCATTTTAGTGACCAGGCAATAAAACTAGCAGTGGATAAGCACTAGATCAGCTTGATGAGTAGTGCCTTAGTAATTGTAGCACTTTATTTACCTCCAAATTTGTATGGAACCTTTTAAAACTCAGCCTTTTCTAAAGTTTCTTTCCAATTCCTCTTAAAGTTTAAATGTCTGTAAAGCACTGCCTTGTGAATAAATTATGACTATATATAAATCCATTTGCTTTTGTTGTAACATGAGGTGGCATTTGAGTAAGAAACTAGCAATGCAAGGGTTGGTAATACCATTCCCAAAGCAGCTCCCATGCTTATCAAGTGCTTCCACTCTATAAAATAACCATTTCCAACCGAATGAGTGCTGTTCTTGAGGTGGATTGGGGTAACCATCCCTACAGACAGTGGTGTTTGGGAATCCAGATGGGCGGTCTGCTTTTTCTGCCCACCAGCATCTGGCCGTATGCGGACAGGCCTCCTCGGGAGGTCATGTGATCTGCCATATGACTAAGAGAGCCCATGGAGCTGCTGTCAGCACTGGGCTCATACATGCTTAGCACAACACAACACATGCCCCGAGCCATCAGGCTTTCTCCAGCGTCACGTTATCTCCGACCATCTAGCTATTTAAGGCATGCCCTGTTGCTGGGCTTTTCCAGCTCTTCCCCCCACTCCCTACACATACACTCAGCAATGTTTGTCTTCCTCTATATCGCTGTTCATCTCTTTTTGTTCCTGTAAAATCTTTTTATTTTGCACATCCTGCTTTCTTTATGCGTTGCTGCCCGTCCCTTACTGCTTCTTTGTTTCTATCTCTGTTTTTATCTCTTTGGACAGACAGTGTGGCATTACTCATCGTTACTGTCTTTCTTGTAGTCTCTCTCCTTGCACATAAATCTTTGAATTTGTGTCTTTTCTCTCGCTGTATCTCTCTCCCTCACTCTCCGGGCTGCACAGCTAATCCGAAATATATTAAAAAATCACAGTGCACTCCCTGAACCACAAAAAGCTGCAACTTCTTTTTTTTTTTCTCCCCCTGATAGAAAGCTTCCCCAACGAGTTCAATTGTGTGTTGTGCAAAATGTATGACCCTACAAATCATTTTATTCAAACCAAACAAAATACTGAGCAATATTATCATCTTCACCACCTGACCCATCTCCTTTTAGGTTGGTTTTCTAGATATAGGAAATTAAATTGGGTAGAGAAACCCCTTCAAACACAGGAAAGCACAGGAAATATTTACCTTTTAAACATTTTGGTTGAAAAGCCTATACAAAGAGAACATAATTATCAATATCTGTCAACAGTTACAGCCAGAATATATGCAAATTTAATTTATAATAATAAAAACACAATTAGGACATTAATGACAACCTGTGTGCATGTTTGTTTGTCTGTATCTTCTTCTTTCTCCTCCTTCTTTTCCCTCTTTTCTATGGTCTAAAACCAGGTTTACACTTCTTGGGTTAACCCCCTCTCTCCAGATACTCACACAAGCCAATCAGCATCTTGCTCTGATTGGTCAGCTGCCTAGCAACCAGACCCCCCCAACCCGGACCCTCCTTCACAGGCTTCCAAGCTCATGTTTCACTGCCACCCACTGACATGCCACTCAGGAATGAGGCAAAAAAGACTCAGTGAGTCAATCTTACTCTCCAGCCACTCCCCCCCGCATCCCATTCCTCCATTTTTGAGAAAATGGTACGACCCGTTAGTGGCTGTCTTTGGAGAGCTCCTTCTTTTTTTCTTTCTTTCTTTTTTTTGGGGGGGGGGGGGGGGGGGTGTGAAGTGCTGTCAATCTGTGTAGAAGACGGGTGCACTCCCATGGGGCTGAACTGTCTCAGAGTTGAAAGAGCATGTCTGAGTGTGTGTATGCATGTATTATGTATGTAGACTAAGGGTTGTTTTCATTATCATTAATCTGTCAGCTATTTCTTTGATACTTGAATATGCCCAACACAGGTTCCCAGAGCTTCAGGTAACACAATGCAAATCCCAAAGAGGTTATATTATTTGGCATTTTAGCTCCAGTAATGGTCGAAATGATTAACCTGTTATCAGCAAAACTATGTTTTCTTTAATTTTCAATATGAGTTTCTATTGATTGATAATATAATTGATAAATTGACAGCACAATGTGTAAAAGTGCATTCATTGAATGGGACCTCTGCATTCCTACAGTAGCTAGGTTTCATCCAAATTCAGTTTATCTTTCATCAATGTGACAAAAAATGAAACAGTTGTGTTGTGATAACTTCGCAGAGTTGTTGACTGATAGTATCTTTGCAGCGTTTGTCTGATAAACCTAAAAACTCCTGAATCTGGATCTGTTTCTCAAACCACACTTCTTGGATCTTGTATAATCGTCTTATAAGATGCTTTTATCAGTGCAGCGCCTTTCGTTTTTGCTAACGTAATGCTATGTTTGTATGAATGGCCAGTAAATGTATGTTTGCACTGAAAACAAATCGTTCTTCAGGCATTCTTTGGCAGAGAAAATATTAGAGAAAAGTCTTTATTGCATCTGATTATGGGACTGCATCATGCTGCATAATGTGACTTGTGAGTCTATTTTATTATGTTCATAGTATTAATATCTCAATATCAGTAGGGCTGTGCGATATGAAGATATATATTGTATGAAGATAATATTATGCTCTATTGTTTATTTCATTGTGTCGCAAATCAGACTTTATGGCAATATTTTTCATCATTTGGAGTCCATCTTTTGCACAGATTACATTAATAAACACAGACCAGAAACTATGTATTCATTGAATTGAAGAAAATGTGCTATATCATAATATATATCATATGAAATAAACTATATTGGGATATGAGATTTTTGTCATATTGCACAGCCCTGAATATCAGTGTGCTATCTGTTGGTCATTTCATTATGTGATTGAATTGCGTAACACAATATGTCTGTGTAGCGTATAAGAAATCAGGTTTTTTTTTAATAATCTCCAGCCTGATGAGGACCCAGTATGTTTGAAACTGGTCGGCATTTTAAACCATTAATATGAATAAAGGCTTTTACATAATTTATCTTGCTCTGCCTGAAGAACGTTTTCTTTTCTGTTAATCATTTTTTTCTCTTTTAAAGGCACCTTATGTTTCTAACAGACTTTCTGCTTGTGTTCTGTGGATCACTGATTGTGTGTATTTAAGCATTTTTCTGTGTCACCTAGTAGTTCTATTTTTATGTACTTGTACATATACGTCCATGTTGTGTGTGTGTGTGTGTGTTCACACTGTGTGTCTTGTGCGCGCAAAAAAAATCTTCACTGTGAAAAGGAACAATTGGTGAAGGGCTCAAAGAAGTAGGTCATAGCATCCGTCCCTCTCACTCTCTTTCTCTCTTAATCCTCTTTCTCTGCCTGTAACCCCCTCCTCCCCCCCCCCCCTTCATATAGGCCTATATTTCACTCTCCAGCCTCCCTTCTCTCCCTTCATTCTTTACATAAGTGTATAACTTGCTGTTCGGTGGAGGCTTTTATCTTAAGTGGCTCACAGTGCGGCGGATGCATGTGTCTATAACAAGGTAGTCAGACTGGGAATCAAACCCCAAACCCTGGCAGTGATCACCGATTTGCTCTGCTTGTTTCACTACACAGGGAACATGAGAGGCCTTTTTTTTCATGTGAAATTGGACATCTAACTATATTTTCTGTGTTTCTGGGTCAAAAATAAAGTCAAACATGGAAGGACTTAAGTGTCAGATTATTCTGGCTGCTCATTCCCTTCCAGAAAAACCCCCATAGTGCTGTCAGAGTTACTGCATATGAGAATCCAGAGGGTGGGGGGAGGCAATATTGCAATATATATCAAATTTAGGATTATGTTCACTGTCAATGAATCTGTTGAGTCCTTTTTTTAGTGTATAAGCATCAGAAAATGATGAAAAATGTTCCTAGAAGTTAAAATTGCTTAAATATCTGATGATATTCAGTTGTCAAAGAGATAAAACAGCAAAGATGCTTGAATAAAATCAACATCAACAAGAACAAAAAAAAAAAAGATAACTGATAAATACTGTAATTTCTACTTGATTAATAATCCGGTTTAAAAGCTGGTCTTGGCAACTTCCTTTTCTGGCGGCTCTATTTGGAAGACACCTGCTGATTTGTGATGCTTAAAGGACTTACTAGGAAAATACTTCATGTTGGCAAGTCTAGTGTCTTCTGGACGGTTAGATTTCCAGATCTATGGTGTCTGAATTAGTGGGGATGAGATGCTGGTCTCTGTTTCAGCCCCAGTTTGTTCAGTCTGGCTCATTGGACAGGATGCATTTTTACTTAAATATCAGAAACAGCTGGAAGTCAGCAGTTTGTTATTTAGTTGCTACTTATCACCACTTTACTTTGTGTTAGAGCTCATGTCTGTCTCTCAGTAGTGACATAAAACATATTGAAGGCCAAAATAACACCACCACAAACTAGGACCTCAAAAATTCCTCTTTTTTCTTATGTGATTCTGGGAGAAATAACCCCATTCATTTAAAAAAAAGGACTAAATGTTTGTATTTATTGTATATTAAATATCATGCTATGGCTTTATTTGTCATTCTGCTCAGCTCTTATTTTGTAGCACTCTGTCTTAGCTTTCTGATTGGATGATGCTCTTCTTTCTTTCTTTTCTTTCCTTCTTTCTTTGACCTGTTTGTTCATCCTTTGAATACATGTTTTTTTTCTTTTATATGCAAGGCCGCTATTTTGATAATTGAATAATTGTTTTATTCAGTCATTTTTTAAAGAAAAAATGCCAAAAGATTGCTGGTTGTAGCTTCTCAAATGTGAGATTTTTAAAGCTTTTTTATATCATACAGGATAATAAACCAAATATCTTTGGATTTTGGACTATTGATCTGAAAGAACATGACATTCAAAAATGTCCCCTTGGGCTCTAAGGGGTTGGATACTGAACTCTGTACTTTTAAGAGTATCGACCGAATTACGTCAGTGCTACTGAGTACTGATTCACGATCAATTGGTGCCAGATTTCGGTACCTTGAGCGGATTGTGCTGTGAATTCAAATAAATATTGATAAAATTTCTTTTTAGCCTTTTGGAAAATCCCTCCTAGTTTACCGACAGGAGTGTGCCTAAAATCTCTCTCCTGTGTTCCTGTTTGTATTTTCAGATATCAGCTTTATTTTACTGTTTCCTGATCGCTCTCTCTCTTTCTGTCTTTCTGTCACTCTCAGGGTCTCTCGGTTAGTTGATTTGATGACATGGCTGCTGCGTCATGTGGGCTGAAAGCGTCATGAACACTCTAACACACACATGCACACACACACACACGCACATGCATGGCTGCTTCATGTGACAAGGTGGGGAATGAAATGATGGCGATACAAAGACAGAAACAGTCAACTCTGCTTGCCTCACCTGACCTAGTATTCAGAATTTATAGCAGCAAAAGCTCTCAACACGTTTACAGTACAGTTTGTATGTGTAACATCTGTGTGTGTGTGTGTCTGTGCTTTGAAACTATTCACACTCCTGTGAGAGGTGTGAAACTGATCTGTGAAGACCTGACCTGGTTTGTCATTTTTCTGTCAAGAGTGATTCGGTCACTCCGGTGGTTTGTCACTTGTTGAAGCAGAGGAGAGGAAGCAGAGCTGGTTATTGTAACATTCGCACAGAAAGAGAAGCTACATGTAAAAAGAACATTTAATATCTGATGACTCCTGCTGTTGTAAGTTCTGATGAACTAGCGAAGGATCTGAAAGGGGTTAATGATATGAATAAAAATCTTCTATCATAATGTAATTTATACTAAAATATTGACATTTATCACAACGTAATGAGACTAAACTGACATTCAGTTGAGTTGTTGGATAAAATTATGATCTGGACGTCTGTTTTTGGTGAATCCAGTCAAGGGACAAAAATCCATAAAGCAAACCTGCTGGTTGAGTTGCAGCACTGTCAACAATGTTTTAATACCAACGATATTTAAATCATTTGTGTTGTGCATTTAATCAATTAGTAAAACAGAAAACTATTCTTGTAATAATTTAAGTCATTTATGAAGCAAAATCACAAAACATTTTCTGGTTCCAGCATCCCATATGTGAGAAATGTTGGCATTTCCTCGTATATCATTGAAAATAAAATGCTTTTGGGAAGAAAACAAAGAACATGTAGACTTCACCTCGGCCTCTTGGAAATTGCAATGAGCATTTTTTTTTACAATTCCCTGACTTTTCTCAGAGCAGTTTGGCACATTAATTGATTGACAGTAGCCCTAATAGCAGGTGCTCTGCTGGTAGATCTCTGTTGTCTCACAATATGTCTTTGGTGTTTCAGTTTACTGTCATATAGGACTCAAGAAACCAGAAATACTCACATTTAAGAAGCTGGAACCAGAGAATTTCAGCATTTTTTCTTTAAAAAGTTGGTGATTCATTTTCTGTTGATCGACTAAACGATTAATTGACTAATCGTTGCGGCTCTACTGCCATTTTGTTCAGATATACTGTATGTCCACTTCATACCAGCGACAGGCAGTGATGTAACTGACTAGCAACAGGACATCTACTATGTGGAACAGGAATATAATTAATGTCATACGTGATGATATCTCATATTTACTGAACACACATGTACTGTAAATGCATATTTTCTCTCTCACACACAAACACACACACACACGGTGCCTTTTTATGTGTGTGTGTGTGTGTCTCTTATACAGCGTTTAATAGTGTGTGGGTGTTCAGCTGGAGCAGAATGAGAGCAGCAGCTGTGAGTGGCCGACTTCAGGTTGCCATAGGGGGGTGGTGGTGGTGATGGTGGTGGTGGTGTGGTGGGGGAATGAAACCCTGTTGTTTTAATTTTTTCATCTTTCCAGTTCCTTCTCCTTTCTCTGTCTTTATCGTTCTACATGAAAAAGTGTTTGTTGTTATTTGTTTGGCCCGTTAACCTGCTTCTCTCCTGCTGCTGCTGCTGCTGCTGCTGCTGCTGCTGACGTAGCCACAGGCAGCAGAGAGGAGCGTGGGAGTTTTCCAGCTCAACAAGAACAGAGCCGATAAAACTTAACCGTCTGCACAGTTGGACATTCGCCTTATCAGCTGTGGTAGAACCGAGAAAAGATGAAATTAATACATGATCAAAAAATAGCAGGTATTATGTAACCGTATTTGTAGTGGTGTCACTACAGTGGAGGTTTAATGCACCTAAAATGCTTCATGACTGTGCTTGTTCGCACATGTGAAGCTAAAAGTGAAATGAATTGCAGGTGTGGGTGTCCAACTAAACCCTTCACATGCTTCACAAATAAATGTTTTATAAATATTGTTATTTGCAACCTTCCTGGATTAATTTGAAGGGCAAATCCTACTTAATCTAAATACTAATTACATTATGATTTAGAATAATTACCATAGACGCTAGATGGATCAGTTGACCTGGTTGATAATTATATGATGTTAGCTTATCACCGATATATTTGTGTCTTTGTCACAATTCTTTAATAATGGAATTTAAAGGATCCTTAAAAATGTTTGTTTGTTTATGTCAAAAAAAAGAAAATCAGCCAATATGCCAAATGCTGTTTTTGGTGTTTGTCGCAAAAATTCAGTGTTGGTTGGACTCTAATTACTGAAAAACAAAGGTTATTCTGCCTCTACTCAGCAATTTACGCTGTAAATTGACATTTTTGATAGGAAGATGAATCTTTGAACAGGAAGAAGGATGCTGTTCTTCCAATGCTTAGCTAAAGATGTTTCAGGTTGTGTATAACAAAAAACAAAAACTCAAAAGGTCTTTACCTTTTTCAGCAAAACAGTTGAGGCTGCAACATCCCCTTTTGACGGGAATGAACAGGGTTTATAGTAAATGTGGTCTTAATTTTGAGATGCACTAATACCAGCAATGCAACTCTTGGAAGGTATAAATTTGCTTGATCACAGTGTCATTTACATATATGCCAACGTATCACAGTTAATTTGAAAATGATTTTCTTATGAAGAAAGCAATTTCCCAACAAGTATAACTGCTTTTTACACCTCAGCCCTTCTAATAGTAGCCTTTTTATTTTTGTAACCTCAATCTTCCATCCACATTTCACTCCTTTGTGCTCAGAAGTATTCATCTTTTAATGATTCAGTAATGTTTTGAGATTTCTATTGTAGGAGCTGTAAAAATAGACAGAAAAAGGAAGCAAGACTCTCTTGTGAGGTCAGATCTTTCAGCCTGCAGCAGTTGTTGTGCTATTTCAGATATTCAGGCTTGTCCCTGTTGAAGTGCCCTTGAGCAAAACAGTGAACCACCCACCTGCTGCATACTGCCCACTACCAGCTGCTCTCGGCGCAGTCTTTATACCCCAGGTGAATGTACTGTATGTGTGTCACAGAGGGGTTAGCCAAGAACCAGATTCCCCGAGCTACCGTGTGAGATGGTGACAAAAAGATGGCGGCTGAGTCTCAACATGTGTTAAATGAATGGAGGAGGTGTTCGAGAGGCTGCGAGTGGAAGAGACGCTCTAATCTAAATGTCAAAGAACGGCTCTGAGTCATTACAAAATGGAGGGCTGTTTGGGCCGAGATGTCAACGGTGTGGGATTGTGGGCTGATGCCAAGCGAACGCAAGGTGTTAGAGAGACAGCACCAACGATATGAAGTTTTAACGGATTTTTAGGTGTGTAGGTGTTGGTCCAGACTAAAATATCTCAGCAACTATGAGATGGATTGCCATGAAATTACATACATACATTCATGGTACCCAGAGGATGAACCCTAATGACTTTGGTGATCCCTTGACTTTTCATCTAGCACCAAGTCAATGTTTTCACTTATCCTGTGAAATATCCCAACATTTACTAGATTGATTAGCACAAAATTCCCAGAGAGAATCTTGCAGACTTCTTGCACCATCAACAACTATTGGGCGGATTGCCAATAAATTTGGTACTGATGGTACAAAGTCAGGACAAATTAATAACTTTAATTATCCTTTAACCTTTCCTCTACCATCATCATGTCCAATAAATTGGTTTGGGACCAAATACTTGCATAATTAATGACTATTGCCAGCATCCTTACTTTGTGTTTAGTGCTAATTAGCTAATGGTAGCATCCTATCACTCTACACTAAGATGGTAACAGTGGTAAACAGTTCTACCTCGTCAGCATGCAAACAGCAGCACACATTGGCGTTGTCACTGTGAGCAAGGTAGCATGTTGACATTCACATTCGGTTCAAAGCACCACTTTGGCCAAGTACAGCCTCACAGAGCTGCTAGCGTAGCTGCAGGCTCTTGACTGTCTGCAGTCACTCCTTGTTTTTTAAGTAGTGCACTGTATTTACTCTCTGCCATTTTATTTGAATGTTGAATTGTGCATGTGAAATTTATATCCACTATAGTGCCCTAAAAGATTGGAATGAAATAATTAGTGTCCATGGCATGTACCCTATACTACTTTCTACTACAGCCCCAGTGCTTGTATAGAAAATTACCCTTGTTCAACTCTACCACCTGACAGCGATGACGATGATTCATAAGTGTCACAAATCTCAACTTACTTCTTATTAAAATGTGTCACCACTGGGTTTCTTTTATATATGTAGTAAAATTAATAAATGAACAAAAAAGTGATTTCAGGCATAGCTGATGTTTGGCAATTTGAAAGATTTCTCATATGCAAATTTGAAACTTTTATGCTTCCATATGACAGATATTCAGTCTTGGTTCAGACGTATGAGTGGACAAGCCATTGAAACAGCTTTTAGGTCATCACAGGACACTAAAACTCTCCCCCAAAAAAACACAGACTAATGAATTTACTTTAGGGATGGTAGCTCTATAATGCAGCCTCAATCACAACACCTCTAGGATATGTTTTTATGAAAAATGATTGCCAGACAACATTATTAAAAACAAGAAAAGCAGAAAATGTGGTATTGACATATTGATATTTAGTATTTAATAAAAACCCATTATCAGCTCGATGCTTCCATCCAACTCCAGTATAGAAGAAGCTTTATGACACTAAAATTCAAGAAGAATTTCAGAGCAATTATAAAGAACATAAAACTGGTTGAAATTCCTATATCTATAACTTCAACTCTTCATATATCTGCGAATATATTACATAATGATATGTGAATTCCTTTAATTACTACAGTATATCATGTTTTTTTTCTCTGGTGATCAAATTAGTAAAATAGGTCAGATGGTGGTTAGTGACTCCGCATTAAAAATTCATGCTTAGACTTGCTACAGGCATCGAAATGGTGTCATCCACACGTCTTTTCGCATAAATTTTAAACCATGCTTTCTCAAGAGCGCTACATCTGAGCACAGGACATTAACCCTCTGCCAGGTGTTTGCTGCACCTGCCAGGTACTGCTGCCTTGGGGATGCTCTGCCACAATCTCTGTATGGAAGATAAGCAGTGAAGATGCAGAACACAGGACAGAACAGGAGATGGGAGTGGATGGAACAGGATAAATCTGTGTTTAAGTGCTGATAAATTCTCCTGGCTGGGCTCCGTGCTGGAAGGAAGCCCTGTGGCTTCAACATGCCAGACGGACATGAACACATTTAAGCTAAAAGGTGTTCTGGTGCAGGGCTAAGAGATATTTTAGTGCATTATTACTAAAGTAAGCTGCTCGCCTCTAATGTGCAGCTGTGCTGCTCTATTTGAGGCCCAAAGCAGGATTTGATAACCCAAATAGTAAAATTTGTGCCCTCAAAATGTCAATTTTTTGTTGTATTAAGGCAAAATCCCCAAATTTGGTTTATCACCCCCAAAATTTGTTATTTGTGACAATTAAAAAATTTGCTGTTTTTTTAATAATGCCAATATTTGTGTTAGAATAAAAAATTTGGCGTCTCCAAAATGTGTAATTTGCCATGGTAAATTTGATATAGCAGCCCCAAATTCCACATGTTTGGTACAATACACCTAAAATCTGTCATTTAATACACGGGGTATATAATTTCTCATACAACCTCCAAAATCTATTTGTTGCAATTCCAAAATGTGTAACCTCAAATTCCCAAATCTGGTATCTCAACCCCAAAATTTGTCATTTTTTTAATGGGTTTTTGTTGTGATCCCAACATTTGTTATAGCAATCCCAAAAGTTATTTTGTACAGTATTAATATTTGTTATAAGGCCCTAAATTTTGATATAGAACCCCCAAATTTAACTCCAAATTTGGTGTAACACCTCCAAAATATGTTATTTGTTGGTTCATTGCAATCCTTCCCAAATTTGTTGTAGCAGGCCCAAATCAAATTGGATATGGTTCTCCTAAAATCTGTTATTTATATCCCCAAATTTGTCATACCACCTCAAAGATGTATGAGGGAGGACCCAAATATTCCCAGAATTGTTATAAAAAAACTGTTATCATAAATCTTTCAGTAGTACGTTTCCAGTTTTGGTCACCATGTCCAGAGCCTCCTATGTTTCCTATGGATGTCTTCCAGTGGCAAATCTCCAATGCTATCCAGGAAGTTTTGGGTCGCCCCTTATATTTAATATAATCCCAAAATGTGTTACAATGTCCCACAAAAACCACAATTTTGTCACAGTCCAAAAATGTGTTATAGCACTGGCAAATAACAAATGACTTGAGCAAAGCATGAAATCTAAACCTGGAGTTAATATATAAAAATGTGAAATGGGATTTGGTTAAAAAAAAAAAAAAAAAGAGCACTGTGTTGATGAGGTGTTGGAAAAATGTGAAGTTTATAGCGTGCAAATGCAGTTGTTTTAACCATTATTCAATCCTGATGTTCCTGAGTGCTGGAGGTTTTAGTTGAGTCAGTGTGGGAATAAGGGCCTCTACCTCCTTTTCCGTTTCGGCCATTAATCGATTACGCCTCCCTCCAGCACTACTTACTGTCTCCCTCTTGGCTTCACAGTAATGCATTGTAGCAAAAGCAATTAAATTTACAAGCATTCAGCAGCTACTACAGCACTCCATCTGGGTCTTTTGCTCCCATATTTGCCATTCCTCTCCAAGGCAACGGCCCTAACAAACACCCTCCATCTCCACTTTCATGCTCTTGGTGGTGTGATCCTCACTCTGCTCTGTTCGGGATGAATCAAAGTGCTCTGCGCTGGGGTGGGGGTTGGAGGTCGTGACTGATGTGGGTGAAGAAAGTGCTGTCGAGGGGGCTGTGAGTTCTGCTTCGACACAGCTACGGCTTTGTCTAGACGTCGAGTTCCTGAGTAACACTGGCTGCCCTGTTCTTGCCCTTGACAGCAATTTCTGGTCAAATCGGCACAAAACAAGGTTTCTGTGTGAAACGATGGAGTCTTACATGTCTGTTGCTTCACATCCCCTGACATTTTGTATCTGACATTAGAGACGGGGAACAGTGGGTCGCACCTGGTGAACGATATAAGCCAAGGTTTAGTTTCTCAGTTTCTTTGTTTCATTTCAAGTGTACCTCAAACAAATTATGTTATATAATTGGATAAAGTACTTTGACTGTTCTGTATGTACAGATGTTGTCAGCATGTGTGGCCCAAAAATGAATTTATCCAGTAATCTATACAGGACTCCAGCCTTTGTTTCATTCAAAGTTAATGAAATTAAGATTGCCTTAAGTGTGACAATGAGTTTAGGGAATCTAGTCGGGCTTGCCTTCACACACATGTACATCTGGCTTTTGAGCATGTCAGAATACTGCTTGTTTTCAACCTTAGTACTGTAGTTAATCATATTGCCAAATTTCACTAATAAAGTGAAAAGTTGCCACTGATGAAAGGTGAGAGTCAGTGTTTGGCTTTGAGAAGTTGCTGCTGCTGAAGAGGGATACTGTCAATATTAAATGGTGCCACAATTCATGATTTTAATTGTTTAATCAATAAAATGTCAAAAAATTGCTTGTTTTGTCTGATCAACAGACATGTTTATTTATGTTTATGTAAAACATACAAAAAAAATCAATTTACAGTGATATAAAAACAGAGAAGAAGCTGCAGGAATCAGCAAATATGTGGCATTTTTTTGATTACTGATTGAAACACAAAATCGTTAAAAACCATAATCTTTGTTTGTAATTTTGTGTTGGATGACAAAGAAAATGTAGCAACCAAAGGCAGATTTAAGGCCACATTCTGCATTTTGATACTACAAATAAAAATCCCTCTTTAGCTACAGTTTTTTAAGCCAAAAATGACCATGAGGACACTTTTACAGCGTGGTGCTCTGTTTTTTTAAAGTCAGTAGTTCTCATCCTGGTGCCATTGAAACTCGATTGTATGCAGGCTTTTATTCCATCCAGCTCATTTCACTAATTAGTTCCTCCTCCCTGGATGAAGACTTGTAATAATCAGCAGAATCAGCCACTGTGGTGGTTTGTTGGAATGAAAACCTGCAGACTCTGGGGGCTTAATGGCACAGGGCTGAGAATAACTGTTTCAGAGAGTGCCAGCTCTTCTCTGTTCGACAGACACAGATTAGAGGGCGTACCTGCTGCTTCTGCCCCGCCAGTGTGCCAGTGACCCTCTGTTTCACACCAGAGCTGGTTCTCGACTCGCCAACCGGCCGCATGGCAGGTCCAGACTGTGCCAGTGTTGTTTTGGACGCTCAGGTCCTGGCAAACCCCATGTGCAGAAACTATGATTTGAATGCATAATTATGAATTGGGTACCTCTCCACATAAACACTTTTGGTATTAGGCCAAACTGGAAAATGAAGCAAATAACATCCATTCAGCTGTAAATCCAGGGCTATGCTTCGAAACATCTGATCCCAAAATGAGATAAACAAATTGAAGAATGTATAAATACACCATAAAATACTCGTTGGCACAAAAAGGGGCAGAAAGTGCACATTATTGGTTAATGTTAGAAATCAGAAGTCGCTTTTTGATTACATTTTAGAGATGTAACAGTTTGTGTTTTAGATGCTGGCACCAGTGATCAACTAGAAATACAGACAGACGTCTCTGAAATATGTTTTGTACATTACTGGAAATTAAAGATTCAATTAAAAAAACATCAAATTAGGGCTGAAATAATAAACCAATTAATATGAATTTGTTTAGATGATCAACAGCAAAAGTAATTGACAAAAAATGTGATAATCAATTAATCTTTTGAGTACTTTATTGAGCAAAAATGCCAAACATTCATGTCTCAAATGCAAGGATTTGCTGCTTTGCTCTGTTAACTGAATCTTGTTGTACTGTTTGTCAGACAGGGCGATTTGAAGACATAATAGACGATTGACAGAAAATTTATCAGCAACTATTTTGATAATTGAATAATCATTTTAGTCATTTTTTTTTTAGCAAAAATGCAAAATATTTGCTAGTTGTAGCATCTCCAGTGTAAAGATTTGAGGCTCTTCTCTGTCATACATGGTGGTGAACTGATGATTTTGGACTGTTGATCTGACAAAACAAGACATCTGAAGACTTGACCATTAGCTCTAATAACAGACATTTTTCACAATTTTCTGACAATATTTAGACAAAAGAATTAATTGATTAATCAAAAAAATAATTTGGCAGATTAATTGATAATGAAAATAATTATTTTCAGCCCTATTTCTTAGTATTTTTTGACATTTTAAACACATATTGCTTAATTGAAAAACAGCTGAGAAGAAAAATAAATCATAAACCAAATTCCTTATGTTTAATACTCATTCCAAGCAGTTTTGATATCAAATACTTGTGATTCCACAAACCCAGATTTAATTAACATGTTTTCCAAGTTTATTGTTTTCCATTTAGCTGATTACTGGAGAAGACATTAAAACAAGTTTATGGCCAAGCCAACGCCTTTTTACTGCTCCGTTTGCACCACAAACCTTAAGCGCTGGCATTGGTTTTATTCTGCTCTTCCCAGGCTGTTTTAATTCAGCTCTGTGAGATGTTGTTTTTAACAGTGCCAGGAGGTACCGCGTCATTACAGCGTGGTCTGTTTATGGGAAGCCCTGGAATGAACATTAGAGGTTTTCGTAAAAGGGAGGAGGCAGCTAACTATAAAGGAAAGAGTCTCTGTTTGTATGTCCTTCGCTTTTCTCGACAAACATTCATCCGATCGACCTTAAACTTGGCGGGTGTATCGCTGAGGACCCAAGGAAGTGCAGTGTCGAGTGTGAAGTTGTTTGGATGAGAGATGTTAAAGATATCGTTAAAAGAAAACATTAAGCGGATCTTGACCTCTCCAATATGGCGTCCGCACATGACGCATATCTGCAACATAAAGCAACCAATTAGGTGTTGTTTCAGCAACATAATAATGTTTTACATGTTATAATACTGTTAGTTTCATCACTGTTAAAAAGATTATGGCTTCGGCTATGCTCTCTCTCTCTCTCTCTCTGCATTGTCTACATCTCTACCTCAGCCGGCAGCCAATATTCGATTTTCTCGACAACAGTTCATCCGATCGACTTCAGACTTGGCGGGTGTATTGCTGAGGATCCAAGGAAGTGTGGTGTCGAGCGCGAGCTTATGAGAGACTACAGTCGGAGAAATAAGCGAGTCAGAGAAAAGTAATTTCACATGGCTTGCTCTAAAAAGAGAAAAGTAGATGGCAAAACAGCTTTTAATCAAGAATGGACATGTTCATTCTTCCCACGGGCAGTTCAAAACCAGTATGACTCATATGTTCCGAGACTGTGGCGATTGTGAAGCACCACTACGAGACAAAGTACAAATCTTTTGAACAAACATACCCACTCGATTTCGAACTGAAGGCACAAACAAAAAACAATCTTAAGAGCCCAATATGATCGATCCACTTGATTTTAAGATGCACATTTTATCAAAAGCTCTGTTCTGTATTTCATTTTTAAATGCAGCCCTTATTTTACTTGAAATGAGACATTTTTGACTATTAGAGTACCTATTATTCATTATATTTGTGTATAATACAATGTTAGTTCTTTCATGTTGTTGGTGTACATACTCATGGTGTTGAAGTAGCTACTGGAGGCCAATGAATCGGCCCATTACTGCTCCAGTTAGGAAGGGATGGAGGGAGTTTGGAGCTTATGTTGAGCTGGTGTTGAGTCACTAACGGTTGTTTCCTACATGTGTGTGTGTGTGTTGATGTGTTTCTATCTTTATGAGAACCAATTAGGGTTTCAATCTGCAGAGTGAGGACATTTTTACAAAGTGAGGATGTTTTAGTCGGTCTTTACCTCTGCCAGGGCCAAGATAGACCTTTGGTTCAGGGTTACGGTTGGAATTTGGATTAGGTTGAGGTGAATAATATGTGTGTGGTGACACAAAACACATTCATACAGCATGTATTAATGTGAATCACCACACACACAAACACAATTCAGCAGCTCCACAAACTAAAGCTTCCAAAATGACTCAATAAATTGAGATGTGCATAGTGTAGTATTGGTATTGATCTAGAATGGACATGTGCCTTCAGTTTGAAAAGAAGCAAATCAAATTCAATTGAAATTCTTTGATTCTGGATTTGGAATTCGGATCAATTTGGGAGATCAGTGCCGATATCCGGCGCTAACGTGAAGCTGATGTTTCCTGAACTCCTGCAAATGTGTGTCTGTGATTGTGTTTGCACTGAGAAAATGAAAATGTTCTACCAAAGTGATATATGTTGCATAAGTGCCCACGCTTGCAACCCGCTTGATTTGTCTGAGTGGGCAGACGGCTACGGGGAAATCCAATTCAAAGTGTCGTTGGATAACTGACACACATTTCACTCATTATCTCCGTCTTCAGCCCACGATACGCCGTCTCTGCTCTTTTCTCTGGTTCGTAACTCGTTAGCTATGTTTAACAGGCAGCCTAATGATCAGAAGGACTGATTTGGTCTCACAACTCAGCTATAAACTTCTGAACCCAGACTCCGAAATTTCTTCCTCTTCCTTTGGAAGTCACTTTGGATAAAAGCAGTGAAATGGAAAAGGCTGGTAGAAAGTCAGTGCACATGAGAGCAGGTGTGCAGGCAGTGTCCTTACATATATGTGGTGTTGATGTCTGCTTAGGGCCGTTTGTCATTGGGCACTTGAGCAGGAGCCCACACCTGTCGCTCCAGACGTATCATGGCTTAAAGCTGTGAGGGCCGATCCAGACTCCGTCTCTTATCCACTTCATCTCTCTTTCTGTCTCTCTCTCTCACTAAAGATACCGCCACAGTTCCTCGACGAGCTTCCTTTTTTTTTTAATGATTTCCTCTCCTACATTTTGGTTCTCCTCATCTGGCAGCAGCAGTTGTCTTCTTTTCTTTTATATGTATTATAAAAAAAAAAATAAAAAAAATGGGGGCGGCTGTGTCTCAGGAAGTAGAGCTAACTGGAAGATCAGTGGTTTGATCTCCGGCTCCTCCAGTCTGCATGTTGAAGTGTCCTTGGGCAAGATACTGAACCCCGAATTACATCATACACTGAAGGCTGTGCCATAAAAGAATGAGAGTGTGTGTGTGTGTGTGTGTGTGTGTGTGTGTGTGAATGATGAGAAACTCCTTCTGATGAGCAGGCAACTTGCCTCTTCCATCAGCATATGAATGAATGTGTATGAAAGGGTGAATGTGTGTAATGTAAAGCTCTTTGAGTGGTGGGAAGACTAGAAAGGTTCTATATAAATGCAGCCCATTTGCCATTAATAACCTTCTTTCTGCACCTTTTTTCTTTTCTCTTTGCCTCTTTGTTTTCTGACACATTTCCTGCACAACCCTCCTGTATTTACATCACATTTGCGTTTAATATATTTCTCAGACGTTTTCACCCGGAGCGACTTGCCGCGCCGTGGCTCGCAATGATTGAATAAGGTCTTGTATCACAAACATACTGTAATGAGATGCGAGAACATCGAAGGTCAGAGACGTTGTGTCCTGATTTAAATATGTTCGGCGGAAGTAAATAGAAAACAGTAAGTTAATAAACAGAAGTCAAAAGAATTTCTCTTTTGTCTGTCTTGTTCTGTGGCAGGTCCTTGAGGGTGGTGTTGTTGTCCGTTCCTGTTGTGATGGAAATCAATAAATATATGAGCAAAGAACAGGCAAAGGAGACAGAATTAGTCTTTAATTTTGATAATCGAGACATCAATTTTTCAAACAATAATGCAAAATATTTCTCCAATCTAAAGATTTGCTTCTTTTCATGTCATGTTTTGACAAAACATGCAGCTTTTCACTTGTATTTACTATGGTTGGTAATAACAATCAGAGGTTAAGAGACAAAACCAGGAATGTAACAGGCGGGAAAACGAAGAAGACACTCAGTCGTCAGCGCTGTTTTGAACTTCAAGCAGCTTTTCCCAGTGTGACAACTGACCACCAGTCGTACCAAAATCCTCTATAAAAAGAGTTTGGTTGGGGTTGTGGCATTTCGTCTCCTCACCCAGCCACTTTGGCAGGTAACCCATCGTTCAGACCCCCCGTTTTTTTTTGTGTGTGTTTGTTTTTTTTCTAAAAGTGTCATTTCTGGTAAAAGAGTGAAACTTCAGTATTTACTGGTTGCTGTGGCCTTTTGACAAACAATTTGATTTCCTGCCTGGAATGTCATGGTGTTGTGTTTCTGTCTATATTTGTCTTTGTTTGTGATAGGGCACTCTATGTGTGTGTGTGTGTGTGTGTGTGTGTGTGTGTGGTCATGTGTCCAGGGTTGCTGAGCTCTGTGATTTTTAACTGATGTGTGATATCAGAGGAGCTGTTGAATACGAGCCCTTTGGCTTGTACCTCCGGCCTTTTTTATCTCGCCTCTGTTGCCAGGCCAGTGGTAATACACACATTGAGGTTTAGCGCACAAGTGTTTACATGTACCAACGTGTGTGTGTGTGTGTGTGTGTGTGTGTGTGTGTGTGTGTCTGCATCTAGCTCCTGACAACAATGTCAAATTCAGTATTTAGTATAACACTCTCTCAGAGTTAGGTTTTCTCTTATTATTGTTTGAATTGCATATAGTATGCATGTTTCTGTGTGTGTGTGTGTGTGTGTGTGTGTGTGTGTGTGTGTGTGTGTGTGTGTGTGTGTGTGTGTGTGCATGACAGCAGGGGTTTTTGCAGCTTATAGTTGTATGTTCGTGTGTGTGTGTGTGTGTGTCTGTGCACTTGCAGGATTTTTTTCAGCATGGGGGTTAAATCAGCTGGATATAAAGTGCTGACACACATTTAATCAGAAAAATTGATATGCATGCGCATGACTGCACCACACACACACACACACACACACACACACACACACACACACACACATATACACAAAGTAATAAACACACCGGCGGCCCTATCAGATGTTGGGGGGGCTTTTTGTGCTTTTGCCCGCAGGGAGTATGAAGTTTAATCAAGCAGCAGGCCTGTGTTGGTTTACTGTGGCATTAAGGATAAAAATAGGCTGCAAGGAGCTGACTCTACTGGGCAGCAGAGCCCCTCCACACAGCTGCAAGTCATGCTCTGTTTGTGTGTGTGTATGTGTATGTGTGTGTGTGTGTATGTGTGTGTGTGTGTGTGTGTGTGTGTTGGCTTTAACTGATTTACAAGTGTGTTCTGGCTCTGAAGCGTCAGTATGTTTGTGTCTGAAGTTTTCATTTCTGCATTATGTTTTCACTTAAAGACAACATTTGCATATTGTAGCTAAGGGTTTGAGAAGCTTATTGGCTCTAAATGTGTGTGTGTGTGCGTGTGTGTGTGTGTGTGTGGGTGGGTGGGCGGGTGGGTTAGTTGTTTATATGCATGTAGACATTCACAGGCTTTATTTGAGTATTATTTTCTACAATTGCAGGTCAACATTAGTGTATTTTTGTTGTACGTGTCTAAAATTCAATATCCAGTATTTCCACTATAATTACAACTGAATATTATGTTTTTATTATCATTTAACAAAACATGCAAACTGTTCAGGGCATTAGTGTTAAATAAGACTATATTTTATCTAGTAAACATTCTTTGAAGTGTCTGTAATCAATATTTTTTATAATAAGAACATATGAAATGACAATATGCAATGTGCAGAGTTGGTAGAGAGCAAAAACAGAACTAGAAGAGAGTGAATATTGGACTTAAATTCAGCAGGTGGACAGAAACACGACTCTAAATTGGATGATAATGTTGCTCCATAACTGCTGAACTGCCTAAAAAGTTCAACATATCAATTTAAAAGTTGATGATATGTCAGTGCTGTGTTCACTACTCTGTGAACACAGCACTGCTCCAAAGTGGCAAAAAATCAGCAGGTTAATGCAGGTAATGCAAAAATAATGCAAGCAAAGTCTCCTGATTTTGATTAAAATATCAGTAATGATAGAATATCAGCCACTCAGACTCTAGTTAGTCGATGTTGACTGTGATCTTTTTGTTTTTGAATACCACTGTTGGTCATTTGTTTCAGACAAATTGCATATAAAACATAAACTAAAGAGCGTAGGTGCCAAAGTTGAGCTAATTTGTTAATCAAGCTAAATATGCCACCACGTATGCTAATGTAGCAGCATTCAGACCATCACAGGATGCTTTAGCTTTCTGGAAACACACACACAGTTTAAATTCAAGGCTGGGCTCTTTGAAAGTCCATGAAAAAGAATCCCTTTGGAAAATGTCATTTCATTTTCACTGCAGGTTTTAAATCCTTCTGGAGCCGTGGTGAAGAGGGATCCTCTATCATAGTCAGCGGCTGATTGGCTGATATCCAGCGTCTCACAGGAGCCCAAAATTGTCCCGATTAATTGTGGTTGCTATGTTGTGTGTGTGTGTGTTGCATTGTGTGTGTGTGTGTGAGACAGACAGACATGGAGAGATTTAGGATCGGAGGGTTAGGAAGTCCTGGGAATGTTGTATCGTGATTTCCATCGGTTACTTTGTGTAGGAGAGAGAGAGAGAGAGAGAGATGAAGTGTGCAGTGATGAAACATCACATGACAGTATAAAGTGGGTCTCTGTGCTCATTCACATGAGGATTACTTATCATTAGATTGTATGTTATGTTTTCACATAGCAGATAACTCAGCTGCAAACTGAGAATATGGGTTTTTCATGAATGTGTGTTTTCTGTCTCCTGTGTGTGTGTGTGTATTTGTATTTTGTTGTGTTTTCATGTGTGCGTGTGCATGTGTGTGTGTGTTGGCATACAGTATCTGGGGCTTCATCAAATTTTCATTGAGGCTGTCAGCTGAGCTCATTAAACATGAGTGGAGAAAGCTGCCACCGAGCGGGATTCTGGGTAGAAATATCATCACTTTAGGTCCCCCTCAGTCTCTGCTCTGTATAGTAACACGTCAACAGAAGAGTGTATGTGAGTGTTAAATCCCCCCAAGGTGAGGTGATGTGTCTTCAGTTTTAAGGTCACATTTTTTTAGATGATCCCGTTCACGATTAACCCTTAAAACCCTGCTGACCTACCAGTGGATCAGTCCATATAAACTGAAGCTGTGTAGCCAAACATTGTTCAAACTCACTGAATGTTAGATAGATACCAAAAGATACCAAAAATGTTGGGTTTCATTTTGTGGAAATGTGCAAAATAATGCATAAGGCATCTGGAATAATTGATATTTGATGGAATGGTGCAACAGAACAAAACAAAACAATCTTGTCTTGTGTTCATGTTGCTTCTATGAAAAGCTGAAACAAGGGCTGCAGCTAGCGATTATTTTCATTATCAATGAATCTGCCGATTATTTTCTCAATGAATCATTTTGTCTGTAAAATGTCAGAAAATAGTGAAAAATGCCCAGTATAATTTCCCATTGTCCAAAATGACATCTTCACATTTCTTGTTTTATCCAACCAGCAGCTCATAACCCAAATATATTCAGTTCACTGTCAAACAGTGAGCAGCAAACCATCACATTTGAGAATATTTTGCATTTTAACTTGAAAAATTACTGAAACGAATAATCGATCATCAAAAAAGTTTATTAATTTGACAAATTGATTAGTTGACTAATTGTTTCAGCTGTAAAATTGATACATATTATGATACTCTGGGACAGTGTGGACTATTTTATCCAACCTTAAAGGGCAACATGCTGCTGATTGACGTGCATCAAATCGTGTCTAATCAGTTTCCCAGCATCGGAATGCATCAACTCAAAAACATCAAAAGCAGAAACGCTCTCCTGATTAGCACATCCTGACTACCGTACCCTGATTACTTCTATCTGCATGATACACACAGTATGGTGTGTGTGTTAAGGGAAGCTATTGACACATGTCAAGTGATGCTACGTGACTCAACAGATGTGCAAGTTCTCAAGGAGGAAAAAGGGGAAAGTTCATGTTAGTAGGATAATTAATGAACAAAATTAGTTCTGCACAAACTGTAAGCAACAGACAGTAATAAAGTCTTTGCACCTGCAAAATGAATCTATTGTGAGAACATCACTTCATTTTTTTTTGGGTGTCATGAGTGCTGTTGACCTCCAAAGCTAAATTACAACAGAGAAGCACCAGGAGCTAACCACTGCTGGGTTGGTTATATAAGAACGGCCTGGTTCCTCACTGAGCGTAATGGCGGTGTCTGCCTCTGCTGACAGCACCGACGCCCCGGGCAACATGTCGACCAACCCCCTCCCTGCTCTCCCCCCCTGCATGAACCAGCCACAGAGAGACAGCGAGAGCGATAAATGAACGATGGATTTTGGAATTACTCCCACTGAGGCCGATCAAGATAAATAGTTTGATGTCACAAGCAACCAACCATTCAGTAGGTACAGTACGACCACCGGTATGAGGGGGAAATCAATCATTATTATGCTGCCGTGTTTATTCAAATCTTTGGCTACATTTCTATGATTCCCAGATGTACGTATACTTAACTTAGCAGGGATCATCCAAAGTCTTTCTCTTGAGGCGTCTTGAGGCTGAATTCCTGCCAGCAGTTTTAAAACTAAAGTGTTACACCCAAGTACCATTTATACACTAATCTGTTTCCCCAAAAATGATGCACTCTTTTTTTTCTTTGGGAGTCCATCAATTAAAAAAACTCCCAATGTTTTCTGGTTCCAGTTTCTCAAATGTGAAGATTTAAGTCTTTTCTTTGTCATATATGATATTAAACTGAATATCTTTGTGTTTTGGACTGTTGGTGGAACAAAATAAGACATCTGAACACATCTCCCTGAGCTGTGGGGAAATTATAACAGGCAATTTGTCATTATTTTCTGGCAAATTCATAGACTATACAGTTAATATATTAATCAAGGGGATTATTTTGAGTACATAACTTATCTGAATGTTAAGTTAATCTAAATGTGCTTTTAGTCATTTTGTTGTTTTTTTTTTTTTTTTTTTTTTTAGCAGATCAGAGAGACAATGTGGCAGCTCCAGTGATTTTAGTTATGAAACACAAGCATAGCTGCAGGTGCCAATTGTGCTCTTGAGGAACCTCACACCTCCATATTTGTTGCAGCGATACACACCTTAATTATTTTTTTAGTTTTCTTATGTATCTCTAAACTTAGGCTGTATTTATAGCAGCCACATAGCAAACAGGAAGTGATTTCAGAGACACCTACAATAACAGGACAGAACGTTCATCACTGCTACACCTCTGATCTAATTTAAAAACTTGAGAACAATTTAATTTATGTCACATGTTGCCTTTTGTTCTGTTCTTCAATCCCCAGCTCACGGTCACTTCCATGGTAGTATTACACCAATTTCCAGCTCTATGTTTATATTCTGGGGCTCTACTGGAATATCTTTGCATGATTTACACTTCTACAGTTTATCTTATGCAGCCCTTCAGTTCAGCCTCTGTCTGAAACAGGCCGTTTTAGCTCCTGTCTCTTTAAGGACCGCCGACCGATGAGCCCGCTCTGTTCTGATTGGTTAGCTCCCACAAACTTCCTCTGTCAGACTTCCAAACAAAAGCAGTAGGATTTCACTTCTTTTTCCTCATTCTTTACTCGAAATGGATTACTCAACTAATGAAACATGTTTGTACATGTTGGAGCTGGTGAATCTGATCTGAAATATGCGAGTGGATAACACAAACAACGAATGGAACTACCTTAGCAACAAAGGCTATAGAGCAGACTGCTGTTTGTGGGCATGTGAGAACGATCTGATGTCAATCTTGAGGAGGAAGTAGAGGTGGTATTGCAAACGAAGCGTTCAGAGCAGGTTGAAACCCTGGCTTTTGACTTGCAGGGAGCATTTTTTATATACGTTCACCTAAAATTTTAGACTTTTGACCATGTTTAACATAGACATCTGACATCATAACTGTATAAAAATAACAGAAAATCACAGGAAGGATGATATGTTCCCTTTAAGGGAAAGAAGTGCAGTTGTTGCTCTCCAGCCAGAGATTCCTAGCTTTAACCGTTAGACCGTTGCCTACTCGAGAAGGTAAAATGAAACATGATCTTTGTTTTGGATGAGTTTTTGGTGATAAAAAGATGATGCAGTTCAGGCTCAGTGACACTTTAAACCGTCAACACATTACATAACTCTGAGGGGTCATCATAGCTGTATGTGTGGACAGGCAGAGGAGGCAGTAATCGCCTGTTCTGCTGGTTCTTGCTCTTTCTCATCTTTCCCTTTCATCCTCCTTTACTCTTTCTTTCCCTCCATCCATCTCTCTGTCAGAGTCTCTCAGGCTTATTCCTCCTTTCCTGCTCTTTCTCCCTCTAAACCTCTATACTTCCCTTTTATCTCCCATCTAATTTATAGTCTACTACTCCACCGCCCCCTTTCCGTAGCTCACACTCACACCGTGTCATCTGTTTCTCTGTCAAATCTCATTTTTTTTTGCACATATTGATCCCTCCAGCAAAGTGAAATCCCTTGTGATTGCAGGTCATCGGGTGTCAGATGGTCTTTCTCTCTCTCTCTCTTACTGCAGGGATAGATATCTGCTTCAGTGTTACAGTAACCGCCGACCGCCATCGCCCTGCATACTGATTGATGTGGTGTGATTTTGAATGTAAAGGATGCCTCTCAAAGCTCTTTGCACCTACATATTATCCACCACCGTTATCATATATATACAGAATGTTAAAAACTCTAGGAATAATATCTGTAAACAAACAAAATATGTATTTTACTATATTCACACACTAAAATACTGAAATATTACAGTATTTTAGTATAAGCAAAGTAGAATTGGGCAATAATTCACTGTTATTATACTATAATATGCTGGTTTTAGAGGAAATATATTATGATAATGTATTGTGCCGCCTCCCCAACCACATTCTGTGCAAGTGTACAATAGTCCTATGCTGGAATATTGCATAGTTTGCTACGGTAATCTGATTAAACACATATTTTAAACTGGACTTAGAATCAGGGCTCCTTTTCATGACAGGGCCTTAATGATACGGCTGACAATTTTTTATATTTTTCTTATTGGCAACAAATCTGCAGAGCCAAACCAACAATGAAGTGATCCTATTTAAAAGTATTTTGTGTGTATCCAAGGTCTAATATATTTTATTCCTCTGTGCCGTTGGTATTTAGTAAAGAGAGATGAAAGAAAATGAATGGACAATATTTTGATATTTGATTAGTCGTTCGTCGTTTATGCAGCCAAAATGTCCATCGTCTTGAATATCTTTGGGTTTTCAAGGCAAAGCAAGTTTATTTGTATAGCACCTTTCAGCAACAAGGAAATTAAAAGGGTTTAGACAACTTGAAATGTTGGGTGGACAAAACAAGGTCCTAGAAGCTGTTACCTTGGGATCTGGGAAATTGTGATGGACATTTTTCGCTATTTTCCGGTGTGTTATAGACCGAACAATTGATCAAATAACCAAAAAATAATTGACAGATAAGTCGTAAATTGTAATCATACAAGTACATGACCACACATGACCTTTAGCTTCAGCTTTTACGAGACCTTTTCTATCCTAAATGGCCGAGGTTTGTTTAATGTTCCGCAGTTTATTGGATTTAAATGTCACCGCCAAATCACAGCTCATTGGCTGATAATTTGGGGAGATGCGCGTTGAAGCGAAGACAGATTAATTGGTTTGTGTGCATGTGTATGAATGACAGATGGGCCTCAGGATTTCTGCCATCTTCCCCAGGGTCAGTGCATCCTGAGGGACTATTCACCCCCTGCTGACAACCAGAGACACACTCAGAGAGTCCTCCAATATTTTGGAGGCTTCTTCATCTCCAGAGACCAGAAATGGATCCAACAAGATCACCCCCCCACCCTCCCACATCCTCAGCCAAACTCGGCTCCTTGCTGTTTGTTAGCTCATCACGGCTTTGACCTAGAAAACCAAATCAAGATTGGAGTAAATGAGAAAGCTCAAGGGTGGAATATAATTCAGGTTGTCATGGAAAGGAGCCGCAGAGTCTGAGGTGTAATTTCTCACATTTGTACCCTGAAATTTCTTCTTAGTCTGGTCATGATGGCTCAGATTTGTGCTTGCGAGTGTATGAGAGGAGTCTCAAGGCACAGTGAAAGTCTATAAATTCAGCACAAGAAAAAAGAGAGTACACTAGGTATCTTCCACCACAGGACCTTTTCCAGGAACCTTTTTAGGAGCTCAGGAACTTTCCCTGCGTTATGAACAGATGAATCTTTGTCTTTGTCGTTTAAGTCGAGGCTGTAGTTCCTAACCTTAAAAAAGTCCCTTATCCTGATGCAATAGCTCCAAAACCAAGCTCTCAGTTTTTAATCTAGATCCCTTCCTTTAAGAGCTCTTGAGATGTTGTAGAAATACACAAACATGCTGAACTTTTAGTTCTTGGGGGTTGTAGTTCTCGGTTTATATATAAATAAAATAAATAAGACATTAAGACATTATGAAATACAGACACAATATATAATCTTAGCATGGAATTGTAAAATAATCCAGTGCATATTTAAAACTTGACTCATTATTAATCAATCAATCATTTACATCACATCACTGGCTCTGCCATGTTTGGCCGTACTGACTAAAAGAGTCATTCAGATGAATCTTCATGAATCTTATCTCTTATTCAACCCACAGTATGAGTCTGGAAGAAATACACCAAAGCACAAGCAAAAATGTCTGTCTCAATATATGTATATATAGAACTAATCACAATGTTTGTTTAAAATAACTTCTGGGTGGAAAACCCCATGTGTCACGTACAAAAATAAATGTCAGTTTAAGTAAGTAAAGAAGTAAACAAAGAAGTGTATGTAAAGAAGTATAAGCAGTAAGTAGTAAAAGTAATTAAAGAGAAAGCATAAATGAGTAAAGCAGTGGTAAAGTGGCTTCCCACCAGTTAGTCTTACTGGTGGTGAGATGTTGCTGTTGGGTAGATTTGGTTTATCAAAGACGCCAGCAAAGCAACACAGTACATAAAATAAGCACAGCGGAAACATCAGATAGGTCGGACTGCGGTGTTTAACGACATATATTTAAATGTTACAGTTACAGCTGAAAATGACAACAGAAATAAACAAGTTTGCCGATTTCACATATATCTGCAATTCAAATCAACTGCCAGTCGTCTACCAGGAAGTGACTGTTGTTGTTAGCGCGTCGTCATGGGGATTCAGTTTTTTTTTTTTAGAGCACATTATACTGTGCCTTTATTCTTAAAATGGTCAATCAAGTGTATTCTTACAGTCTGTAATCACAGTAACAGAGTCAAAGGATGTCACAACAGCCATGTTCTACAAGAATTAAGAAAATAACACCCATCAACCTAAAATTACCTTTTATAGAACAAGTACAGACTCTCAAACAAAACAAAACACACAGATTAAATGGAACGATAACACTTGAGTGAATGTTCAAGTGCAAAGTGTCCTTGAGCGAGACGCTGAGCCCTGCTGTCTCACACCACATCAGTCACAACAAATCACAAAAAAAATGACAAAGATAAGATCTGCTTGAAGCTTGAAGCCAGAGAGAGAGAGAGGGGATGGACTGAAGAGGATGATGCAGCTGACAACTGCGCCACACTGACCCGACCCTGTGTGACTGAAACAAGAACCAGGAGAGAGGGAGAGAGGTCGATATATTGACGTGAGCATCATCATCCCGGCGAGCCACGGCACACGCGTAACCAGCAGCAGCACCGCACGGCTGACAGGAAACGTTGATTAAATGCCCCCCCCAGTAGGAAACCGGCACCACTTACGTCTATTTGCACGATAAACCACTTTAGGTTTCCGCAGCTGTGACTATACCTCACTGAGCTCTTTGTTTATTCAATACATTTCCATCATATTCAGTGATGCTGTCTGCACAGTATGTTGCTTTATGGTGCTGCTGCCTGTGCTCAAAGTGACAAAACGTTTAATGTAACAAGACATTCACGGGTTGTTTAACAGAATAAAAATAAGGTCTATATGCAAAATGTATCCCCTTAAATGTATTAAAATGTTTAGGGCGGCAACTAACGATTAATCTGCTCATTATTTTCTCAATTTAAGAGCAGAAAATAGTGAAAAATACAGGTTATAATTTCTAGGATACCATGGCGACGTCTTGAAATATCTTGTTTTGTCCGATCAACAGTTGAAAATACAAAGAAATTCAGTTTACTACCACGTATGACACAGAAAGCTTCAAATCCTCACGTTTGAGAAGCTACAGCGAACAAATGTTATTAAAATAACTGCAGATTAATTTTTTGTCAATCGACTAATCGGTTAATCGTTTCAGCTCTAAAAATGTTTTCAGTACAGTTTCTTGAGGTTATCTCTCTCAACTTGCTGTAACATTTGTTCGCTCTTACATTAAAACAGAATTGGGTCATTAGTAGAGTGTGCGTCCATTATTGTTACATTAATCAGCATCCAGCTACATATCTATTGATTTCTGTTGTTATTTTGACCTTAAACTAAGGCTGCAGTGGCTATAAACAATGATTATTTCTATTATTATTAATCTATTGTTTATTCTCTGAAATACTGAATTGTTTATAAAATGTCAAATAGCCCCACCACCATCATCATCATCATCATCATCTTCAGGTTCCTAGAGTACAAGGTGACCTCTCAAGATTGCTTTTTTTTTATCCAAAACCCCAAAACATTTCATTTACAATGATATAAAACAGAGAAAAACAGCAGATCGTCACTTTTAGAGGCTGACACCAGATAATGTTGGCTGTTTTGTTAATTTTATGCCAAACTACTAAACTATTATTCACATCAGCACTAGTTTAAACCTTAAAGTTTGTTAAATTTACTTTTTGAACCATGTAAACACCCAGTGCCAGTATCTCTCTATACATACAGTATCTACAAGTGCTTGTAAGTCGGCTTGCTTTAGATTCATATTAGATTGATTAGTTGCTTTTGACTTTGCACTTATAGACAGTGTTGTACCAGTGTCACAAAGTTAAGCTGCTGTACTTTTCTTACACTACTGGATAGAAATGTGTCTGATCCTTGAACCACTGCAGCTGGCAGACAGAAGCTGGGGACTGATGTCAAGGTGTTATTCATCCATCCATCCATCCATCCATCCATCCAAGAGTGTCTGTCAGGATCAGGACCTCTATTAGACTGAGTGCAGATCACATTACAACGTTTTTGAACACTACACTAGGAGGGAGCTTATTTTTCTCACCCTATTTCTTAATTATTTTAACTTTCAGTCACGTAAGCGAAGACATCCAAGACTGTGAACACCTTTTAGTCAGTGAGCGAGTAGCAGGTAGCTGCCTCTGCTGGTCTCTTTTGTCCTCTTGTTCTGCTGCTGGTCAGTGAACCCAGCAGCATCTCAAGCATCAGACACTTGAATCAAGCACCCTCAGGCTCTTAGGATCCGATGTTTGCTTGTGCATTTCTACGCACATGAACAGCTCCTGTTTTTTCGGATGATTTTTGGCTGCTGGCCACAGACATGACATTCACACGGCCATGAATAGAGTTAAATGAGACACTTGAATACATGCTGCTCTTTTCTCCAATTTTCTCTACCATGTAAAGTTTAGAGTACCCCCTCTACCTCTTACTCCTTTCTTTTGCCTTAATTGTCAGGCTTTCTTCTGCTTCACCGCTCTCTCTCTTTTCTCCTCTTTATCGCTCTCTTCTGTCTGATTTTACTCGTTGTCGCCCGTCCTTCCTCGCAGCAATTGTCATTTCTCCTCTTCTCTCATCTGTCTTCCACTTTTGCTCCATCTCCTCTTCCAGCGATGCCTCTCTGTTTTTGGCTGTGCTCCCTGAACCCTCTCACCCACTGAGTGCAGCATGCCTGTAAAGGTTGATGCTAATAATACTGAGGTCTCACTCAGAGCCCTCCACCACTGCTGCACTTGTAAATACTATAGAGTTACTGTTGCTCTTTTTGTAAATACACTGACATTACCTCCTCCAAACAGGACAGGTAAACATCTTGTTTAAACCTTATTAAACAGTGAATTCAGGAGGTGCCAGTTGGCTTTAAGCCATGTAACTGAGACATTAGAAATATCTCAGCCGATGAAATGTGTCCTCAGAGTTTTCTTCGATTTAATAGTGATTGTGTTGTCATGCCTTGAAATGGTGTAAATTGCTGCCTAGCATTGTATCATTTAACGCCTATAGTACATACAGGATGTGCTGTACAGACGAAGGAAGGACTCAAGAGGCTAGCTTGGATTTTCCAGCCAGGAACAAACGTGATGGAGTTGCTGCTCATCTGGAACGTTAACACTGGAGTGACAAAGGACAGTAACAGCAATAGTGGCAAATAAATAACAAGCTTAAGTCACGTCATGCTGCCGTTTTTGTTTTTCCCCCTTTTTAAAAAAGCTGTTTCAGAAGCAAAATCTGGAATCTGGATTGTTTGTGCTCAATTTATTACTAATATTTCAGGGAATTCATGAGTTTTATGATGAATTTACACATTTTTAAAGTCATATATTTTACTTAATGGATTTTTGAGGAGCAATAGTTTGACAAAAAAATCTCAAGGTCCTTTTTAGTATTTTTTTATTTTCCTGACTTTCACAGTCGTCAGAAGCAGATGGAATACGCTCAGAGGTCACTGAGAAAACTGTCTCCTGTGTTGAAAAATGAGCACAATAAGAACATTTAAGTATAAAGAAACCAATTAAAAGTAATATGTTTTTCTGTGGAAGCTTCCATTTAAAAAAAAAATTGTCATTTCAGTCAGTCTAGTCAAGCGGAAACTAATAATTTTTGTTATTTTAGTCAAACTTATTTCACATAAGATTTTATCTGATCATCTGATGGAAAAACACAGGTTGAATGATTAAGAATGCAGCTTTGTAGAAAGTGTTTGGTCTGATAGTATCAGCTCAAGGAAATACATCCAGACATGGAACATGTTCAGATTTGCACGTTTAGTTTGAACCAACACGATTCAACAACTGAGTTTCGGCAATATAAGTGCCGTCTCATCATCGTTTCGTCTTAGTCGTGGAAAAAAAAGGTCATTCACAAACATATTCAGTCATAGTTTTCATTAACAAAACTAACAATAGTATCACCCTACAAAACCTATACTGGTCAAACCCTACAGTGTATACTGTGGCTTCCCCTAATGACAACCAGTGGATCTATGGGATCAATAGAGCCTCAGGGGAGCTCAGTGTTTGACAGCTGATGAGGTCTCAAAGGATTTAGCTCCAGCGGCACAAACCCGGACGCTAGAGAGGCGTGTAATAGGGTGACCCATGACCCTGAGCCTCCCAACCAGGAAATATTGATGAACCTTTCCACAACAGCTCCGAACAGGAAGAGAAACATGCAGAGCCGAACGAGGGGAAAAGTTCACTTGTGCTCTGGTTTTTCTGGATGCTACAATGACTTTAACGGCTCAGTGCGTTTACATTTTTTCAGTGTTTTCCACTGAAAGCATGACATAAGAAGGAGGAGCAAGAAAAATAAATGTTCTCAGGAGAGATAGAAGCATATCTGAGGAGGCAGATGAGTTTATTTGACACGGTGAAACACTGAATGATAAATAAACAATAAAATACATGACTTTATGTCAGAAAGAAGAACGAGGGTGACAAGTTAGGACAGTAGGATTTAGAAAACTGAATCTGAATGATGGGTACTGGCATTGTAAGTGTTTTTTTTTCTCTTTCTTACCCTGGAAAACAATCCAACAACCAAAAACCTGTAATAAGTAATGGTCCTAACGTGGAGGTGAAGAGCAGCAGCTGGCTGACTGAGAGCTGTAATGGTCACTGTTTCTGTGTAAATATTTACTGGATGATCCCGGGAGGTGAAAGGCAGTTTAAAGATGGCATTGCATCGCTCCCAATTATTTACTCTGGAGCCTTTCAGAGGATCCCCCCTCCTATCCCCCCCCCCCCCACCATCCCCCAGCACGGTTCAGGCCGTGACTTCACTGCTGCAGCATATCTCAGGTTCAGATCTGACTAATCTCTCTATTAAACTCAGTGTTTAATCTGTAATAACTCCTTTTTTTTGGCAGTAAACACTTGCCTGTTTACACTTTCAGCAGATACAGAAACATTATTATTCATTTGGAGTTTTGTTTATGGTCATCTCATGAATGTAAATCTAATATTTTCACTCTCCTTTTTAGCTCAGGGGTTTTGCTGTCCACCAGATCCTGAGGGAAATATCTGGCTCTGTAGCTGCTTCACATGCTACTCGCTAACTGTCATCCTGCCATCAGATGCTCTTTTTAGGAATTTTTTTAACTGAAAACAGCCCAAAAACGACACGATGAGAGCGGTGAGAGTGAATCAAAGCGAATCAGACCACAACAATAGTCATGTTGTTGATTTAAAATGTTAATTTAAGGGATGATTTAGTTGCTGATGTTGAGTTAGTGGTAAAATTAAATGACAAATCAGAGCAGGCAACAACTACTGGTATAGTTCAGTGCAGTGTTACGGTGCTATACAAATAAATAAACTTACATAAAAACAAACATCTTAACAATGCTGCGATGTCCATGTCTGATGGTAACCAGGCGACGTGCAAATTAAAAGCCCTCTAGTGTTTCATACACGGGGTTTTGACCTAGCGTTGTTTAAATCTTTAACTTTGTAAGTATTACAAAGTGAAGTCTCTCTTTCCCTCCCTCTTCCTCCTGAAGCCATCTGTGGTTCAGACTGACTTTAGTTTATCACCTTCAAAACACAGGTCTGACCGTGGAATAAACTTTGAACTTTATATTAAATGCTGTATTTCAGCCATATGAATGTAAGCTATCATACATATATGACAACAGACCCTACCCTGAAACCTGCAGTGTAATTCGAGCGCTGGTTCAGTGACGTTTGTAATGTTTCATGCTTGACTGTGAGCAGAGATGGAGAACAGGCCAATGTAAACACACTACAGAGAGAAAAGTGTGTGTGTGTGTGTTTTGTAGAGGAAGCGAGAGAGATATTTGGGGATTCACCTCAGTTTAATCCCCCCCTCTTCTCTACAGACCTTCACTTTTTTCATCCACATCTTCTGAATAGTTTTCTCTCTTTTTTTATATTGTTTCTGTTTGTCTCTCTTTCACACACACACACACACACATGCACACCTTTCCTCTGTGGTGTGTTTATATTGGCCTGCTCACAGTCAGCCATCACCATGAAGAGCTGCCTCAGTCCTCTCAGGATTCACCATCAATCTTCACGCTCTGCACTCTGAGTGTGTGTGTGTGTGTGTGTGTGTGTGTGTCTGTGTGTGTGTGTGTGTGTGTGTGTGTGTGTGTGTGTGTGTGTGTGTGTGTGCTGTTTAACTCCAAACTCCATCTCCTTCTTTGGCAAAGCATCTTGCAACACCTTCCTGCCGTTTGATCCTCGGCGTCTCTGCTGTCTGTTCTTCTGTCTCTCGCACTCCGGCTCTTCGTCTCTCTCTCTCTCTCTCTCGCCTCCACGTTTAATCTAAATGTCTCTCGCCCCGTTCTTGAACATTCCTCCCTCACCAACCTTCATCAACAGAACATCAACCTGTTCCGATGGATTAATTTACCTTTATAATAGATTGAATTTTATATAAAAAAATGCAGATTACATACTCTATGCAGTGTACTGTGCAGCTTTAGCACATATTAGCAAATAACACTTGATTTTGGTAAAATGCAAATAATATTTTGTCATTTCTTGTCCCTATCCTTATTTTGTTGTCACTGCTTTTGACTCTCATGAGCGTTAAGGTTTCTGTTTCACTCTGTTCTTACAGGACACATCCAGACTTTATTCCAGAGGACAAAACTGTTCAATGCAAAACATTGTAAGGGATAACAAATATAAATGCTAATCCTATAAGGTTAAAATCTGGTTGTCAACTAGCAATTAAAAGAGGTCTCCATCGTTTCAATAATTCATAATCCAATGATCCACATTCTTTAAATATCAATACAATATTAAACATTAATTATGGCATTTGTTGTTTGAAATAGCGACTCTGCTCTTTTTTTTCCTGGAGGCTAATGTTTTACTTTATAAAAGTTCATTATTGTCTTAGGATTTTAGCGCAGATGGTCGTCGTTTCACCTCTGCAGCTCAGAGAATCCTTCAAACAGCTGGACCCTCCCTGCCTGATGAATCCACGTCTTTCAAACTGCACACCTCCGATTTGTAACCAAGGTTTTCTTGTATAAACTCGTAGCCTTCAAGTCCAAACTGAGATGACCCTGATGATGCCATTTTCTCAGTAATTTTCTCAGACTTGACAAAACTCCTCCAGCAGAAGATATTACAACAGTTTCACAGGCTGAGTGGTACTAACCATGACGGGTAAATTGATCTTGATCTTGTTGATTCAGTGGAGCAAACCTTTAAGGCCAAATTGTTTTATGGTGTTATCTTATATTGATGTAGTCAGTCTGTACAGTTCAGTTAATGATGAACATTTCTGCTCTCTAGCACATGTTAAGAGTTTGACAACAAACTTACATAAAGGACAAAGAGCAGCAGCGTCGACATGAATTAAATCCACATATGTTAGATTTACTTCATCAGCTGTTAATCGACCGTTGCAGTTTTTCTTTTTCTTGTGCAAATCTGCCGTAGAAAAGCAAAACAAAAAGCACAAAAGTATCATCTTCTCAGGATCTGCTCTTCCATTTTGTGTGTAATTCGTATCTGGAGGTTTTTCGGAGTCATTAAGCTCTCTCACCACCACTTATGGTCAGCAGGGTTTCATCCTGTGCAGCAGCTGTACTGCAGCCAAGTGGGTTTTGGTCAGGTATTATTTGACCGGTGGATTACTGTGAATGGTCATCTGGCTGTGGTCAGAATGATTAAGAGCAGGTTTGACAAGGCTAATGTTGTTGAACTATATTCAGGAATAAACAATGCCAGCTTCTGCTTAGGGCAGCTGTTGGGATAACACTGGACTTTACAGCAGCTTTATCCCCACTTACTAATCCTGATGTAACAATCCCTTCAGCTATAGAAGGTGAGCACCTATCCAGAAGTGGCATGCAGGCAGGGAGTGTAATTGTGGTATCAAAATAACATGTGATGCCTTCATAGGAAGGGCAAAATAATTAACATGCAACTTTTGCCATCAATTATTATTTTATCAAGTAAAGAAGATTTTAAGAAGCAGTGATATGGACCTGAAAATAATTTCTGTAACTGCACTGTATGTAGAGTATGAAGGTGTCGATAATACACAATTTTTCTTAACATGGATCAAATGAAGAGAGTTATCACCATAGTAACAACCAGTGGAGATGCTAATAAACAATAAAAATAAGGCATATTCAGGGCAGGATTGACATTATAACTCGTCTATTAAGAGAGGTGTCTAATAAATAGTACATCATAATAGTAGGACTGTAGTCAACCGGGTGGGGGGTTATGCTAACCCATTGTTGCTAACTTTGGAGCTAACCCCCTTTACTTTTCCAGCATTTGGGGAAACAACCGACGTGACTTTTTAGCATTTATTAACTGACACACTGTAGTCTGTACTGTACATTTACTACCAGACTGACAACTTACTACTAACCTTTTCCTCTGCCCCGCTCACATCCACCGTCACTTCCCTTGTTCTCGCTCTTTCCCCACTCGCTACGTAAACATACTCCTTAACGGAGCCACGCGACCAGTGGTTTCCCAGGCAACGACAGAGGTTGACTCACGTACCGGAACAGCGCTGCTCAGAGATTCCCAAACGCTGTCGATATCAAATATTAAAAAATATTTTTTTGGCCTGGCGGGGGTTCTCGTTGTGTCATAATGAAAAAAACACAGATTCAGTAAACGTTGAGTAAACGTTGAGTACAGTTAAACCCAGCAGTCTCCGTTAGGTTGGGAGAGTTCAAAGTTGTGAAAACAACGGGGGTGTTTTGAATACACCCCCGTTGTTTTCACAGGTAATTTGTTAGTCTGCCCCCCCCCCGCCGCAGGAAATAATGGATTAATCCTGGAAAGCTGTTGATGTAGCACGTTTCTTTTTATGAAAATAACACGGAGATTATTCGACCAATGAGAATTTAGTCGGACGAGAGCATATCGACCAACTAATCGACCAGTCGACCAGCAGACTACAGCCCTACATAATAGTGCATAATTTAAAAAGCAGAATAATTGCAATATTGAACAAACATACTCTAAACCTTGATACAGTGTTTTAATGCTCAACTTGCTGATTTGACCCACACAGTGGATCTTTTTCTGTCTTTCTATCTGTGTCATGTTTTTTTTTTTCGGCGGTGGTGTCACACCTGCTGTGTGTCACATGACAATGATGTAAACTTTCACTCAATAGTAAACATCCAGTCAGCCCAGAAACATGAGTTAAAGTGTAGTGTTGTGACTTTGTGTACAGCCAGGTCAACAACCAGTTTGACACGGAGTTGTCTTTGACTGGTTCATCTTGACATTGTGTGAAAATAGACGAGGACGTAAGGTTCAGAGTTTTGGCCCCTGTGATCAGCAGGATATTTCAAAAAGTTACTGGCAGATTTGGCTGTGAAAACATTAATTGACAAGTACAGTTTTCTTTGTTTTTGTTTGTTGAGCCGTATGCTGTTTGAAAAATTCTGCCATCTCGGGCTTCCGATTCATCTGTTAAACAGACAACATACTCTATTTACATTCTTGTGGAAGTCAAAGCTGGAAGATGAATGATAAACATTAGAGGCTGCAGCTGTTCTGCTGAAGAATGCGTCTCTTCTGGTGGAGCTTTGCAGTCAATCCAGGCTCAGCTAGTTTCATTTATTCTACGGTTCGGCGTTGGGCAGGTGTTCGGTTTAAGCCTAGTGTGATACTGTGATACCTGGGCTGGCTGTAATACCAGATCAACGTTATCCTCCTGCTCTCACCTCTGACCGGCTCAGAGGACTCCATCTCCCGTGTCCATCTGTCTGTGTAACCTGAGAGCAGCCGTGCCTGCTGCAGTGTTGAGTGGTTGTGGAGTCAGGCAGGCGGGCTCACAGTGGTCAGGGGCGAGTGGTGGTGGCGGCGGCGGCGGTGGTGGTAGTGGTGAGGTTAGGGGCCAACAACATGGCCTGATGGACTGGACTTCTTCCTGAGCCACAGAACTGGGGAGGAAGTTGAGGCCTGAGGGTGAGGCAGTGGCTGGATGCTGATGCTGGGGCGCTTAATCATCATCATGAATATGAATCATCCCCTCTTTCATTATCTGTTGTTTGATGGCAGCGTGTCCTAAATGACTGCAGCTGTCCTATCACATATTCAGTATTGGTTGTTGATGCACAACTACATACAGAAGCTTCCAGATTACTGATGAGCACATTCTGAAACATATCTAGGAAATATCAGCGATTGTGATAAAGAGTTGATCCCATTTTCAGATTGTATAAAGTGTATAAAGCCTACAACACGCCAGTTCAATGTGGTGATACGCATTTTACTATTCATGATCCAAATGGGGTCAGAACGGAGTCGAAATCACCGCTTTTGATCTGAAATGTGAACAAGTTAAATAACGTTTTCTCCTCTCCTCTTCTCTCTTCAGGCTCAGAGGAAGGAAGTGTTTCTTCAGGAGCGTTATGGCCACTACACCCTGACTGACCCCTTCCTGGCGCTTCAGAGGGACTTTGAGTGCGGGGTCCCCGGAGGAGACAAGGAACGGCGGCCCCTGGGCTCCAGCCCCATCTCTGTCCTGGAGGCCGTCATGGCCCACTGCAGGAAGATGCAGGAACGCATGTCAGCCCAGCTGGCTGCCGCCGAGAGCCGCCAGAAGAGGGTAAGACCCCGGGGGGGGGGGCAGGAGGGAGAGGAGGGGGAGGAGGGGGAGTTCCTACAGTTGTCCTTACACACTGAATTTAAACTAAACTATTGTTAAGTAAGCTATTGTAGGGCTACGACTAGTGATTATTTTCACTACCAATTAATCTGCTGATTATTTTCTCAATTAGTTGTTATCTATAAATTATCAGATAATGGCAAAAAAATTTCCCAAAGTCAAAGGTAGCATCCTCATATATCGTTTTTTTTGTTCAACTAACAGTCCAAGCCCAAAGATAATGGGTTTGCTGTCATGTATGACAAAGAAAGCATTAAATCATCACATATGAGAAGCTGAAACCAATAAATGTGTTGCATTTTGACGTCTTAAACAATGACTAAAACGATTATTTGATTATCAAAATAGTTGCAGATTCATCATTCTGTCATCAGACAATCGACTAGTCATCGCAGCTCTACTTCACTGGATCGCTTCAACCCAAAAATGATAATTCTGTCATAATCTTCTACCCTTCATGTCAGAGAATAAGTCTCTCTGATCAGTCAATACACTGAAAGTTAAGGTCATTTATATTCTTGCATAGCACTCAAAAACAGTCCAGTTGGGAAAAACAAAAGGCCAAAGGTGCCGATCATTATGACCTCTGACATACTTTGCCTATTAACATTAATTCCATACTGGTTAGCATGTTACCGTTAGCATTAATATGGAAGTCCAGCTGAGGTTGGCAGGAATTAATATAGTTATTAGTTTAATTTTAGCCTGATTGCTGCATTAAAAATCAAGGAATCACCAAACTAATCAATTACATTTAACAAAATGCATCATTTATGACCTCGTGTTTATAGAGCTTCAGTTTAATTGCTGTGAGTCAGTAGTCGGATTAAATGAAGGTAAATAAGAGTAAGACGTGCAGTGTTTACATCAGCAGATGTGGAAGAGGTTTCTTCTGTTTGACCACAGATTCTGTTCATGTACACACGACTCAAATCTCTGTGGCTGGAATTCTCCGCAGGAGGATGTGGGAAAGGGAAAATTGTACGCTTGTCTGTGTGTATTAATGTTTTTGGTGTATGCAAGGGTTTGATACTGTATGAATGTGGGAGGTAGGAATGCCAGTGTGTGTGTGTGTGTGTATGTTGTGTGTGTGTGAGCTTAATTCTTATTTTCTGGTTCGTCATTTCTATTTTTGATGGTTGACTGTGTGTGTTTACGAGTGTGTGTTTGTCCTAGGTCTCTTTAGGATTATGTGGCTCTGATTAACCGGGCAGCCAGATGTTAGCCATGGCCCTGTCCCATTTTCTCTCTCCGTCGTCTCTGTGTCAGGAAATATGGATGTGTGAAAGTGATGTGGAAGTGTTTGGATGAGAGGCTGGTAGAATGGCTATGGGTGAATAATAGTGAAAATACTGTGTGTGTGTGTGTGTCCTGTCCCTGAACTCTGTAATAATAACAGAGATGATATAGTTTTGAGCCAAATGGAACCTTTTAACCACACACACACACACAGATGAGGAGGAGGGATGGAAGAAGGAAGGAAGGGAGAGGTAGGAGTTGGCTGTTTTGACAGGAAAGCTGGTTAAATAGATTTTGGAGCTGTGGTTAGTGTACGTGCGTGTGTGTGTGTGTGTGTGTGTCTCCGTTCATGAAATGTGAATGTACAATATATCAGTTTTAATTTCAGTGTGTTCTGGCCTGATTACCTTTTATCGTGGTACTTTTAGTAGCGCTCATTTGAAGGTTTTCAGTGCTGCAGACAATATGGCATCTGTGTTACGCTACCAGTGCCAAAATCTTTTTGTTAACTCAGTATGAGGAGTGTAGACATGTTTTTAATTTCATTTAAAATCCAAAATATAGCTTAAGGGCGTTTTCAAAGCTGCCTTCTTTAGACTGGTTGAATTGGTACGATTTGTTCAGGCAGATCCGAACACAGCAATCGTACTCAAAACCGACTACACAGAGACTCTTTGGAGGAAGTGGTCTCGGTCCGGTTGGAGCCAGGTGCGCTTTGCATGCTGGGATGCGGATGAGTGAAATCAACAGTTGCTAGCAGCTAGCGGGAGAACGAATCGAGATCTAACCCGGACTAGCGCGACAGAGTTTGTTGCCTACTTTGATATTTGGAGCTTCTTCAGGACTTTCTGTGTTTATGTTTCCACTCCCGCCTCAGACACAACTAACCAATGAGAGGAGTGAATGTTCTCATGTGGCTTTTGAGTGATGTTTTTTTGATTCGTTGGGATTTTTTTTTTTCCTGTGTGAACCAACAAGTTCACCAACAAACCAAGGTCATTCATATATGATATCCTGATATGAGTAAACAATACTCGCTGCTATTAACACATTTCAGTCAGTACTATTATCAGTGTTACTCGGAGGAACGGTGCAGTTTGGACAGGTGTTTAAACACAACCGAGAAGTCCGATACAGGCACTATAACAGATTCTGAGATATGGAAATAATCTAACTGCTACATCATAGGTCATATTTTTATGAACATGGCAGGATCTGAGGAGTATCTGTATCAGTCACAGGTTTCACACTTGCTTTTGTGCGTGTAATGAGGTTACAGGCAAGGAAAGTTCATTTGTATGCTCAAAGTGCTTTACACAAGGCAAAGAAATCAGATTTAAAAATAAAATAAAACAGGAAAACAAAGCCGTGCATCATATCTTTTATGTTTGCCTTTTTTTTTTTTCCAGCTGCACCGAGACATTTACCAAACCATGGCATCTGATTTAACAGTTCTCTTTTAAGTATGAAATTTGTGGCTATGATAATTTTAGGAACAATTTTAAATCATTTTCACCATCTATTTTCTTGTCAAATGGGATCTCTCCAGTTTTACAAGTACATGCTATAATGACAACAAAATAGGAAAATCTATTTTCTGTTTTTGACAGAAAAACAAAATTGAGTAACTGCAGAGAGTAAATCACTGGAGAAGTTGACATTTATTTCACAATACAACACCTTTTTATTTGGTTAGAATTCACAGTACAGAGTGCCATTTTGGGATTTTGGAATTGAAAACAATAAGCTACTGTGGATCAAAGGTTAAAAATGAGAGCATTTTTACATTTATCTGTATTAATGTGGAAATACCCAAGGATGATGTGGAAAACCTCACTGGGATGTATGTTTTCATAGCACAAATCCCAGATGTTTGGTTGAGAAAGACCCAGATTTGACCTATAAAACCTCAAAAGGAAACCCATCTGTGTGACCACCAGTCCTCTGTAACCACTGTCAGCACTGATCAGAAACATAGCTCCGCAAGTTGACTTCGACCCTGAGAGGTTTTTGGTTCATTCGACCCCGGAAAACATGCGTAAAAAGGGAGAGGCAGCCACCGCAAAACAACGGTTAACCTTCTTAAGAGCAGAATAAATCACCATGTCACCGCTGATTGCTTGGTTGTACGTAAGCTGTCAACAGCGGGGGCGGGATCCCGTCAGGCGGGGGACAAATTGTTTCGCTGGAACCTTGTAAAATGACTAATGACACAACAACAAACCAAAACTGTTAAAAGATACACAGCCTCAGTGTGCTCAGAGGGATCTTCTGGTTGCTGGGTAGAGTGAATTTCACCCGGATTGTCCGTGCTATCTTTATCCCCTCCATCCGTTTCCACTCTTGTCATCCTCCTGTGAGTAAGCTGTTGAATTATCCATGAGGTCTCAGACAAGCTGAAGGAAAGCAGGCAGTTGTACGTAACACACTCTGAATCGGTTTATGGGAATAATGAAGACACCCCCGCTCCCTCCTCTACTCCTCTATGAATCAGTCATGAAGTTGGAGGAAAGGCCCCCAACCAGCCCCATCCCTCCGCTACAGCACCAACCCTCCTGACAGCGATGAAGAAACGCTGTATTTGTTAGTTTTTGTGGTTGCCCGAGTGTTTTGTTGATGTTTTGTCGTGAGGCTGAATTTGGAAGCAAGGTCACGACCGCCGGTGCTGAAATTCCTTTTTTCTTAAAATAGTCTTCAGGCCTCCTCCTTCTACTTCCTCCTTTCTGTCATCTCCAATTCTCCACAGCAGCTGAGCAGGCCGCTTTATTCTGCTAGCTGATACCTCGGCGCTGCAGGTTTGCAGCTGTAAGGACAGACCTTTTAGGAGAGAGATTCTACTTGTAAGCTCCATTTTAAATATTTCATGGAGCAGCGGGGGATCTCGGGGTCCAGGGAGCGTCGCTGCTAACTGAGGTGCCTCCGAGGTATCTCCGCAAAAAGGAGCTCCACTTTAATGTCATTATTATTTCACTCTGTAGATGATGCAGCAGAATGTGCTTATGCATATGGATGACAAGTTTTAAGATTTTACTCTGTACTGTGGTGGTAGTTGCACTGATGTAACTGCTTCTGGATTAAATTGTATTTTAGTAAGAAAATTGTCTCAGAGGGTGTTTGTTTGCATCAAGAAAATGAAGGTTCCTTATTAGTTTTAACGAGACACCAGACATCTTCAAAGAAACACCCCAAAAATGCAGGGTCACCCACGTCGTGTCATCCGGCAAGGCTCCAACCACGTATACGAATATCTTGCTGCTTGTAGCTTATAGCTTGTTAAGTGTTGAGAAAATCTGCCATGAACGAGTTGTAAAATCCAGCCTCAAAAGAAATAAAATGCCGTGCGGTGTCTTTGTGGTTGATAAGCCTTCAAACTGGACGTCCTGGTTCGGCCCTTGCAGCAACATGTCCACACCAGTATAGACCTTTGCAGTGTTTTGTTGGTGAGCTATTGTCAGTCTGGACGCGGCCTAATGGAGTCTAAATCTTGAAAATTAGCTAATTCAGATCCCAGAAACGTCCCTGTGGCAGTTACACCTTAGAGGAAGGTATCTCACTACTACTGTATGTAGGCATCATGTGTAGAACTGTATGGTTGTGATGCTGAAAAAGAGTCTTCATGCTCATTCAACTTGATTTTTGGGGCAACCTGGTCATTTAAGATTAAGGCGGCATCCCCAGTTTTTGACCTTTGTCACTTCCCATCTCTCCCCTCATTTACTGTCAGCTGTAAAAAAAAAAGATGATTCAAAAGCTTTTCCAGCAAGGCATTTAGTCCATAGTGTCATGGAAAGTGGCGTTCGCTGCACTTAATTGTCATTCCTTATACTAAATTGAATTGAACGCATGAATATAATGAATAATCCTGCCTGGTTTCTATCTCCGCTGCCCAGTGTGTCACCACCTTGACAGCAATGCCGCATGTGCTCTTCAGAGGCATTAGGCTGACTTACAACAGATATAATCCACACCCAATTAGCAGCTAGTCGTAGCACCTCCTTTTGAGTAACAACTGGCCATCCCCCTTCGCTTCTAAACCTCCTCAGTATCAGCTGGCTGGTGATATGCACTCCCTGATGGTTTGGAAGAGAGAAAGTGGAGGAGGACATCGGGGAGGGTGGCAGGGAGGGAGTCTCATTTGGGACAGGGGGTGGAGGGGTGACGTACCCTTTGTTTGAGGCTTGTTAGAGTGATGGGGTCCTGGCAATTGGGTGGAGAGCCCGGTTAAGCCTTGTTACCCTCTGTGAAGCCAGCACTGAACTAACAATAGCTGTGACGCTCTAGATATAGAGTCCAGAGCTTTGACAAGTCATTGAAATTCAACCATATGCGGAGACAGTGTCTCTCTGAATAGATTAATTAGACCCAAACCACCCCACGGATTAATAAAGTGCCTATTTGTATAAATATCCACTTATCCATCTATCTCGCCCGTCTGTTCAATCGAGCTATCTCGTCTGGCTTATTTGAATAATCTTACTTGTCTATGCTCTTCTTGAAAAAAAATCGCTGCGGCTTGTTTTAGCTTTGTGACTAACAAATGACTCAGTATTCACATTCGGCTGGTTGCTTTACCCCACGGTGCAAACAGCTGCAGCTTCTATCTACCACTAAATGACAGACTAAACTGAAATACTGTGTTTGTACCCAAAGTTTTTCTGTGGGTGTTCAGGTGATAGATATTTTCAGCATGCATGTGATGCCCAGCGTGCTAAGATTGAGAGTGACGACGAGACAGGTGGCATGAGGAACCATGTCTGTGAGTGATATTGGATGTTTCGCATACATTTGAGCTTCAGGAGCATGTACAGTATGTACAGTCTGTATGGGTGGTGATTTGAAAAAGGGGAGGGCAAGTTATGGATGATGTCAGTGTGTCACATGCATATCATAAGTTATTTAGTCATTCCGTAACTGAAGACAACTTGACACCCGATAACTGATGTATGTGTCCTCGTATTTGCTCACTCATGTAGTGCTGAGGCTGCGGCTGCAAGTTTTCGTGGTCATATAGTATGTCTTTCTTCAATTAATTATTTATTCTATAATTTTCAGAAAATGCAGAAAATAAATTATATTAAATTTGCAATTATTTAAAACTGAAAAATGACAGAATCCTCACATTTAACAAGCTGGAAACTGCTAATGTTTAACATTTTTACCTAATAAATGACTTAAATAATCAATTGATTGAAATTGAAATTGTTGAATTAACTTTCTGTAAATCACTACATCATTTAATTCACTAATCATTTCAGTACTAGATGAGGCTGTGTGTCTGCATAGCCCAACTCAGATATCTATACACCATATAGTGATCTGTGTCCACTATTTCTGCACTCTTTATGGATGTGTTCTCTTTTCCACTGACTCTGTATTTTTTCTCACAGCTGGAGATGGAGAAACTGCAGCTCCAGAGTCTGGAACAGGAGCACCGTAAGCTGACAGCGCAGCTGAAGGACGAGCGCGAGAAGAACAAGCACATCGTCATGATGCTGGTGCGGGAGTGCAAGCAGCTCGCCACGCGGGTGGTGGAGGAGTCGCAACGATTTGACGAGCTCCAGGCTCGCCTGGACGAGGAGAGTCGCACCTCTGGCCGGCTGCAAGGGGAACTGAGCACTGAGCGGCAACGTAGCCAACAGATGGAGGCCAAGATGGAAAAGCAGCTGTCAGAGTTTGACACAGAGCGGGAACAGCTGCGTGCCAGGCTAGGTCGTGAGGAGGCCGAGAGCCAGAGTCTGCGGCAGCAGGTGGAGCAGCTCAGGACTGAACAGGGCGATGAGAAGGATGCCGCTACTGTCGCCCAGCCTGCTGCTGCTGCTGGAGCAGAACCTGCTGCCACCAGCCCACCACCCAAACCTAAAGCTCTAAATTCTGTTTCCGTAGCCACAGAGCCGATCAGCTCTCGAACGGCATCTTGCCAAACGGACCTGCCCCACACTGAGGTGGAGGGTCCCAAGAAGACTCCCCTCACTATACCCGTTAAACCAACCCCTGCCAACTATGTGGGCCTGAGTCTGCCAAAGACGTCTGCCCGGGGAATTGTCCACAGCAGCTCAGGAGGACTGGCACAGACAGAGAATGGCTCAGAGGGCCAAGCCCCCCATGGCTTACCCAGCGGGGTCAGCCCCCGTGTCCAGGCAGCCCGCTACAAGTTCCAGGAACAGGACCAAAACGGCACGGCCTCCCAGAGTCCTCCAGCCCGTGACCTCTCCCCTACTAATCGTGACAACTTTGCCGCCAAGCAGCAAGCACGCCACACCGTCACGCAGGTTCTTTCGCGCTTCACCAGCCCTCCAGCAGCAGGTGCTGGACCCCTGCGTCCTGGCCTGTCCCACTCCGCCTCAGAGGGAGGCCCTTTCCCCGGTCGCCTGAGCCACCCCATCGGCCTCAAGTCGCCCACGGTGGCCAGGATCGACCGGGGAAACCCTCCTCCTATCCCTCCAAAAAAGCCTGGGCTTTCCCAGACCCCCTCTCCTCCTCATCCACCCATCAAAGTGGTGGGAGACAGCAGCCGCTCTCCTGGGGCGGGGCTAAAACCAGCCACGCCCCAGCTGCCGCCCAAACCTGCCCTGGACCTGGTCCCGGCCCTGACGGCCTCTCAGGTGGGTGCCTGCTCGCCCTCTCGCTCCCCGGGGCCCAGCCGGGGCCCTCAGCGGCAGCCGGCAGCAGCATGTGCAGAGTGCCCCCCCGTCATCAGCCCTGCCACCACTGTCAGTAGCCCCTCCTCCATAAACCCCCCTTCCACCTCCTCCTCCGTTAGTGCTCCATCCTCCCGTAGCCCCCGCGCCTCAGCAGGCAGCCCCCTGGCAACAGCATCAGGTAAAGGGGCTCCTCAGTGCTCCATCTCCCTCTGGTTCTCCCCACTGCCTCTTTTCTTTGACTGTCTTTCCATGGAGTTAGCCTAGCCTAGCATAGCATCAGGTCACAGGGAAACTAGTCTAACCACAGACATGCAACACAGAATAGCACATGGGTCAGTCCAGTTTATGTGTCTGACTCTATCCCTGAATCTAAGTTACTTTGCAAGATCCAATGTCGCTCACTGCACTCTCTCTCTCTCTCTTACTCATCTCTCTTTCTCCGCCCTTTTAATATGTCCTCCCTCTGGGCGCCTTTCGTCTCCCATGTTGTCAGGTTAGCTTTGTCGGTATCAGTATCAACAGTGGACATTGACAACATGTCGCTAACGTGTGCCTGCTCTGAGACCAGAGTTTAGCTATCCCACAGATGAAGGAGCAATGTCAGGGTGAATTGAGGCAAAGCAGACGTTTCCCCCCCTCTCGTGTTTTCGGTTTGGTTTGTAGGCCTTCCTACTAGTAACCCCTATCCTCTCTGAAGCTGATGCCAGAGGCTGCTCTCTCCTCCCCTTCCCTTTTCCATCCTCCAGTAGCATGCCACGACCACTCTCCACTTCCTGCATTCTTCTTGTGTGCCGGCTTTCATTAACCCCTCCCACTGTCCACCTGTCTGTCCTGCTTCCCTCATCATCAGCAGCACTCTGTATGTGCTTTTGATATAAATGCTACTTTTTCAGTTTGATGTGCTTGCGGTGCTATGTTTGGCTATACTGTGAGGTATGATTAAAGAATAATTCTATTTTATTACAATATGGGTGTTATTTTCATAGGTGGTGATAATTACATTGTACTCACCATGTTAAGTGCTGAGATCCTGGAATGTAGTGATATCGCTAAAAGGAAGTTAAATGGGACAAAAAAATGGCAGTCAGACAATCTGACAGGTTTTAAACAAACCTTCAGGTCAGCCAAACTTATTTGGATGAGAAAATGAAGGCAAATGAAGACATGATCACCTAAATTGTCCGTTGGAAACATCTGTCACAGTTTAAATGCCAACTCTCAGGTTCAGTTTTGACTTTACATCCCTCAGTTTTCCTGTGCAATAAGGGATTACTACTGACAATTTCAGATTTACAGTACCGTCAAATAAAGCAGATTAAATAATATGGCAAAACTTGATCGTCATACTTATTTTTAGCAATACTAGCATGTTCCAAGTTATCTTATCTGATAGAAATGATGACCAAAGCTATAAAAAAGCAAAACCCAATTTGTAATAAGCCATAATTATCCTTTATTATACCTTTGCTGTGAAATCTGACCAAACACGTTTGCATCTTTGTTTTTTTTTTTAGATTTAAAATGACTGAGAAAACAAGTTGATAAGAATGTGGCATAAAAACAAAACAAAACAAAAAGTACTTGACAGTTATACCACGTTTTTTTTAAAGAAAGAAGAAGAAGCCTCACATCTGCTGATATGGCCATCAATAAAAACAGACATCTGCGAGGAATGCTGCTTTCCAAGTGTTATTTTGGCATTTTAAAGGTCACTCGCAAGTCTCTGTATGATTAAAATAATATCTTTTCCACAACACACTGATCTTAAGTTAAAAAATGGTGTCTGTCGATGTTGCCAACCTTTTAGAGATTGCATTTAATTGCAGCATCTCCCCTTAAGAATCTGATAAAGCTGCGCAGTAGTTTAGGGAAAATTCTGCTCCTCCTCATCACAATTTCAAGCCACAAAAACTCACCTGTCAGCTGCCAGATATGTTTTTGTCGCCTTTTTATATATATATTTTTTTGTTACCTATTCTCTACCTCCACCCACTCAGACAGAAGGTGCAGCCATAACAGCTACTCTTATCTACGTCCTTGAGATTTTTCCACTGCACTGTTTTTGTTCTCTCTTTTGTAAATCTCTCCTCAGTCTGCGAGACACGTTTCTGCACTGAAGTCCTTCATTCTGCCTTTTTTCAAACTAATTTTTTTTTTTTAACTCGCTCAGTCCAGAAACAGCCACATGTTTAAAAGTAGCATCTATAGTGTTTAGCATGACTCAGGCTTGTTCAGGTTTTAGTATTTAGGTCTTTTTTTCCCTGCTTCATCTGTTTGTTTGTTGTGCTCATTCAACATTTTGCTTTCTAATTGCATATAAAATAATAATGTGTGTATGTAATGTTGTAATGTTTATGTTAGACTCTTGTGTGAATATTGCGGGTGATCGATGCTGCTGAAACATGAACGCTATCTGTCATCTAGCCATTAATCTGATTAGATGACGGACTCTCTTGTCGAGGCTGCAGAACGCCTCACATGTTGATTAAATTACAGTATATTTTATTACAGCGTTCCTGCAGTCTGGGAAAACCCTGGAAAAGCTTTGAATTTAAGGTGTATTTTTCCAGGGCAGGGAAAAAAAGTCTGCATGTTGTTATGTCAATGATGGACATTTACAATTTCTGATCTAAAATATCAAAAATACTGTTAATATGAAACACAGTAAGACAGTGAGCATCTTGCTAATGTTTGGGATGCTCTCTCTCTTTAAATTCAGTCCTTGTTCTGATTCACTGAAAGCAAACTTCCCAGTGTGATAGAAAGCTAATTTTCTGTGGAACATTTCATAGATGCCACTTGAATTTCTGAACCCTCCTGTGAGTTCTGTGTGAGAAAATTTCCATTAACCTCTTAAACTCAAACCCCCCCGGGTGGTGTTTCAAGCTTGTGTTCCTGCGGCGAAGCGTTGCTCAAACATAGATTTATTTAAAATTCAAGTGGTGAGCCCAAAGATACCAAACATGCCAGGCTAAATTTCAAGAAAATGTGTACAAAATGATGAACAAGAAACCCGGAATATTTGTGTTTAATAGTCAACCATAAAAACGAAGCATTATTGGTTTGCATTTTTAGTTCAAAGCATTTATCTACAATAAAAAAAGCATATACAGAATATATATGATACTATGATACAGTGGGAAAAGGTTATTTTTTCTACATGGAAGGAAACTAAACAATTTAAAGGACACTTAAGGAGGCAATCAGGAGTTTTAAGAGGTTAAATAAGAAGGTTAAACAGGAGTGAAGCCTTAAAACCACAGATTTCATGGCTGAGTTCCAACGTAGCCTGAAACAAAGCCTCGGTATGTCACTTAACCTGTTTACCTGTTTTTCCCATAAGCCTCCTATAAGCCTACTGATTTTTTTTAAATAAATAATTAACCACCACATGGGCTTTAGCCAAGAATAGCTTCAGGGAAGAGCAATAAGAACTACCTGAGTTGCTCCTTTTTTTTTTTTAGAGGTTTAATATTTAATTTCTTTGGTGCTTTGGTGACTAACTGAAAAAAAATGCACCTACAGAGCAGTTAGCGATTCCAGGCACGCTTTCTTTGATGTTCAGTTCGCTGAGTTTCCTGTTTAAAGGCGTATAATATTAACTCATACATATATATAAGAAGCAACTGTGTCAATTTTACATCAAAGTGTGGGTTCGGTGACAGGTATCCGGACTTTACAGTTAGTTTAACTTTCGCTTGTGAGATTAGCCAGACAATGTTCCAAGTTTTCCCCCTTTTGTTTCATCTCAAGCAGCTTTAAGCTTGTTAAAAATGATAATCCACACTGTCTTGTATCATCTTGTTCCAACTTTTCATTAAAGCTACAGTAGCAGTCAAAAGTTTGGACACAAGTTTTTTTTTTTTTTTTTACTATTTTCTACATTGTAGAACAACACTGAAGTCAATCAGGCGCTTATTTTTTTTATTAATGTTCAACACTTTTTTGTTTACTACATGATTCCATTGGTTATGTGTTATTTCATAGTTGTGATGTCTACAGTATTGTTCTACAATGTAGAAAATAGTCAAAACAAAGAAAAACCCTTGAATGAGTAGCTGTGTCCAAACTTTTGACTTGTATATTATATATATGATGTTTACACAGTATTCTTTACAATGAGGTCTTGTGCATCATTTTATACACATTCCCCCAAAATTGTGCCTGATATCTGACATCTTTAGAAACTTTGGGATCTGTACTACAATTAATGTTTTGTGGGTTTGAACATTGATTGGCTGCACAACATGAGTGTTTATTCCAAGCTGTGGTGCTACTATTTCTACCTTGGAAATGTTTACTTACCTTACTCCAGATTGCTGCTCACACCGAGAAACTGTGCTAATTTATTGTATATGTGGAACTCAGGTATACTCTTCTTCCCTTCCAACTGGCCTGCTTCCTCACATCCTTGCTTTCCCTTGCTCAGCATTTCTAGTAGCATTCCTTTCCTCCTGATCTTCCTCCTCCTAGTTTAACCTGTGCCGCTCCTGCTCCTCCTTCCCCCCCTGCAGGCTGGTGTCCCTCCGTAGTCTCCTCTCTAAGCGGCGGTGGGCCTGCTGCCCTGGACGGCGGGCGCCCCCTGCTCCTCCAAGCTGCTTCCCAGGGAAATGTCACTTTATTGTCAATGCTGCTTAACCAACCAGACCCGACCACCACCACCATCACCACCACTACCACCACCACCACCACCTCCATGTCCACCAACACCACCTCTACCACCAACATCACCTCTACCACCGCCATGGAGAACAAGCCCAACCATCTTGACCAAGACCACCACCTCTACCACAACCACAACCAAACCTCTGCCTTGTTTGCTGCTGCTCAGAACGGACACTCAGGTAATTGACATTTTTTTTATCTATACTGGCTGGCTGGTAACATTTAAGTTAATCTAAGTTGTAACATTAAAGTTACTGCTGGTATTTGTCATGATAAAGTTATAAAGGAAAAGCCATTACTGCCATCTCATTGCCTTAATAAGGACAGAAGGTCGCTACCATAGAGGTCATGTCGTGTTTTCTCTGGGATTTTTGGCTTGACATTCATAGTTTGGTTCCAGTATTTTTTAGACTCGGTATAAATAAATTTGACTTCCTTCAGGCCAGCAAAAAATAGATTAAAACATAGTAAACTTAGATCCGACATACAGTAGTGGCTTTAGATGTTCATGTTGGTAACAGATAATTAAAACAATATACCGACACTCTCAGCCTTGGTTGTACTTGCTGGACTCATGAGCTCCTTATGACTCCTGGCTACAGACTCAGCAGTGATAATATACTCGTAGGTGTCCTGATACATGAAAATAACGGACAAGGCGGGGACAAAAAATGCCACGATGCAAAGCCAAGTGGCATGTCCTTCACCGACTTCCTATTCTCTATATCAGGACACTACAGAGTGGCCACTAGGTAGGTTGTGTTCAAACCATCATACATTTTGTTTATGGTTATTTTTAGTAGAGTTTTTATCTGGTAATGCAGCATCAAGGGACAATATTGGGCTATGGTTACTCACAATTTAAGATCGTTTGTGCACTGATATAGAGCAGTGATTAAACTAATCTTTGAGGTGTCCTGGTTCAGATTTTAACCGTCACCTGCCAGCAAAATCAGAAATTAAAAAGCATAATTTAATATTAATATCTTTGTGACCATATTTCTCAAAATGGTTAAATAACGTCTGTAATTTTATGACCATGTGTATCCATTCATTTTATTTCATAGATGAATGGGAATGGGAATCCTATCTGTGGTATTAGTCAGTAGTTGATTGGTTGATTGATGTAAAAGAGTATTGTTCAAGGAACCCCCAGAGGCTTGTATTGATTATCATTGATTAATAAACCGAAGGTGATACACTAAAATACAAACAAAGGTTTCAAAGAGGATTGATTGTTCTGTGAGTATGGCTGAATGAAATTTATGACGCATTCCTTATGAGGTCATGAGACACCATGATAGAGTTAATCTATAAATACATGAATAAGATCTATGTATACATACACACATAAACACACCAACGCCCACCAGTGTCTTTCCCAAGGACACTTCCAGTATGTTCCCTTTTATAATGTAAATAGAAAACGCAAACACGTTTAATCTGCATTCAATGAGACAGAACATAAACTGTAGTTTACGCCTGTTTGCTTTTGCCAAGCTTGAGCTTCTTAGTTATCAAATAACAAGTTCTGTTTTTCTGCATCGCTGATCCAAATAACTTCCACGTGATCTGTTTCCTTAAATAGTCAAGAGTTAAAAACTTATATCAACATCCGTCTCCTTCATGCATTTAACCTTCCGGTGTCTTTCCTGGTTGGTTGATTGTATTCTCACAACCCTACAGTCTTAGAAGTCTTGTGCCACATGAGATTCAGTTTTATTTCTCTCACTTGCACAAAACAAACTAGAGTTTGAATGAACTGCTGCAGACATACCTGCTTTAATGTTTTTTTCTTCTGTCAACCATCATCGGTGTGTCTTTGAATAAGACCCTAAAGGACGGTCTTTCTCTCAGGTGTGACTAGTGCATTAATATATAGCAGAGCATAGTCAAGAAGAGCCTGCTCAGTTGATTTTGTATTAGATATAGAGCAGAAAGAATGTTTTGATCCAGGTTTGAATGCAGATAAGACTGCACTCAATGGACTGGACGACGCTATACATCACTACAAAGGAGACTTTTCTGTTTAAGTCGTTTATTTGCTGCCCTTTTCTATAGAAACTCAATCCGGGGTTTGATGCCTTGCAGTAGAAATCTTCAGAAGACGCATGTATATTTCAGTTTGAAGACAGTTTCTAACCACAAATTCTTCTGCCACCTGCTTTTTTTTTTAATAATCTCTGCAGAGACATGGTCTGGGATTGTCACTTGAACTAAATGAAATATTTATTGTGTGCTTTTGTTGGCCTGCAGCGAAGAGAAACAGGAAACGCTAATGCTCATTTTGTGGTCATTTTGTTGAATAAAAGATTTGCTCCATCACGCAGCTTTAACTCGCTGCATATGATTTAGTTAAGAACAAAATCAGGCCAACTTCCTCTAAGCATCTAACTCATATGCATGAGAAGTGGTTGGTTTATCTGGTTTGATTGACAGGAAAAAAAAAAAGGAAACAGATTAAACACACAACTCACATCTGCTTCAAGTGATGGAGATTATATCAGCACTGACTGACGACTGAGATGTTACAAGCAAAGGAACAAAGTAACTACCAACACTGATTAAAGCTTGAATTATCTTCCATCTGCTGGATAAGGACAGTCGACTCTATATGAGGGATCATTGTAGAATACATTTGATTTTTATTTATGCCACCTAAACAACACCTGTGCTCATGTGGTGCTGTCATACACAATGAAAGACAGACTATATTAGACATCTATTTAGCTGAAATCGGCTGCCTGATGTGACTGATAATGACACTGATGAGAGCGCTGAGAGTGAACCGGAACAAAGTTGTAGGCGGGAAAACCAAAACAATAAGCTGATAGACGCCATGACGCTCCCAAAAATTGAAGGAAACTGTGGGTTCATCACTAAGAGCGACCCCCTTTTCACATACAAGTAGCCATGATCATTTAGAAACATTGACATTGATAGGCACAGACAGGAAAGTCTCAGCTGTCTTTCATACTTGACTGAAAATGTTATGTGTTGTTTTGATAATTTATATTTTTGTGGTGACAGAAATAGAGTAATGTAAGTTAAGTTTGTATTTTTAATAAAGCTAAAAGAGTTCAACACGCAGCATAAGATTAACTTGTTTACAGCGATGTCAGAAAATCTGCTGGAAGATTGTATTAATCTGTGTTGCGATGTCAACAATTCGATAGCGTTCCCGGGCTGACATGACACTAAATGAAGATGCAGCGAGAAGACAAAAGACCCAGTGATGATAAACACTTACACATGTGCCGCTGTAAAGCTCGTAATTGCGAGAGCTGCGGCTGATCCCATTATGTTTGCTGCCATTAGACGGAGATGGACTGTCATGTCGGGGCTCTAACCTCAGCACGGACGTCGTCTACGTGCTCATTTAACCGACACGCACGGAAAATTACACACACTGACAGTGCCGTGCATACAATCACACACATAATAATTAATGCATGCAGACCCCTGTCTCTCTCTCACACACACACACATACACTGCAGGTCTATCAAGTTGTGCCTCCCTGCTAAGATGTTTAGTAACACTCGGTCAGTCGAGGAGCATTGATCCGTGAACACGTCTAATGCAGCTGAAGGACAGCTGTACTGTCGCCTTATAGGTGGGCCAACACACAGAGAGGACACACATGCGCACAAAAACACACACACAGATTTGTTGTGCTTTGCTTTTCCCCAAGAGTTTTCCCTGCCTCGTTTCACAGCCCTTCCTTCACTTTCTCTGTATACAAGTGAAACATTTTAAAGCCAACAGACATACGGTATGTTTATACGTTTAAACCACACACACACACAGATGGTTGAGTCTACAATGTGAAAACATGAAATACCACAAACCTTCCCATAATGACAGACTAACACATTTACCTCAGTAAAGAGAATGCCAGGCTATTATTACTGAGACTGACTGTAGTGTTTTGTTTTTTTGGTCAACCCGTATATTGTAGTACCTCGTGTCGCCTATATTTGTACAAGTGCTTCTTCTGATGCGCTATAGAGAGCTGACGTCCTCCTCCAGTTTCGGTTTAATTAGCTGTCATTTTCTCAGAAAGGGTTTTTCTAAAAAAAAAAAGCTGGAACATTTCCTGGGTGTCTGTCCATGTTATTAAATAAATGCGTACTGTACAATTATACCGGGGTTTATAATCTCAACGACTTGTCATTTTAACAAAGATAAAAGGCCACTTGGTTAGGATTCATAACTTCAGCTCTAATGGGGCTTTGATCAAGCCTCTCCGGCTCAGACTCGTGGGATACGCAGCCTTTGAAAGCTAACAAAGTGACTGTCCTTTGCCTTGCTGATGTGCTGAGTTTATGCCATCCAGTTCAGAAGTAGATATTCAGATTATGGACAGAAGAAGGCAGTACCATGTTTAATATTTTCAGGAGAAGTGATGAAAGACATGAGAAAATAGATTGTCTGGCTGCAGCTTGTGGAACGGAGGCTCTATAACACTGAAACAACTCAAAATAGGATTTGTTACTGGCAGTATATGCAGTCATTCATAAAAAAGCTCCTCCATAAAATTGCTAACATAGATTCTGGAGGATTTTTCTTCCTACACCAGTATACGCTGTACACTGCAGTATCCATGGCAACAAGAACAGTGTCATTGCCAGTGTCATTTACTTTTAGATTTTTTGGTCGTTTTTATGATGTTGTAGACTATACTTACTGTGTTGTTAAATCTGTCCCCCTATATCTACTGTTTTACACTGTATGTTTCATAGTGAACAACGATAGAATACATTATAATGTCTCTTTCTTTTGTTCTCTGTTATTCTCTCTATCAGAGTGTGTGAAGCTGCTGCTGTCTTCCGGTTCGCCTGTTGATGTTTCGGATGAAAATGGATTCACACCTTTACACTTTGCTGCCGGCCGCGGCCACTGCAGGTGAGCTCGCACGGATCCTCCTCCTGTACTGTAACTCCGCAGCGCTTCCTCCTATTTTGAGAGGCTGAAACTAAGAGTTTTTCTTCGGTAACTGACTCCAGAGATTAATCGAAACAACTGATTTCGAAACAAATTCCAGCCTTGACTAGAGCTGCAACGATTAGTCGAACGACAAAAAAATGATCAGCAACTATTCTTATCTATCTATAAATCGTTAATAAGTTATTTTTTAAGCAAAAAATGCCAAATATTTAATGGCTCCAGGTTCTTAAATGTGAGATTTTACTGCTTCTCTTTGTCTTACATCATAATAAATTGACTCTGTTTTGTTTTGACTGACCAACAGTCAAAAATCCAGACATCTGATGACTTTGAGCTCCAGAAAATTATGAATTATGATGAATTAATAATGAAAATAATCATTATTTGCAGCCCTAGCCTTGACCAAAACAAAGTCTTAACCCTGAAACAAATGGTTAACCTTGTGGGGACTTTGTTTTGTCGCTGAGGTTTTAAGTCCTCTCAAGGCCACAGTGATGACTTCAATTCATTCCACATGTTGCGTAAAAACCCTGCTGAGTCAAAGTCAAATACTTGCCTTGACCCTCTTTTGTGTGTCATTGTGGTCCATAATCACTGCAGTATTTTGTGTGTTTTTTTGTAAATTGATGACTCATCACACATATTCCGCTGTGAGACGAGCACAGCTGGAATGTCCCACGTGTGAAATGCGACCACAAGACCCATGCCAGTAACCGCTCCAGGTTTAGATGCCAACGGCGCTGCCAGCGTGTCTGCTCGCTACCGTCACCACACCAGTTTCAACTGTGGTGGCTTTGTGGTGTACAGCGTAGGCTGTCAGGTCGAGACTCGCTCTGCATCACTCGGGAAGCTGTATGAGGTGATTTCCCACGGTTAAAATAAACCCCAGATCAGGACTTAAACTGGGCAGCTGCCGTTCATGTCTGCAGCTCGACTTCCATTTCTGCTGATCGATTGTTTCGCCTCCTGAAACATCACCAGAGCTCAGAGTATTAATTATTAAGGGAAACATCTGCCCCTACTCTACGTATAGAGCGCTGTCAGTTCTGATCGCTCGTATTGATCCTGATGTATAGGCGGGATGAATCTGAAGCCTACAGCCAGAGAGGCTCTGTCATCTACAGTGTGTGTCTGCGCCTGCCAATAACACGATGCCCTGGACCAGCTGGGGAATGTGCAGTGTTGTAATATCTGATCACAGTGTTATAAATAGTATGGGGATATCCAAAAGGCACGCTGATATATATATATATAAACACACACACACACACACACACACTGAGAGCTGATTCTATGGGGTTAACTGGTTTTTCAGTGGTCTTGGTAGCAGACTGGATCAGATTTCCTCAGATGATCTGCTCTCTCACTACTAGCAGAGAGCTGATCGATGTCTTCCTCTGTCTCTGAACAGGTGGCGTTCACACTCACAACTTCAGTGTGTGCGTGTGTGCACCTTATTTCTCTGCATGTTGGGCACAGGTGTATGTTATGTATGAAACATATTATGTGTCATATCAAGTGGCTGTAATGGATATATGTGGCCAAAATCAATATCAATATTTGAGAATAATGTAAATGTCGGCTCTTATTTGTGTTTTTTACATAAGAAAATTGGCATTTTTTTGCAATTTTTTGGTCATTAAAATGTTTTATCCAATGTGTGTGACTGTAAATATAGAAAGTAAGCTCCACTGGAAATTCTAATGAGTAATGACAATTAAAAAACAAATATATATTCAAAAATATATCCAAATTTCAGTCTCATGTGTATATGATTTTGTGTATGTGTTTGTATATGTGTATTTGTACCCCTGTGTCGCTAACGCCGTCGCCCTCCTTCCTTTAGCTGCGTGGAGGTGTTGCTGGCTGCGGGAGCTGCCGTGGACGCGGCGGCGGCGGGGGGACAGACCTCCCTCTTTCTGGCCAGCGAAGCAGGAAGACTGGACTGTGTTCAGGTCCTGCTGAGCACCGGAGCTGATCGCTCCCGCACCACGACGGTACGTCTGATTCACCGTACCGTACATGTTCTGCTTTTTAAACACCAGAAATAACACAACAGGACTCGCCTTTCAGAAGTTTGAACTTGAATTTTCGTTGTGCTCGCTCACATTTAAGATAATTTTCAGATGGTCACAAAGGCAGGACAGACTGCTGATACATACACTTCCAGTAGATTTTGAATTTACACACTAATTAAAAACTATACCAATTAATAATCAGTAATACATTCAGTGTAAATCACAGATTGACTCTTTGAATTTGGGACACAGCAGCTTGTGATGTCATCTGTCCTCAGATGACATCACCGCTACTTGCTCTAAAAATTCTCTGTTTTTGGTTCTTTTACTCTGAAACACACATTTTTCTTTTTGGAATTTACTTCCTTTTTTAAGCAACAACCATAAAAACGAACAGAATCGTCGTCTTGTTCGCTCTGATGTTCCTCCTCATGTGACACGTTTTGTTACTCATTACTAACACGTCTCATAGTTTCACACTCAGCCCGCTGCATGGAAAGAATTTAACTATTCTCAGGGGGTCTGGTCGTCTTGATTGGTGCAAGCTCATTGATGAATGGGCTTCCTGGGTCTCCATGGAAACCATAGGGGTTTGTTAGTTGCCGTGGCAGCATGCGATGAGAGCCTATATTTAGTTACCTGCTTTGTTCTACATTTAGCTTGGCTTCCCTGCTGAGCCAGAGAGCTGCCAGAGTCTCTATAGCATATCCGACCTCTTCAGCTCAGGCGTATTTTTAGCAAATGTTGGCCTGCGAGTCGGGTCAAATGTAATGATTTAATACGGAGAAGGACTTTTAAACCAGGTTAAGAGAGTGCAGTACAGTCAGGACGCATTCATTTCAGAGTTGTTGTTTTTTTGTTGTGTTGCAAACTGTTGAAAAAAAATTAGGTAGAAATATAAAAATCTGGATGAAAATTAACCCATTTTTTAAAAAATGACATTAATTACATTCCAGTTTTTCTTTTTAACATTAAATATGGTGGAAAATCAATTTAAAATGGTTTGCTCCATTTAATTATTTTGGGTCATTTTCAGTGAAAATCTGTAGAAACTGAAAACATGTACTATATATACTACTATGTTAACTTAACAGTTAGTCAATTCATCAATTAGTCGATCAGCAGAAGATTAATCAACTACTTTAATAATTGATTAATCTTTTGGTGACACATTAGGCAGAAGTTCACTGGTTCTAGCTTCTAAAATGTGAATATTTGCTGGTTTTCTTTGTCTTTTATGATTATAAATTGAATCTTTGGGGGTTTTGGACTGTTGGTTGAATAAAACAAGACGTTTAAATATGTCAGTATTTGCTCTGGTAAATTGTGATGGATATTTTTCACCATTATAGACATTTAAAAGAACAAATGATAAGTCAAGAAAATAACTGACTAAGAGATAATGAAAACATAGATTAGTTGCAGCCTGGTTATTACATTACATTCTCAAAGCAAAATCACATTAATTCTACTTTGCACAAACATGATGAATGCAAAAGATTCAAGAATTAAACTGGTAACACCTTCGTTAGAATGTAAAACACCACTAATGGATTCTGTCATTTGAATCAGAGACTGGTGTCGTTAGTGACGCTGTGTTCACTCACATTTTTATCTGTCTGCAGGACGGCTGCACGGCTCTCCACGCGGCGGTGCGCTCAGGACACGTGGACACGCTGCGTCTCCTACTTTGCCACCCAACTCAGGGTGACCTCACTGTGACCCTTGACCCTCCCGGCACCCTGGCGCTGCCTGCTGCCCTGCTGAACCAGGGCAACAGTGACGGCTGGACGGCTGCACACATGGCTGCTGCCCTCGGCCTCAAGGTGTGTATGGAGTCGTATGTCTTCCCATCCTATTAGTCAGTATTTTTTAATAACCAGAACTAAAAGGAGAGTGAATACTGGACTTTTATTCATCAGATGGACACAAACACGACTCCAAATGAATGCTAATGTCACTCTCTAGCTGCTGGATATATAATTAGGTAATTTATTAGCTAACATGTTATTGATAACACCTTCATAAGTTGATCATTTATCAAGGCTGAGTGTCTGTCAGCTTGTTTTTAGTCACCAAGCAACAGTTAAGCAGCTTTAATCTCAATAATTCCACATTAAATCAACCTTCTGTTTCATCTGCTGCTATTCTGCAGTTTATTCCACAATGTTTAAATGTTTAGACTATTCTGTGTGTTTTTGTACACCAGACTGTCTCTACCTACACTCACACACTCATACTTTATCCACTACATCTCCCACTAATGTCCAGCCCCGCCATCGCTCTCCACAGTCGCCGGCTAATGGGACGACTGACCTTGCTGGCTGGGATCGTTGCAGCTCAGCGTAAACGAAAGCAGGAGACAGTAGACTAGACTAGACTGGAGTGTCTGACTTGAATATAAATGAAGATCACTCATTGATGCGTGCGTTCACAACACACAAGAGCTTCTGTTTCAGAAATAATGTCGTCTGCGGTTGCAGTGCACAACCTTTAAGTATATACAGACGCTTCTCAGTCATACCGGGCGACTAATCTGACTTTATGAACAAAATAATCTCTTTAGTGTTGTCCTCATTTTGTTTTTATGATTGTGATCTGTGTGTGTGTGTGTGTGTGTGTGTGTAGGAGTGTCTGGAGGTGCTGTGCAGCCACAGTGAACAGGACATCGAGAGGAGGGATAAGTGTAATCGCACCATTCATGACGTGGCGACCGATGACTGCAAAGATCTACTTGAAAACCTCCGTGAGTGGCCTCCTGTGTGAGTGTGTCTGTCTGAGTGCCTTACAGAGGAATTACGTGTTTTCTTTTAACTAATTAGGTCTCGCTCTATACTTTCTATCATTCTGATTGGTTCTGATTATAATTTTACACATCGGCGGTAAGATTGAGAACCAGATGACATCATGTGAACTCAGCGCTGAGGCGATTAGACAGGTTGTAAAGATTGATGTCCACTCACTCAGATCACATTTTGGGTCCCGACATAAATCAGCTGGAATATTTTACTGTGAGGTTGTAACTCAGCCGACAGTGTCAATCATCCATACTGTTTTATTTCTACTCTGAACTTTAGGAGATGTTTAGTGAAGCACTGGACAAGCCTTTTGAACACATCCACTATAAGATGTTTAGATATTTACTATTTACTACTTTTCCTACAGTTATTGTCTGATCTGATTTTGGCTAAATTGATTTGAGATACTTTGAGACAATATAGAGATGGTTTACACATTTTCAGTGGTCATAGTGATTAACCAGCCAATCTACAACTTTATATTCATTCACATTCATTAAAGGCAGTTGACAAGTAGTAAGAAATAAGCAAGAAGGGTGGTTACTGGACATGGAGACGACCTTTTTGAAGTTATTCGACAACACTCACTTCCTCCCAGTACAAGATAACATGCACACTCTCATACAACTGAATATAATAATATATAACAAGTGCAAAAATACTGCATGCATGCACGTATTCATACATACATGAATGCATTTTAAGAACTTAACATGAGTAAAACATTATGGAGGGGCTTTTTAGTAGGTGTATATATAGGATGCATATATCATTTATTTGCATGGAATCCTTAATTAGAAGTTTTTTCTGTAAAACAATTGAAACAATTCTGTAAAACAACATGATATGACTTTTCATTGGAAGTTGATGTGTGATAATATTAGATTATGAGCAACTATTTAAAATGAGAGCTTAGTTTTTGAAGATTTTTGAGTATTTTAACAGAATATAATATGTTACATACTGATTACATTTAAGATGTGCTCTTTATTCTGGCGATAAATGATTTTCACATGCTTAACCTTTACTGATCAATGAAAAAAATGCATTAATTTGATCCAATCTATAACAATATTTGCCAAATGTAACATCAAGAAATGACTGTACCAACAATTTTTTATATTTAATCTTTTCCTGTATCTCCCCCCTCCTTTAATCGTTCTTCCTCCCTCCCCTCTCTGTCTGCTCTTTCCTCCAGACTTGTACCGGGTCCTGGTTCGTCTCCAGTGTCCAGCCGGAGGAGGAGGAGCGGGGTCCATGTGTCCCGTGGAGGCCCTGGAGGAGGAGGGGAAGGGGGTCACCAGCAGCCAGTTGGTTCTCGGCCGAGTGTCGGTCGACCGGTCGATGTGTTGGTCTCAGCTGAGCGCCGCTCTCGGCCGCGCCCTCACCTCCCACCTCCAGGTCCTCTGCGGAGACGCTCAGACGGCCAGAGAGGAGACGCAGCGTCCTCCGCTAGGCCTCGGCCCCGCCAGCATCGCCTCCATCCTCATCGGTGAGGAGATTTAATCCCTCTGCCTCCTTATTTTATTTTCCCATTTGTCCTTTCTTTCAATCACTCACATGTTTCCCTCTCTTGCACATCTCCTTCATCCTAAACTCCTTTCCTCCGGATGACTTTTTTCCTCCTTCTCCTTTTCCTTACATCTTTTTCCTCCCTTCCTCACACACTTTCCTGCCTTCCTGATAATTATTTCTCTCACTTTTGCCTCCGCTTTCTTCTTCATGCGTTCCTTCCTGCCTTACTTCCTTGTGCAGTAGAGCTGTAGCTTTCTAACAGTCCACGTCTTCCATCAGTTGATATTTAAGCTGCTGCTCCTAGTTAACTCTGAGCCTTTTCATGTACCTATTCAATTACAGCGGCCCCAGCGCACCTAAATGTGATAAAGAGCAGGATGAGGTTTAGCTCGTTGGCAGGAGTCCACTCTCTCTCGTTGTATCTGTCTTTCTGTTTAACTACAGCTTTACGTTGACAGCGTCTGTCCTTGTAGTGTAAACCGAAAAATTAATGGACTGAAGTTACAGTTTATAGAAGCTTTGTTTTTTTTTTGCTGTCGTAGCCGTATCGGAGGTTCTCGGCTCTCGGCCAGCTGTGTTTGTGCACAGCTGGTTGTGATAAATGTGTATCTTGGCTGTCATGTAGGAATGACGCTAACTTCTGCGCTGATGTTGACGGGAAAAGGATTTATTTGGTTGATATATAATATCAGATAACATTATGTTAATGTAAAAACTGTTTTAGACAGGTGTTACTTTAACTTTATCCTCAATTTAGAGGGTGTTAGTTTGCTTTATACTGAGAAATATTTCTAATATTTATTCTACTCTCATTGATATCGATGGGGTGGACAATCAGTGCTCGAAGTCTACATTTCTACATTTTTGGTGACTTTTTCTGGCACTTCTCACAAGCTACTGGTACTCTTTTCTGCCCTCTCCAATATCAGGTTCTCTAGGTGATTCATAATGGCCCTAAATAAACCGCGTTACCCAGGGGGCACTACGTGACGCTCACCTGTTCTCGCCCTGCCTGCTTTTCTCTGTCAGCGGCTAGTCTAAGTAACGTTACATTAACCTTTATAATAATGTTTTCATCCCCCCTTCATTGCACCACACACTAAAGCTAGTGTAGACAGCCTGAGGGTCAACTGGACATAGAGCATGGTGATGCAGAGGTGCTTCGTTTGATTTCACTAGGAAGTCAGTTGAAATGGTTGTCCCCTTCGTTAAATAAATGTATGTTGTGAACATGTATTTGTTTGTTTGTTTATTTAACAAGGACAGGGACAGTGCACATTAATAAACATTGCTGTAAATTTTCATCTGTAGTCCCTGGACAGATGTTACAGAGTCACCCTGAAAACAGAATATGAAAATGAGATTGAAATGACAAAGTTACTGAGGTCTTTTATGAGAAGAACATATATAATATTAATAAAAAAACATGATTCAGGACATCCTTAAAACATGCAACACAGAGACTCATGATACAAGATATGCAAGACAATAAATACATGAAGATATGAATGTTAATAGAAAAGTAGATTGAATAAAACCACGTTGAGCTGCGTTGTTAAGACACTAACTAGAACATGCAGAAGCAGAAGCACAGATACAAAAAGCAGTATGTAAAATACATCAATTAATCTGACACAATAAAAGCAAAAGCACAATAAGACATCAGTAATATCTCCGAGTATCTTCTCTTCACTGTAGAAGTTCAGAATGTAACACTTAATGATTTGCTGATACTGGCTGATACACGCGCCAACATGTGAATAAGAGGGAGCTCTGATGCTTATTTTTTTCCACTTCAAGCACTGTGGAAAACATTAGAAAAACCTCTCAGTACAACACAGTACAAATCAAAAGCACCATAAACTAAACTACAGCCTCCGAATTGACAATAAAGCTGAATCAAAGCGTCTCTAATACAGTTTCAACAAAAAAACAACTGAACATTATAACCTTCATCAAATGCCCAGAAAATTAAATTTAAGACTTTTTAATACTTTTTCACAGTCATACTGGTTAAAGAATGACAGAGAAGTAGAACAGTAATACTGATGATAATAGAGACAAAGATAAATGGCAGAAAATTGATGGAATGGATTAAACAACTACAAAATAATGAATTAATTTGAGTTAATTAAAGCAATGAGCAGCAACAACAGTGTTTGCTACAGGTTTACCATTGTAAATTAAGTCTAAGACTTTTTAAAATCCCATATAAGACCTTTTTTTTCTCTGAGGGAACTAAATTCCTCAGTTTTTGAGACTTTTCTCTACATGCAGATCATCAAACTGCACCTCGGAGTCTTTACTGTTATTATCACAGAGCGGTTGTAACGTATTTGTGATTTCACTGGCACGAGACGCAGCGTCAGATGAGAAGATATTTGTTTGGCTGATGGTCAGACTGAGCCACACACACACACACACACACACACACACACACAGACACACATATGATACTCTTCTAAACTGTTAAATAACTAATCAGTTGGAACATGTGGTGTGTGTGTATGTTGCTTCTATGTTTCTGTTCTTCTGCTGATCAAATGTCATCAGTGTGTGTTTTCTTCAGATGGACGCTGGTTTAGGGTTAGAGTTACGTGTGTGTGTGTGTGTGTGTGTGTGTGTGTGTGTGTGTGTGTGTGTGTGTGTGTGTGAGACTGATAGAAAAGGAAATCGATGTCCTCTACCTCAAACAACGAGAATTATAATTCCCTCCTTCTCTCTGCCTCGGTGCCTCCTGTTGGTCTGTCGCTACGACTCTGTATCACACGTTAACTGTCACACAAGGAATAAGGCAGGTGTGTGTGTGTGTGTGTGTGTGTGTATATGAGTGTTGGGGGGGGGGGATGAAAGAAAGCACCAGCAGAGGAGGGAGGGATGCATAATGGATGAGATGGGGAGGAGGATGGAGGGAGGGGAGGAAGATGCCAATTTAAGAGAAAATGTCCGTCTTGTGTGTCAACCGGGGATCCGACAGCAGACGTTCAGACACTCTTTGGTGTCTGGCTTTGTGTCTGCATGCGGGTCTCATTTGCCTCTCAGCGTGTCTGCATATATTTCTCATTTCTCTCAGGCTGTGTGTGTGTGTGTGTGTGTGTGTGTGTGTGTGTGTGTGTGTGTGTGTGTCTTGCTAACACTACTCCTACACACACGTTTCAACTAGTTCTGCAACCATGAGTCAGTTAATCGATTAGCCGACCAGCAGGAAATTAATTTTGATAGAAAGTGCCTCACTGAGATTATATTATTATTATTTATAGGAGTGTCCCGGCCAAGATAGCAACAGCATATTGATTATACAGTACATGCAGATAGAGCTAAAATGATTGGACAGATTGACAGAAAATTAACTACAACAATTTTGATAATCTAATAATTATTTTAGTCATTTTTCAAGCAAAAATGCTAAATATTAGCTGGTTGCAGCTTTTCAAATGTGAGATTTGAGGCTGTTCTGTGTCAAACATGATAGTGAACTGAATATTTTTGACTGTTGATCAAACAAAACAAGACATTTGAAGACGTCACCAAAGGACAAAACGATTAGTAGATTAATCGAGAAGATCATCGGCAGATAAATGTATAATGAATATATTTGTTAGTTGCAGCTCTGCATATCTCCTCAGGCGGGTTGTTCTAAAGTCGAGGGGTCCTGATTGAAAAAGCACCTTTAGATTTAAGCCTCAACTTTGGAACATCTAGAAGGGCCCCACCTGAGGGTCTAAGGCTCGTATGGGGGTCAGCATATCTGTTATGTAGCTTGGAGCTTCAGACCCAGACGTGTTTTAAAAGTGATCAGTAAAATCTTAAAATCAATTCTAAAACCAACAGGGAACCAACGGAGAGGAGCCAGAATCATGGTGATGTGATGTTTTTGTTTGTTAAAACCAGTAAGAAGCCTAAATATTGAACTTCAATGTGAAGTTAAAAGTTCATTTTTTCATAAAGTTAGATGTCCCATCAGTAAGAAAAACCCTCAAACTTTTTCCTTAACAGTTTCTCTCGGGGATAAAACAAAAGCGCAGCAGCAGTTTGGTGAGTTTGCAGTAGATAATGGAGAACTTCTATAAAAGCTTCATGTCAGCACAGGGGAATGAAAGCCCGACTTCTGAAAGTTGTTCTGTACTCTGAAGTGAAGAGCTGCCCCCCAATAAACCCGATAGTTGGAGTCATCTGTCACAGAGCTTCCAGCTGAATCATCTGCCCCCTTAGTTCAACCGTCAAATTACCTTTTTATTTCCACAAAGCCGCCACACGAGGAACGATGTTGGAAAAGCTTGAAGTTCTACAGTACATGGTGACTTTTTCTTACTGTAAAATATCACATTTTAAATTTTACTTGTGTTGTGACTGTGACATCCTTCTAGAGCTGCTAAACAATCGACAGAAAATGAACTATTTGGATCATTGATTGGCGTTTTTTTTACTTAAATGATGAAACATTTGAGGGTTTTAGCTTCTCGGATTTGAGAATTTGCTGTTTTTCCTTGTCTGAACATCATAGTAAATTGGATATTTGGGGTTTTAGACCGTTTGTTTGGCAAAACGAGACATCTGGACTGTAGGAAACTGTAACGGGGCATGTTTCACAGTTTTCTGATACTTCTACTACTGATCATCAGATTCATTGATAATGAAAATAATCATTGGTTGCATCCCTACGTCCTTCATAGCTGTAAGTTTAGACCCTGATAGAGCTGCCTGTTCTGATCTGAGCTGTACTGGGGAGCAGGTCACTACAAAATAAGAGATAAAGGAAGGAAGTGATGTGTTTTTTTGTTGCTGTTGTTGTTTTATTCTTTCTTCTCTATCTATAGTCGATCTAGCAGCAGGCAGCACATAACATGATCATATAACATCATCAGAAGACGAACATACAGCTTTATCACATACAGTGCTGTTGTAAGACTTCTGCGAACTGGCTCAGCCGTTGTTTTTTCCTGTGCTGGGAGTGATGTCACTCAACTAAGCTGCAAAGGATTCGACAAAGTTGTACAAGTGTCAACCTGTGATCAATGCATTTCCCTTCATCAGCCTCTTGTTTCCATTGATATCAGTGTGATATTAAACACAACTCACAGAGATTTTAACCCTGCTGATGTTGCATTGGCAGTGCGGTTAAAAGCAGAGATCGCTTTGAAAGCTGTAGATGGTGCATTCAAGTGCTCGTGGTGAGTTCGGCTGGTTGAAGCTCAACGAGGGCCTCGGCCTAACTCGTGTAAGTTAGCTTGAGGAGGAAAAACTTCCACAGGACTCCGATGTTAAAAAATGATAAAACAAGTATTTATTCCACAGTTTGTCGTATCTTCTTACAGGAGTATTCAAAGCAAAGTTCTCCTAATCAGAAAACTGTAGTACGGTAAGAAAACCGCGTGGTTCGGTCCTTATTTACCCTGGTAAAACAAAAGGGACCTATATCTCTTAAAGTGACAGTAACCTACTTCACTGTTTTAACAGAAAGCTTAAATAATGTTGCCTTTACAAAATATCATCAACATCAATTAAATCAAATAATTATTAGCTGAACTTTAATAAATCACTATTAATTAACTTATTCAATAACTTATATGTAATTTCAATTTACATGAATTGTTTAACAAAATGAGTTTAGTTGTTATATGATAATACAGAATCTTAATTTGATTTCAGGTGCAGCTGTACTATTAAAGTGAATAACTTGCAAACATCTCATGGTTTTTCTCAAACCTTGTTGATACTGGTTCAGTATTCACAGGAGTGTCGGCATCAGACCTTCTTCACTCCCCAGAAAATATATTTAAATGTTTAATTCCTACAACACTACTTATAATGCATCATCTTGTCCTAATCTGATGTGTATTTGCTCTGATTAGATCCTGTGAGAGAATCAGTCCCATAGAGAAGGTTATGGCTTCACGCTGCTCTACAGAGAGAGGGGGGAGAATGAGAATATTCGGTGCATTAATGTTTTATCTCTATAGCATTTCATTTAGAAAAGTACATTCTGTTATTTATTTATTTATGGATGTGAGCTCGACAGAAATAAAGCTACCGAACTGCCTGCTGGATGAGCCAAAGATAAGTTTTATTATGTCCTCTTCTATTCTAGTCACATGAACATAAACTGCAAAAAAAAAAAGAAGCAAAACAGTCGTTCGTTTCAAGCTCCTGCAGCAGCTGGTCACTGAAACAGTTAAATAAACTGGTTATGTATTTATTCTTTATGCTACAGTATACAGGACCTGCAGATAAATTATACATTAAGCTGCATATAATTTATGAATATACTGCGCATTAAACTATTCTACATCCTTTTCTATTTCATAGTATCTGTTAGCATGCGTGTTTTGTTTGTACAAGTCTGTTTATGTGATTTTGATTTTATTATCCTAACGCGTCTCTGTGTGTCTGTTTTCTTCCAGGAGACACTGAGTGGTTTCCCGGTCAGGAGCTGCCTTTGTCCCCCTGGGATCTGGTCAGAAAGCCTCTGAGCCAGTACGTCACCATCCGCCTCAAAGGTACAAAACCTGGCAACCAGAATCTGTCTTCACTCAACAGCACCGAGCCAAAACCCAGAATCAGAGCTGCCATCAGTGATAGCAAATGGCATTTGGTGGATGAAAGTGCCTTACAAATGTTTTTGGATTCATTCGCAGTGCGGGCATTTTTGTACCAGACTCTACCCGCTGAGCTGCACTGCATGAAGGGAAATTCAAGCCAAATTGTTTTTCCAGAATAGATACTTTGACTGATTAATAACCAGTCTGAATCTAAACTAAATCAGAAATAATAAATGATCACTGATTAAATTACAGCAGCACCGGTCATTTGAGCAGATCTGTCCTCGAGGTCCATATTTCTTAAGTCAAAATCCACATGTAGCCCGACTGGAGAGACATTTGTTTTTATTTAAAAACATTAAAACAAAAATAAACAAAATGCACTTGGACCCACAAAACCCCACTCAGAACAGATTTATAGTCCAGAGGAATCACATAACATAGCACGTTGTTTGCTTCTCTAGTACTTGCAAAAAAAAAAAAAAATAGTGAAATATGCATCTTGCAGCACATATTCTGCAGTTTCACTAATGTGTGGGGCTGTCAGGGTGCACGAGGACACAAGGTAGGACTGGAGAGAGAATTGACTGGGTTTTTCACTACTGTTTTATAATCGTCACCATCACCATCGCTAACAAAAGATGAAATAATATCCACCATGAAAGCTTTCCAGATGTTGTCAGATCTTGTCTCAGAGTGTTACGAACTCATGGATCTATTACTGAAACCGACCTTCCTGGATTGTATTTTTATGTCTCACCGATACCCGAAACAACACTCAGTCACCATCACATCCCCTCGCGTTGTTCTAACGCAGCAGCAGCACCTGAACCCTCACGTTTTAAATTGCTACAGGTAGACGTGTAGCTGCCTATCAATCAAACTCAGCGCGTCTCAACGACCGGTCTGGAGTAATCTGGGAAGACCATGATGTGGTGGCCGTTCCATGTCACTCTCCCCGCTTTACTACGCGCCGCTGTAGCAATCTGCTCTCTGTCCTAGAACCGGGGAAACCTGGACCGCCGTTCGGTCGACGTCTGGCGACGGTCCTGTGAGCTCGGTCGATCTCGACGCCGTCGGGATTGTCCGTGTAGCTGCCTGTCAACGATTGATGTGAAAGAACAGAATCGTGTCTGTTTAGGGACAGAATCATAAGTGGAAGAAAAATTAAATAACACCTGCAATGAGGCCTACTGCATAACCTAAATAACTGATTTTTAGACCTTTGTTGCATGTCATACCTGTCTCTCTACCCATGCTTCCTTTCTCTTTGCACTTTCAAAACTAAATAAACGTAATAATAATCCATCCACAGACTCCTTACAGGAGCTTATACAACCTTTTAGTGTTTATACAGATATTTTCCTTCCAGTTTTGGCTGCACATCAACAAGGCAGAATCTATCATAAGAAAACAACATTGGTATCTCACGAGCCTCTGTACATGATACTGATCCACTATGAAGATGTCTGTATTATCTGTGTGATGATGTAATGTTGTAGATTGTAAAATTGGCACAAAATGTTGAATAGGTGCCTTTTTTTTTTTTTTTTTTTTGATGGAAAAAAATATCCAAGATGAAAATAATCATTTTTGAAAAGTGGGATCAGACCAAAAAAAAACCGATTCCTCCGACTCTGCTGTTAATGATTATAGATGAGTCACAGCAGCAGACAGTCCTGCAGATATTAGAATAATCTTTCTCTCTCTGTCTGCTGCTGCTTCTGTTGCTGCCTCTGTTCCCTGAATTGCTTTATCTACAGTATTTCTCGTCTCAGTGAGTCAGGGAAAAAAAAAAAAAAGAAAAGCCTGAACAATAGTCTGGCACCATGAAAATCAGGGTGAGCAGCAGCCAGGCTCTCCATCTCGCTCCACCTCCTCTCTCTCCACCCACCCCCCCTCCTTTCATCAATCCATTTTATCTCCTTCCTGCGTCTCCTGTGTTCTCTCTCTCCGTCTCTCTCGTTGTCTTTCTATTTCTCCTGAAGAAGACGTCTCACGGTGCGAGCAGGGGAGATGCGTCTGTAGCCTTGTGTGTGTGTCTGAGTCTGCGTGTTTGTGTACACGATGCAATGACTCAGTGGTCCGTATCGACCTTCCCGTCCGTCTGCCCTCCGTCACTGTGTTGGCGTCGAGCCAGGAAACGTCCGGCACATGTTTATTGTCTCAGAAGGAACTTGATTAAGAGACAGTGTGTAAATAATAGTTGATGGTTATTACTCACAGCCATAAATTCCAAACATACTGCACCCTCGAAGTTTGAATCTTCTTCTTCTTAGTGTTTTTGTTGTTAGATATCAGATGCTGCCATATTTGTTTCACTGGTGACGATGCACATTAATCATCATCAACAATCTGCAGTTCCAACACAACTAAAACCTGACAAAATAGGAAAAAAAAACCCCATAATACATCACAGTTCAAATAAGCAACACTTTATTTTCCTATAATTTACTAGAATATAGCTGATAACTAACTGTAAAATATGCAGGTTTGTGTAATTGGCACTAATTATAGAGAAAATTGAGTGAGTGTTTATTTGGTTCACATCCAGTTCATTAACTCCAGTTAATTGCCAGAGTAACGTAGAGAGTCTTTAATAACAGGTCGCTGAACACGCAAAAAATAGGACATTTGTTTACAGGTAAGCATACAATTCAACATATACGGAGCACAAGGTCTCCAGTAATAAAATGAATAATGCATGAAGATTTAATTGGGTTTAATTGGAGCAAGTCTTTCAAGGAAAATTACTCCTAGAAACCAACAACTCCAACTAATAAACTCAAATAGCTGTTTCAGGGCTACAACTGATGATTATTTTCATTATTGGTTAATTAACAGATAATTTTCTTGAATAATCAGTTTGTTTTGTGTGTAAAATGTCAGAAAATAGTGACGAATGACCGTTTAAGAGTCAAAGGTGACGTCTTCATGTTAACTTTAGATTGACATGAAGTGAAGCTAATTTAGAAGCTAAAACCAGCAAATGTTTGGAATATTTTACTCTAAAAATGACTAAAACTATTTGATTATCAAAATAGTTGCAGATTCATTTTCTGTTCTGACTAATCATCACAGCTCTACACTGTTTCAGACCATGTTTTTTTTTTTTTTTCTTGATAAATTGATACCAAATTCTTCTTTTAGGGAAATTTCCCAGGAAATTACTGACCCCTTAAAATAAAGTGTAGCAACCAGAGATACTAATGTGCTGTAAACAGTGTCCATCTTAAGAAAACAAACGTTGGTTGCATCCTGTAGTCTTTGTTTTCACTGTTTTACAGCTGTTCCTTTTGGAATGATTGGGTTTGGGGAAAAAGTCTTTTTGGCCAAATGTGTCACTTGATCCTGAAATACTTGCTTATGTGGAGAGTTGTCAGGCGTCAGCGCTGTAAAATAGGACAGGCGAGCTGTAATGACGTGTCAAGATGCTGCTGGTGTGTGGGCTTACATAGAAAACAACAGATTTGAGTATTTTTAATATGCATCAGACACAACTGGTGAATGTTCCCAATTATCCTCTGTGTTTTTTCCCCTTAAGAAGTCAAACTGATGGGGTGTTTTACTCATTTTCAGAAACCATTTGGAAACATTTCTCACTATCTGGAAAGAGGGAATAGAAAAAAACATGAAAGGACAAACTGGAATAAGACTATAGAATAAAAGTTACTAAAAATACTCCTCTAGTATGAAAAAAATGATACAACAATATTCTTGCAACAAACATTTCTCGAAGCATCTGAAGACATTTGATCATATGAACGATTTGAAATAAAAAATTAGAGGCAGCAGTAGATTGATTGACATCTCAAACTGATGTTTTAGCAGAGTGTGGAACATAATGATAAAAGCTTTCATCATAAATGTTAAAAATGGTTTCTGTGAGAAGTCTGAAAAATGTAGTTTAAATATTCATCTTGGAGGGGAAGATGAGTAAGTGTCGGTTTCCTCGAGAAGTAGATTAAAACCTCTCGCAGCTGTAATTCCTCCTACTCACTGATTTAAAGCATTAAGAGCTATTACTGAGTAAATAAACTACACTGACCGCTCACTCTGCTCTCATTAATGGACAATATCCACATAGTGTATCACAGGCGTTCAGCTGAAGAGCACCAGAGGACACACACACACACACACACACACACACACGGCTTTTGAATATTAAGGATGTCGAACCTGCGGCGTCGAAGTGTCAGGACAGTCACCTTGTGGTTCAGAGCCGTGTGATGTAACCGAAGAGACGAAGCGTCTTATGGTCGCTGACACCGAGCGTGTAGACAGAGCAGATTTGTGGATTTATGTGTGTGAATTGTGTGTGTGTGTGTGTGTGTGGTTTTTTCTTGACAGGTCTGTCTGAGTCGTGTCTCGATGAGTTGGCTCTGGATTCTCTCTTCCCCCTGCCGCTGCTGCACAACTACGTCCGCCTGGTACACACACACACATTCATGCAAAAAACACACACACACACACACACACACACACACACACACATACACACGCAAGGCCGCGAGGGATTGAGGGATTAGACGAGTAAAACGTTGAAAAATAGGGAGGAAGCTGGAAGACTGCAGTGAGAGAAGGACAAAGAAAGGCAGAGGAAAGAGAGAGAGAGAGAGATGTGGAGTGAAGTGATGGACAGATGAAAGGAAACAGAGAGAGAGAGAGAGAGAGAGAGAGAGAGAGAGAGAGAGAGAGAGAGAGAGAGAGAGAGAGAGAGAGAGAGAGAGAGAGAGGGAGGATCAGTGCTCACTATTTTCTAACAGCTACAGTGCCCCCTGCTGGCTGTATTGAAGACCTGCAAGTTAACATTGAGAATTTACATTTTAAAAGAGCAATAAAACACAAGGCAGAGCAGGCTGATCAAAACCAATCAATGACAAACGTTCACTTAAGAGATTTCCACCAGCAGCTGCAGCTCTAAATGTTTTATGTCGCGTATTTTCACCAGTAAACTGATGCTTTAATCTACAGCGACATAAGAGCCTGACAGTGAAACATGTTTCACAGCTTCGATCACTGCTGCAACACGTGACGAGTTAAGGAAGTTTGGGCTGCAACTGTTGTTATATTAATGAATCAATTTATTATTTTCATCTTAATTAATCATTTAATCTTTAAAATGTCAAATTTTTTGACAAATGCACCTCGATTCAAGGTCACAGAGATCAAAACCTGAAGTATTTTATTCACAAGAATATAAAAACATTTATCATCATTTCTACAGATCAACTAATCAATTAATCATCTAATCAGAAGTGTGAGGTAAATCATGTGCGAGTGTGTTAGGAAACCTGTTAAATGTCCTGTTTAGTGTAGTTAATTAAGGCTAATTTACCTGCTCTTTTGTTTATTTGTTCACTTTTCACTCAGAGTCACAGCTGCTTGTTTAACATTTGCCTTTGAGGTATTTACTGTAGTTTCAAAGAGCATCGCCTTGATCAAAAACACACTATTAAAATATTAGACAACCTTATTGCTACATATACACCATAGCAAAAAAAAAACCCCAACAACAACAAAATAAAATGCAGTGCGGGGTCCTAGTAGCAGACAGCGCCATATGACAACATGAAAACAGCGTTATCATCAAGAGGACTACGCTGTCTGGCACTGAGCCTCCACTCATGTTGGATTTTAATATTTTGATCATGTTGGAGAGGCTGTTTGAATCCAGCTTGAACCTCTCTGATACAAAAGATAAAAAAACAACTACCAGATAGTACAATAAACCAATGTGGAAAGCTGTGTAATGTGCAACATGGCAGATAAAAATGCAACAATACAAATATATTCCAGCCGCCTAGAGGCAGATATTCCAAATACCGCAGCAGTATATAAAACTATATCACCTGCGTTACATGCAGCCAGTTCTAAAGAGGTTAAATCGTACATGTGGAGTTTTTGCGGATCAAACACGATGCAAATCAAAGCTGCCTGTCTGACTCACTGACTCTCCTTTTAAAGTAAAAAAAATACGCTTGGCGTGCAGCCACTTGTATTTTCAAGTAAATAACTCTTTGACTCGCAGATCACGTTGTGTCACAGCTGCGAACGTCCACAGATCACAGTCACAACAAACACCCTGAGCACAGATACTGATCCGACACATGAGGCTTAAATGAAACTTTTCATTATAACATTTAACATAACACTTTTTTTCTGACATGTTTTTTTTATGTTTCTCTCTCTCTGTGCAGGTGGAACAATATGGGAACCTCATCTTTCACGGGCTGGAGGGCAGCTGTCAGGAGTACATCGCCAATCTGATCGCTCGCTGCATCAAGGTACGTCTACCGGTGCTCTAAAGGGCAGCCTTGTGTGTCCAGTTTGTGGAGAAATGAGCAATAACAGTCCAGAGAGCGGTGCATTCATCTCAAGGTCATCCATCAGGTTTAGGGTAGGGGGGGGCGACATGTACTTTTCAAAGCCAATTCATCCATGACCAGACCAGAATGAGAGAAGACAAGGCTCCTGAGTTTATAACCTTTTGGAAACCTGCACAAGAAGAAGCAACACGTGGCTCTCTGTTGCAACGAGACAGACGTTACACGCAAACTGCTCTAATGTCTCGCTACAACATGACGAATCAGGTCAGGGATTTGGGGGGAAAGAGGAAGAAGGAAAACTCCTACGACAGGATACACACTCAGAGTGATGTAACTTCCATTTTGATCTTTTTTTTCCAGCGCACCTGTAACTATCGGAGCGCACGTGATAGTGTTTTGTGAAATGGTGTTTGTTCAATCGCACGTAAGCTGAAGGAATCCAGGAAGTAAGAAAGGAAAATGTCTTCGGCAGCATCTCGACCACGCTGTGCTCTCAATGATCGCAGCGATGAGCCTGGAAAATCCCCTTCCCGCTCATTCAAATTCTCCTCTTGCTCCGTTTCTCCTCACTCTTGCATAGTAGTAGTAGATTTTCTTTGTTTCCATGACAACGCGCTCCCTCCTTACCTCTCTCTGTCTGTCTCTTTCATTCATTCCCCACCACCTCGATCTCTCTCTCTCTCTCTCTCTCTCTCTCTCCTCCAGTCCAAGCAGGAGGCGGGGGGGCTCGGCTGTGACGTGGTGCGCGTGGAGGTGGAGGAGAGTCTGACCAAAGAGCAGCTGCTGGAGACTTTCATCACCTGTGGTAAGATCACACACACACACACACACACACACACATATATACATTAAATCAGGTACTTGCACACCCTCGTCTTTGTCTCTCCGAGGGATCCTTACTGATGTATAAATGACGCACAACAGGTGGTGAACACACAACACACATGTACTGACACTCACATACAGGTAGTTCATGAAATTTTAATAAATAGTGGAAAAAAATTGCATTGACAATTTCTCAGAGGCCACAGGGAAAACCTTATGATATACAGCTCACCGTCATATATGACAAAGAAAAACAGCAAATCATCACATCATCAGAAGCTGGAAGCAGAAAATGACTGAAACAATTAATCATTAATTAAAACAGTTGGTGATTAATTTACTGTCGATCTATGAATCGTCACATGTCTACACAGCAGCAGTGTGATTTTTCCGTTTTGGGATATAACTGCTTTTTCTGCCAAGCCGTTGGGGTGAAATATTCACTGTGAAATATACAATATACTAAATACTGTAAACATTGTGTGTGAGATGAATTAAGTATTTTAGCATCCGACAGGAAGCTTTAATTAACAGTAAATGTCAATAATGTCATTGTATTTCATATATCGCTGATATAAAGTTCTGTATTCTTACAGGATAGCCAGTAAATAAGAGTTTTTGTTGTTTCATTTTGCTTTTTATCATCTATTATTTATCATTTTTAGGGACTAGATAACAGTAAAGTAGTTCTTGATGAACATGTTCCCTGACTTAGACGCTCTAAACAACGTCCGTCACATGTTAACGATCAAAACTGAGCCAGTTTACACGTTAAGCTTTCCCTCTTGGCTATTCCTCAATTCTAACCTTTGAGTAACGATAAAAGTTGTTCAGTGAATCCCTACATGTTGATAGGATTCTGAAAAAGACCCGTTTAATTAGGGTTTTTTTTATATACAAAGGAAGAAATTTCTGCTAACTTAAATGATGTGATTAAAGTTGTAAATTAAGTTATAAAAGGTGCTGCAGCAAACACTAAATATGGGCTTAATTAATCAGAATTAAATCAAGGTTCCTCAAGGTAACTCCTGGGGTTAATCTGTGTTTTAAACCTGAAGAAACATCTTGTAGTTGTGAGCTGTCAGTCAACTGTATTGCCAGGCTACCTTCTGGTTGCCATGGTAACTTTTTTAGGACATTGATTCTTATCACAGTAATGGGGATCAGGAAGCTCTTGCATGTTCACTTCTCTGTCATCATTGACATCACAACCACAAAGTGACTGTAACGTAATGTTTATGAGATATGTTTGTGTTTCAGGTTTTACTTTAGAATCTCAAAACACCCTCCCTCACTCTCCTCTTCCTGTCTCAGGTTTCTTGGTGCCGGCGGTGAGGTTGGGGGTCGGGGTGCCAGCTGGTCACACCGGTCGCCGTGTGGTGGTGCTGCTGGACGGACTGGAGAAGGCTTCGTCCCTGTCAGGCCTGCTGGGAGACCTCTGCCACAGCCTGGACAACAGAGGCTCTGCTGCCCCGCTGGTCCTCAACACCGGTACGACTGCAGCCAGATCCAGAGCCTTAAAAGACTGGAACCATAACTGAACACACCACTGAAAGCCACTAAGTAGAAGTAGTTCTCTTTTTTTTACAGCATCTTTTAAATTAAATTGATGCCATATATTTTATTTGTTGAAAATTAGACAATCTGGCTGCAGAGCAGGTGTTATTCTCTGCCTTTCATTTACAGTGTCGACCACAAGAGGGTGCCAGAGAAGGACATTTTCAAATCCTACATATAGTGGCTTTAAATTGTATAATATAGAGTTTTGAGTCTTTGTTTTGAATATAGTGTGTTAAAGCATTTTTTTTTTAAATTCATGAGCAACATTACAAAACTACTGTATGTATGGAGGACAAGAAAAGTGCAGCCACTGCCGATTTCACATCAAATATAAAGCCATTAAAGTTTACAATTGCAGCTTTAACTTACTCACAAGGTTTTAATCTAGATTCAATTACATCTCATATCCTGCTTTATTATCATTTAGATTACATCACCACCTTCTTCAGAAGATATAATTCAGTATTATGTGCTGCTGATCCTCTCAGAGATGGTTTGTCATGTTGAGGGAGGTTCTATCCAGGATCAGGACCTGATATTGATGCCTCAGGGTGTAATTTTAAATAATACCACGTTCATGTTGTGGTAGAATCACTCTGTCCTGTAAGGGCAATAAATATACAATTTAGGTGGTATGTCTTGATTGCATGTAGTGCTGTTGTGCTGAGGAGCAAATGGCCGTGAAACTTAGTGGTTAGATTGATGGTCCTCTTGCAAGAAGTCTGACTTTGAGTAAAAAATTCTGGTAAAAGAGCATCATCTTAAAAAAAACCCCCACCAAATAAACAGCTGACTAGTAAAATATTGTCAAATGAATCAACTCTTTCCTTCCTTCTTTCCGATTCATTCATCCCTCAGGACCCCACCATTTCCGTGAGGGCAGCTTCCTGATTGCCACATTGTCAAAGCCCCGCCTCCAGGGCCCAGAGCTCCGCCTCCAGCAGCATTTCCGCTGGGTGACTCTTCGCTGGGACCAGGAGCCGCTGCACGGCCTGCTGGGAAGGCATCTCCGCAGGAAGCTGCTTCACAAGGTTGGTCAGAGGTTTTTGAAGTCGCTGCCAAAAAGAGACTGTTCACTGCTGCCTCACACCAAACATTCATCTGCAAAAGCACATCTGGACTCGTTTCAGTGGTTAATATCGTCAGACATAAAACGACACTCAGCTTTTTAATATTAATTTGTGTTTAACAGGGTTTTTCCAACAAAAACCCTGTTAAAAAGATCTTAAAATGAATATGAATATCAGAATATTTTACATTTTAAAAGTTTAACCGCTTCACTTCACAAGATCATTCTCAGTGTTTGTGCACCGGAGGCTTCACATCACACTTGTGTAAGTTTCATACTGGACTATGACTGGCTGCAAATTAGTTATGACATCACAAATCACGCTCATATGTACACGACGTAGACTTAGATTAAAGTTGAGCTCAGAGAAACTTTCCTCCTTCAGCAGATGAACGTAAACTCTGCACAGACATCATTCTGCACTGAGAAGCTCAAACATTACTATGACGTAAAAATAAGTAAAACACATTTTTCAGTGGAGAGGGTCTTTAATATATGAATTTATAAGTTGGTTTTCTTTTTTAGGGCTGTTTTGATGATGGATAGATGTTTTTAAATTCCAAAACTGTTGCTATGTTGTGTTTTTTTTACACTGTGCTGTGACAGAAATATGCAATAAACAATATGACAGTAATATCATTAGAATACCATAACAAGAGTTCAGGAGTTTATATTGTTAAACAGGTCAAATCCATCATGTTCCTCCTTTTTTAGTTTCCTCTCTGTCTCAGTACAGATCTCAGTGGTGTTTTTATCAGCGGGATAAAAGCAAAAAAGTGAAATATTAACTTCTTCCTCCCTCCGTCTCTCCTCTAGATGGGGACTGGCGTTTGGTCACCTGACGGCGTCATGGAGCGGTCGGTGTTGTGGGTGAGCCAGGTGTGGCAGCAGCTCAACGCCTGTCTGTCCCGTCTGGGGACCCATGAGGCTTTGCTGGGGCCGCAGCTCTTCCTGTCCTGCCCGGTGGTTCCGCACAACACACAGGCCATCGTCAGGTGTGTGTTTTTATTAAACCGCATGTTAGTATAACAGAAATATGAATGAATGTTGACAACTAAAGCAAGTAAAGTGAAGGATTATGAGGCTGACGTATATGTGTGTGTGTGTGTGTGTGTGTTCAGGTGGCTGGCTCGGCTGTGGAACGCCGTGGTCGTCCCCCGTGTGGAAGAAGCCATCATCTCCCGGGTAACAGCCAAGCGCTCTCCCTCCTCCTCCTCCTCCTCCTCGTCCTCCACCACCACCTCGTCCTCCACATCGCCGTCGTCACAGCGACCGTCTCTTAGCAACTGCGGGCTGAGTGCCGGCCAGCAGGCTGTGGTGAAAGCCGCCCTCAGCATCCTGGTCAACAAGGCCGTTCTCCTGGGCTGCCCTCTGCCTCGACACGGTGCGTGTGGGCGACACAGACGACGAAGAGGGTTCATTCACGTGTTTCACATCATTAAAATAAATTAGTACGACAAGAAAAGATATTAAAGTGTAGTTATCCCTCCATCCTCCTCAGAGATCGACAGGTACCTGCTGGAGTTTCGAGGCGGGACCTTCCCTCTGTCCGCCATCGGCTCCTTTAAAGGAAGCAGTGGCGGCGGAGGAGGAGGCAGGAAAGGTCGAGACAGCGGCAAGTTGAGACGATCCAACACCAGCCCTCGGAAGAAGGGGAGTCCCGCCACCAACTGGAGCTGCGGTGGTTCGTTTAGAGATGGTAAGATGTCTGCTCCCATTCAAGGGGTTCGGACAAATCACAGAGAGCAAAACTAACGGTGTGTTCAGGTGTAAAAGGAAGTAAAATATTTCAGTTTATCACCAGAAGGTTTTTCCTCAAACTGCTGTATTTAAAGGATCCTTTGAAATGTAGACTTTGGAAGATTTAGCTCTTGGATCTGGACAGTGCATCTCTGTGGCAGCTGTATCTATAAGAGGCTTTTGTTTAATAGGCTCAGCAGACGGCACTTGTTGTAAACTGTCACTTTAACAATGTGCTGGTTTTTGAAAGATTATCTCACTTTTTTTTGCACAATTCTTTTTTTGTAGGAAGTAGTTTACATGAAAAACTGTTTCATTTTATTAAGTTTGCTAATTTAGTTTAGTTTAGTTTTACCTTAAAATCAGGTTTTAACTCCCAAACAGCCTGAAATAATGAGTGAGGGCCAGTTATAATTTCCCAACTGTCTCGGTCTAAAACTTAAATTGGTTCTCACAAAATAGAAGTACAACAATAACACACAACAGGTAACTGCTTTGAGTGACTGGGGTTGTCGTTATCCCAAATAACAGGGACATTGTATCTCCAAAGACACATCTCTGAGTTGTTGTTGTTGGTTTTTTTAATGTATTTTTCAGTTTCAGAGGCAGTTATCTCTAAAAATATTTAAAAGATCAGTGAGAAATGTTCTTTTTTTATTTAAATGAACTGACCCTTTAATGTTTTATTCATCATCATCTGTTCATATATATGTTTGGGATTACAGGCTCGCTGTCCAGCACTGATGTCAGCTTCATTGCCAATGGAAAAATTCAGAGGTTTGTGTTTTTCTGTTGATTATTACTGTCATGTAGTGGTGGAGAGCAGAATTGTCTCTGGTTCAGTTAAGTGAACAGGATTAGAGCAGATGCACATTATTTATTGATAAGCATCAATAAGCACAATAATAAGAATATTCAGCTGATTGATTGATTGACAGAAAATTAATCAGCAACTGTTTGGATAATCGAATAATAATCGTCAAATATTTGCTGGTTCAGAGTTCTCAAATGTGAGAATTTGTTGTTATTCTTGGTCTTAAATTACTGTAAATTTAATATTTTATGGTTTTGGACTGTTGGTTGATTTAAAATAAGGACAAATAAGACATCGCTTTGGACTCTGATGGATGTTTTTCACCATTTTCTGATATTATATTGACCAAATGATTAATCAATTTATCAAGAAAATAATTGCCAGATGAATCAATAATTATTTGCAGCCCTAAAACGTTTCCTCTCAGAGTGTGTATGTTTTTTGTTTTTTTAGGGAGCCTGTTGGTCTGTCTGTGTTCTCTGACGATGAGACAGATTTGATCAGAGAGCTGCAGACCATGTGCTCCAGCAAGTCAGAGCCAGACATCAGCAAGGTACTGACACACACACACACACACACACATACACATACACATACACATACACAAGCACACACACACACACACTCACACACACGTCTGAGAGCTGCTGCAACAACCTGCAGTCTTATTAAAACTATTTAGGACTAACATATCAGAAGATAATAAAAGATAATGTAAAATCTCATTTACAGCGATGTAGATGTTATGTTACATTCTTCAGCTTTAAAACGACACCAACAAATTAGAACCTGTGTGTCTGCAGTGATGGCAGAACAACAGCGTGATGCAGTGAACCGTAGCAGCTACAGGACGACAAAATAAGCTCCTCTGCAGTCGTAAAGGGTTTCTCGCTATGAGCTACAGAAGCTTTCAAAGTGGCTTTTGACAGAGTTATTAATGTTTTGATGACTTTCTGTTGTGCCTGAAGCCCATCCCTTTTCCTTAGGAAATATTTTTGGCTTCCCAACACATCCTGGATGCTTTGTGTTGAAGTGTCTCTGGAGCTTTGATGGATTTAGTGTCTCATTTGACAGGATTTCACCACATTCAACACACTGTGCTTTCATCTCAGCATCACCGCCTGCTTTTATGAATCTAAATTTAATGTATTCAGGGTCATATTTTCCTCACCACACACTTTGGAGCTTTTACTGGTGCGGGGTTGTCTCCCACATCACTTTTTTGTTAAAAGAAAAAAAAGGATCTATTCTGTGTCACTGCATCCGAGGGAACGTTAGCTAGCTAACAGTGGCAACACACGTTTGTCTCCACCTGATGATGTGTTGTGATTGGCGCTGATATTCAAACGTAACTGATCATTGAAATTATACATTTTAATCCGACGTCCATCCATCCATCCATTTTATTTACCAATTCTGCAGCTGTGGCTCAGGAGGTAGAGCGGGTTGTCCACTAATCGGAAGATCGGCGGGTCGATTCCAGGCTCCTCCAGTCCACATGCCGATGTGTCCTTGGGCAAGATACTTAGCCCTGAATTGCTCCTGATGGCTGTGCCATCAGTGTATGAATGTATGTGAATGGTTAGCTTCCTCTGATGGGCGGGTTGGGACCTTGCATGGTCGCCCCTGTACCCACTCAGCGTATGAATGTGTGTGAATGTGATTTGTAGTGTAAAAAGCGCTTTGAGTGGTCGGAAGACTAGAAAGGTACAGTCCATTTACCACTTATCCTCTAGAGGGTCGCGAGGGAGCCAATCTCAGCTCCATTGACACTGGGCGAGAGGCGGGGAACACCCTCGTCAGTCAATCACAGGGCTAACATATAGTATACAGACAAGACAAGCATTCACATTGACACCTACAGGCAATTAAAAGTCACTAGTTAACCTAAACTCACCAGATACTCAGGCTTCCTCCCACATAAAAAACAAAACTTTTAAAAAATCTAACCATTTGGCAGCACCATTGCCTCTGCAGCCCACTAGATGGCGCTCGAGGCCCACCTGGTTGAGAATGGCTGCTGTAACTGGAGGATAAACTTCATCCTGAAAGAGAAATACATGAAGTTTGACTACCACTGTGTGTCTCCTCCGTCCAGGAAAATACAAACCAAACCTCCTCAGAAAACAGTGCTGCTGTGCTGAAGCCACTCAGCTCTTAATTACACATTGACATTTCCACAAACACTCGGCTTTTAGGTCACATGTTTTGACTCAGTAATTCATCGCTGTCATCCTTCCATATATAGACGGGGGGTTATGTGATTTTTGGGCATTTCACTGGCATGTGAATGACATTAACTTTTTAACTAGTGCTTTAAACTGTGCTGTTTTTAAAATGATGATGTAGAAACTTGGCTTGGATTTCGGAGGAAATAAGGGTCAGGTAAGCCGTTAAGGGTTTATTTGTACACACTGTAACAGGTATTTGGTTGAACTTCTCCAGGAGACTCAGCAGGGAGTCCCGGTGTCCTGAAAAACCACCTCATACGTTATATCTGCTCTTAACGAGGGCTTGAGCTATTCATCTGGTTGAGATTTAAGATGATTCTAGTTCAGTTACTCACAGCTTCATGGGCGTGAGTCTTTAAAATCTGCACTGAAACCTTATCTGAAAACATTTCACCAATCTAACTGTCCAGTGTGTCCATCCACCCATGTTGTGTTGAAAGACACTGACTCTGCATTTTTTGAGGAATGCAAAAATCCCTCAGAGAAATATTTTACTGACTATCTCAGAAATATTATCTCTTGGCAGCTTGTGTTTAAATTACTGGTATCAGAATTGACGTTTAAAAAAAAAAAGAAGTAATCCTCTAATCTTAGACCTTTAACCAGTTTGACCCTGACACTGATGACACCTCATCACCAACATCCCACCCAGTAATTTATTCCAAGTAATGACAGTGTTCACCTGTCCATACTCACAGTACAGCCAGATGTTGATTATGATCCGCGTTGCTACTCAACCTCCACAGTCGAGGTTTTACCACCCGCCGCTTAAAGCCCGCTCTTAATTCATCTCCCGCAGATATCTCAGGCCAAAGACGACTTGATCCTGTTCTCCAGCTCTCCCAGCGGAGCCGCGCCACCTCAGAAGGCAGAACGGGAAACCGCTGTGCAGCAGCGACCGCAGACGGTGAGGGTGAAAGAAAGAATCCAAAGCAGCTCAGCATCAAACTAGATAAATAAGATTTAGATGATCCATGAGGGGACATTTACATTGTTGTAGCAGAATACAGCAGAGAAAAAACAAGCATCTATCTACTGAAGCATGCATGCACGCCTTTTTAAACATATGGATATATTGAAAGAATACGATCATCTCAGTGTAAAATATGGGATTGGAATTGATTCCAGCGGCAAACAACAGTCACAGTATAATCCACTTCTCTGCCGTTGATCTGTATGTTATGTTTTTTTCCTCTCAAACACTCATACATTAGTGTCTCTGCTCCTGTGTTGCACTGTCACCTCCTCATAGCTGCGGTGTTTTGCTAGAAGTGTATTTAGCAATTTACCGGTAAAGTAAAATGTTATTAGAATATGCTAAACCAACGGATCAAAGACAAAGAAGTGAAACATTTTTGTAATATTGGTGCTTCAAGGTGCAAAAAATGTACAACTTAAACGTTTCTATCAATATTTAATTAGTAGAATTTAAGTTGTATTTTAGACACCTCAGTGAATATAATAATAAATTGTGTTTGATATGTTTTTTTACACAAAAAAAGTTAAATTACAAAGTTAGAAATTCACAAAATGACATCTCCTCCTTCTCCCTCATTGAAAAAAAATCACAAATCTATGAATATACAACATATAAACTAGTTGTGATGTCACAAATGATGCTTGTATGTACATGTGTGTTAAACTCAGCAGATGAATGTAAAAATCCTGCACAGTGAAGCTCAAACATTCAACTGAAAGAACAAGAAGCGAAACACATGTTGAGCTGAGGGAGACTTTAAATGACGTTCTCTGTGGAAAACACCACCCTCAACTAGACCTGTTATTATCACTCACAGTATGATGACTCAAATCTTTAAATGAACATGTGTGTGATTGTTTGTATGACTTTTAATCATGCGTCTCTTGTGTGTTTGGCGTTAGCTCACACATAATTGACCTGTGGTGTTATTAGCAGTTAGTACAGTTTGTTATTACTGCAGGTCTTTAAGCGTGTTTTAAGGTGTTTTCATTGCAATTACTTTACATTTGCAACAAATATGACTGGGCCTTGATATAAAAAAAAAAAAAAAAATCTGGCATTTCACCATCAGAATGGTGAACGTGGCCTGCAGGAACAAAAAGTATTCTACCAATAAAGAACAGATGTGTGGATTATTTCAATTATACTACAATAAACAAACATTTAGTACCAAAGACAGACTTTAACCATCCTACAGAGCTAAAAAAGATTTTATTTTGTATTTTCTGTCGTACTGAGGAAAAACACAACAAAGTTAAAACAAGTTTAGAAGTTGAATCTATCCCATAATGCCAAATTAGCCTAAAATAAACTACCTAATATAAATCTGGGTAGCACATGTCTGCAACTGTAGGTCCAAAACTGCTGTTGCTACCTTTATCCAGCAGGTGGGGCTGTTTTTAAGTTGACAAAAAAATCATCCAACTGCAGGTTAAACTCACCAAACTCTCCGTCTCCTCCCGCAGACCGTCATCCGTCAGTCCAGCCGCAGCTCCAACCAGGCGGCCATCCAGAGCAGCGACCGGCGTTCAGGCCCGCCGCGTGCCAAATCGCAGCTCCCGGTCCCCAGCAGCAGGGGGCAGCAGACACGAGCTTCCATCGCTGCCGCTGCTGCCGCCGCCGCCGCCAGCAGCAGCAACAATAACAGCAGCAGCAGCAGCCCCAGCCGAACCCAGACGCCTTCCAGCCGCAGCAGAAGCACCATCAACAGCAGCAGCAGCAGCAGCAAATCAAAGCAGGCTCCACCCAACAGCAGCAACAACAACTATTACCGCAACAACATCAACAACCAATCACACGAGGACATCTGGATCCTCCACAGAGACCTGCATGAAAACAACAACAACAAGTAGACATCTTCCTCCCCCCTTCCTCCTCTTCCTCTCCCCCTCCTCCCCCCTCCCTACCCATAATTCCGCTGTGAACCTCCCTCCATGATGTAAAGACTAGGTACCTGATGACCTTTGACTTTTAGTATTTGTACTTGTTATCTGTACTTGTTACACTGTACTACAGTTGTGTACTTGGGGACCATAGTTTTATTCTATTACAGTATTTGAAGTATTTGATCGTTGGGGGTTTAAAAAAAAAAAGAAAAAGCGAGGGTTTGGTACGACTTTACGAGGGGAAAAACTACAGAAAGGTAATTTACAGAAAGGTTACTTTACTGTTGCCTTATTCCAGTGTTTTAACCTGCGAGACAAGAAGCAGCGCAAGACTTTATTGAAATATTTGACTGGTGGAAACAGTATTTTTGTGTACTTAAAGTGAAATACTGTACTTCTCCCGCTGGGATAAGGCCATTAAAGAGTAACTGAAAGTTCTTACAGGTGTTACCTTTTAGTGAAAAGTGTTTTTGGATCAAAGAAAGAAACAAGCAGGTTTTTATTTTCTTTTTTTTTTGTTTTGTTTTTTTTTTTGTTGTTTTTTGCTATTAAGTATTTTGAGATATTCAAGTGTTTATCTTTAAATAGTTGCAAGGTTGGTTTAAATACTGTTGAAATTAATCAGGGTTTTACCAAATATATTTGTAAATAAGAATTAGTAAGTTTAAAATGCTCTATAGATTGGTGTATGTGGTAATGATGCTTGTACAGTGACGAAAAAACCTTAAAACTGCTGAGAAAAAAAAAAAAAAAAAAAAAAAGGAAATGTGTACATAGTGTTTGTAAAAGTTTGGTTCTGAACCCTTCACTTGTTTCAAAGTGAAGGGGATGTGGCAATAAGTAATAGAACTGTATAAACACAGGATGTCCTCTGTCAACTGTAAGCCATAATAAATATTTTAAATGCCCATCATTTCCCCCCCGAGTCATGGTTCAATTCAACCCCCCCCCCGCTGAGCCCGATGGTGTAATTCACTACAAAACGTCTTTCTTTTTCATGCTTCCCATTAATCACTGTGTTCTCCGTATGTTTTTATTTTTTAAAAAAAAAAGGACAAGTTTTATTTTAAAGTGGACATTGTTTATATATATACATAAATATATATATAAATATATATATATACATATGTACAGGAGAGATTTTAGTCAACCTATGATTTTGATCTGTATGATAGCTGTTTGAGGTTGTCTTTCAAGCACAAAACATTAAAAATGGCACTGTTAAAAATCCCCATCAGCCTTTCTGTTCTTTAATTAATGATTCTTCTTTTTTTTTTTTTTTTTTACTGAAACACAAGTCCTGAATAATGACATTTCTTTAACTTGCACACACGAGATATGGATCGATCCCTGTTGAAGGATAAATTCCTCTTGATTTCTTACATTGAAACATTATCAAGCTGATGCTCAGATGTTTATTTTTGTGGTTCAACTTAATGTCTTTTCTGCATTTCCACTTTCCCTAAATCTAATCTAATTTTGTCTAATTTGGTTTAGAATTTCCTACATTTCCCAAAGAGTTGTTTGCATCGACTCCCAGAGAAGGGATTGTGGATTTTTTATAGTAGTTTTTTTATATTTATACTGTTTTCTGTGACATTAGAAAGTAAAAAGCATCAGCGACAGTTTGAGTACAGCCTGTTCACACTGGAAAAGTGACCAAATAAAGTAGATTCAACAGTCAGGATGCACTGACTTAAAAAAAAACACTGTTGTTGTTGCACACAATTGATCCAAAATGCAATTCACCAATGAAATGAAGGATCTACTTGTAGCGGGAAAAATCTAAATAAATTACAGATGGTGGTGAGACACCTACAGAAAGAGACACCAGCAAGTATTATATTATTTCTGCATACTCTGACATTAGCATATAGTAAATACAGTTTGTAGTATGGAATTGGGACACAACTGATGATCTGTGTTGTGACTGATGGCTGAAACATTTTCTACAACCAAAAAATATGTTGAATACAGAAAAGTAAGATGTACATGGCTGAAGGTCTCTGGACAGCTCAGTTATGTGTACTGCTGGTAAGGTTTTGGCAGGGCCCCTTAGGGAACTATTAATGCAACTGTATATGATTATGTTTCAGACAAAGCCCTTCATCCACAAAGAAATTGTTCTCCCAGTTTGGTGTGAAAGAACCTGACTGACCTGACCTCAACCCCATCCAACTTCTTCTTTGGGATGAACTGGAATGAGCCAGACCTTAAAACCCAACATCAGTGTTGACCTCACTAATCCCTGCAGCCAGGTGCAAAAAAAAAAAAAAAAAATGTGGCGTAAAGCCTGAAACCAGAAGAGTGGAGGCTGTTGCAGCTGCAGATTCATGCCTGTGGTTTTGGAAGGAGATGACCAATAATTGCATAAGAGTGTAATGTTCCGGTGTCCACATATTTTTGGCCACATAGGGTATTAAGAAAAAGGGTGAGAGTCGGTATCTAAGAGATTGAGTCACAAACAAGACACAGGTGTACAAAAAAAAGACACAAACATGCAGAAATTCTCAAAATCTTAAGTTTTACTGGAAATATAGTTGATTGAACAAATACATTTATACATTTTTTGGACATTTGTGTCCCTTTTCCTATGAGTAAGAAACAGCTTTTTCTTAATTTACACTGTAAAAAAAAAAATCTGTTGTCACAGTTAACACATCAAGGCATTTCTCCACGGTACCTTAATTTTTTCTGCATTGCTTCTTTACAAAACTATCATTCAGTATGAAAGGAGCAACGTGCTCTTCCCTCAAACCAAAAGAAGAAAAAACATCAGGAGAGTCAATATCGTTTCCAGTTTCAGAGGGAAGTACAGATAAGAGTTAAAAAATGGTTGGTTTTTGCGTTTTATACAGCAGCAGCTCTGAAAATATATTCATTTCAAATAGAAAATGTACTTTTTTTTTTGATGAATTACTGCCTTCTCCCTATAATTTGTCAAGTATTATAGGCTGAAAAAAATTAAAAGTAAAAAGCGTAATTTGTTATCAGAGGTCATAATTCTACATCTACACTTAATTTTATGGAAGAATTGAAGAAACTGTTGTACAGCGTTCAATCATTCGACTGTTTTCCTTGCTGTGAAAGCTCTTGAGTACCTCAGGGTGTCTCTAAAGTGCATACAGATTGAAAAATAAGGGTATCAGAGTCATCGCTCGTTAGTGACGTCAGCCAATGACGTTACCGTTCCCGTTTCTATGTGTGTGTGTGTTGAAGTTACTGCAGGGTCAGACCACAGATACAGAAGTGAAGCCACTGTAGAAGTCTCTACTTTACCTTAATTCTCAAGAGTAATTTATACACGGATTATAAATCTAACAGCAATACAAGAAGGATATTTCTGCCTGAGGAAGACCTGTAAGTTGGTAGAAATGTCACTAATAAAATTAAAGGGAGCTTTGGTTCGATGTGCTGGTGATCCTTGTATTGCTATTTAATTGATTTTTGTATCCAGCACCACTTCCACTTCGTTTTTTTTTCAGATTTTTTATATATTACAGCATGTTAGCGGTGTTTTGATGCTTGATCTGCGGCTCATGTTGCATCAGTTTGTGGATAATATTATGTTTTGTTCCTGTCGTTAATGAGAGGTGAATATAATAATGATTAATAATAATAATAATAATGGTTTGTCTGCAGCTCATTAATGCTTCTCTTCCTGTTCAAAGACAAACAGTGATTCCTGCACTGAGACAATCAAATCCTAATTTTTACATCCTGTTCAGGTCACATTTGACTGATTTTTACATTAGACAGCAGTAGAAACACCATGAACATCATTCTGAAAGCCTGAAATTTTATGATTTTGTCTAAAGTGACCTAGAATATGCTAAATTATTTTGACTTGACTTTTTTTTTTTAGATTTTTGTCCAGCTGATAGACATTCTTGGTCCAGGTTGTGAATGTTTTTTGTGTAAAACCCTGAACTCTCTCTGCTCTCTGAAATCTGAATGAAGGATTAATCGCCCGTTTATTAATGACAGGTGAGGTATTTATGAACTAAAAATAGATTTGTAGCTCAGAGGTTTTAGTAGAGAGACTGATTATGAGTCGATGCTGTGAAGGTTTAGAACATGAACATGTTTGTAAAGGATTAAATACGCTTTGTTTTCCTCATCTACATGAAATATCGGCTTAGTATTAATTAGTATTAAAAGGCCAAAACTGATAGCAAAAGATAGAGCAAGTCATCAACTTACTTGTCTGTTTTTATTGTGCAACATTATCATTAACTAATTAGATTTGATCTGTGTTTACTAATTGATGCTCATAGTTACACTTTCTGTTTGTGCAGCAAATATGAGACATGAGATTTCTACAGCGGCTGCAGCTCAGTCTGAGTCAAACCATCTAAAGAACGGGAACGCTTCCACTTCACTTCCAACAAAACAGTTTTCTCAGCAAGTTAACCCTTGTATTTTAAAACAACAAAATATGCAAAAAAAAGGTTTTATATATTTCACGCTTTTTCAAAGCAAATACAGATTTTTTTTTGGACCTCAGGAGAAAAAAAGAAGAAGCCCTTATACAGTTTGTCCAGCACCAAAAGGCACTCGAAATGCTTTTCAATAACAATAAGTGTCCAGTTTGAGGCCAGGTGGAGTCTGTTATGTGCTTCACTAACATTTGAGTTGTTTTACTTATAGCCATCATGTTTTTTTTTTTATAAGTGGTCCCTTCTTCATGGAGCTTCAGAGGTCTTCCTGCTGCACGTACATATATACTGCATCGGTATATTCATATTTTTCTAATTTAATGACAGATTTTCACCTCACAGCTTCAATTTGTACAGTTTTCGTGCAGCTACCATGAAATTTCAATTCACCTACATACCAATGCTTTTTTTATGCAACGTCCAAACCCACAGCTACAGTATCTTGTACTGTACTGTTGAAGGTTTTACACATGATTTGAAGTTTTATTGCCCTCACATTTTGCACTGTACATACCTGATTTATATTCATGAAGAATTTAATACTAAAGATTTATACGCAGTTGGCTGTTACAATCCAAATTATTACAGATACTTTCTGTTATAAGTGAGCTGCTGTTATGAGTGAGTCATTACCTTTATTAGTCTGGATTTCTGTCAGTAAATTAGCTCCGTAGCTCAGCCTCGTTCTGTGACAGTAACATGTTCAGCTGAGTGTGCAGCCAGACGCTCTTTGCTGTGTTTTTATTGTGTGTCGTGCTTTATTGCATGTTTACAGTACAATATACTGTATGTGTATGTGAAGAAGTGTGTGTGTGTTAGATGATTATATGGATCCAAATTGTTCCAGTGATGGAAAACCTGACTTAAATGTGTTCACTTTGCTTTTAAAATGTTTTCCTACAAAAATAAGTTGGGATTTCAGTGTTGAATCAAACTGTTGTTGTGTGTGTGTGTGTGTGTGTGTGTGTGTCTGTGTGTGTGTGTGTGTGTATCTGGCCGGTTATTAGAGTCGGGTGTCGTGGACTTCGTCCTCAGCTTCTTCTGGCAGGGATGAGATCTTGGCGGTCTGCGGCGCCGCCCTCTTGCTGGAGTTGAGGCGGTGAAGCGTTGGGAAGAGGCGGAGCCTGTCGGCGGGGCTCATGGCCTGTTTCAGGTGACTCGTCTCGTTCAGAAGCTTCTGGATGGAGTCGTAGCTTTTCATGGAGCTGCCCTCGATCATCTGGACAAGCAGGAGGGAGCAGAAATCACGTCTGATGTGTTTATCTGAGCTTCTTTCAAATTATGATGTTTCATATATTTTAAAAAAAAAGCTGTGTGGAGACTTTTGCTTCAGTTTTGTAAACACTGTGTGTGTGTTACCTCCTGTTTTGTACAGAAGCAAACCTTTTCTTGTCAATACTGAACTACATTAGATCCACTCTCCAACCACAGTCAACAACAAACACTCAGCTGGTGTGTGTGAATGTGTGTGTGTGTGTGTGTGTGTGTGTGTGTGCATTTGTCATCAGTAAGATGAAATGAAATCTGAAATTTTCTGTTGGAGACAAACGTTGGCTTTTGGTAAAGAATAACTGCAGTCACTTCAGACAGTTTTAATTGATAAACTGACAGTTCTTTCTGTCTTTCAGTCTTTTTTTCTATCTTTCTTCCTTTCTTTTAGTCTTTCTGTTGCTTCCCTTTCTGTCTTTCTGTCTTTCTTTCTGTCTTAAGTCACAGTAGCTGCTCCTAATCTGAGGTCACTTCCCTCATGTTACTCTCACGCCATCTGTTGTTCCAACACAAACCCCCATTACCTACATGCAAACACACACTCCAGCACACGTGTGCACCCAACACAGTCTACCGTAAGGGAATGATGTTCAGGCCAAGTTGAGTTTCATGAGCTTCTCCAAAACACCTGAGCTTTTAAAATGTGGATGAAAATCAGTAAAAAAATGTAAATTTCATCCAGAACTCACCAGGAATGATTGGCACTCCAGCAGCGGCTCCACTCTGTGCTCTGATAGGATGACGGTGCAGCCGGAGAAAACCTGCTTCAATGTCTTCCTCAGGACCTGCAACGTTCTGTTCACAAACAAACAAATGCACACACACACACACATACCATCATCATCATCATCATCATCATCATCATCATCAAAGGCCATCTCTCTCCACTGCTAATACATTAGCTTAGCGTTCCATTCCTGTCGAGGGAGGTTGTTGAGGCTGACATGAAAGAGCGGGCGGCGTTCGGCCTCGGGTCAAACTAGATTGCTCATTATAGGCTTCATTTACCATCATGACCCCCCTTCTGCAGAAACGCTTACATGCAAACACACTCCCACGTACAGTAGGTCAGAATTACTGAAAGCACTCTAGATTGTCTCCATATGCAGTGACGGGAACACCGCACATGTTGGATTTGGGTGGCTGCTGCTGCTGCTGCTGCTGCTGCTGCTGCTGTGACCTCACAATGCAGGACATCACACACACACAAAGGAAATACACATAAAAGTGAGGAGAAAACAAGATACTTGCAAGTATTGTGTGTGTGTCTGATATATCTTATTCCTGTGTCGTAGACCTCATCTTAAAAACCTTTCAGTCAGAACTACTCTCTGGAGACTGCAGAATGTAATCGCTGTTAATAGTCTTTGGATTGGTTTCTAAACAAACTACCGTGACTGTAGTCTTTGTGGCGCAGGAACACGTCACCCGGTGCAGCGGTGTGGCTCGCTGACGTGTTTTTAATAGTTTTTGGACGACGACGGAGCTCTGCAGCACAGAGGAACAAGATATATCAGAGGTTTGGATACACACACACACAATACTTGTAAGCCAAACCACCTCTACACATGAGATTTGAAAAATATTTGATTATTTTCTCAAGAATCAGATTTTAAGCACCTTTTTTTTTTTATTTCTGAAGTTTTAATTTGAACTACTTTCTACTGGAAAAACCCCTATCCATATGAAAACTACCAGCTTGTCCTGTTAGCAGAAATCTCATAACCTGAACAAATAAATCCAAAACTATCTACATAGATGCCACGGTAGAGGTAAGTGAAAATTTGTTTTGTAGTTTGAGTGAACTGACCCTTCAAACAGGACGTATGCATACAGCAGTCAGCAGGATTTAGCTACGCAGAGGCTTCCTCTGTCTATACAGCCTGAATGAATGTATACAGTGAGCAAAACAAGTCACCAGCAGAGGTACATTTTCAACCCAATTTAGGAATACACTAATTTCTGAAGCACCATAATTATATAATATTTTAGGACAGAGGTCAGACAGAGTAACCTCTTGTTGCCACATACACTCATAACACACATATGTTAGTGTTCCTACTGACATGGGGTCGAGGTAGGCGGAGGGTTCGTCCAGCAGCAGGATGCGGGCCTTGCTGAGGATGGAGCGGGCGAGACACATCAGCTGTTTGTGTCCGTTGCTCAACACGTTGCCTCCGTCTTCCAGCTGGAAGTCCAGCTTGTCCGGGAACTGCTCGATCACCGACTTCAGACCCACCTGAGGACGCAAAGGACGGATATTACTCACTGACTGCTGATTTTTTGCTGTGGATTATCATTTCAGAGGTCATTCATAAATAAGTTTCTATGAAAGGGGCATCAAACCTGAGAACAGTTTCTCTTCTACTGACTATGCTGCTGATAGAAAAATCTGTACATTGTGTACCATGTATGGTTATATATATATATATTAGATTGCAGGATCACAAGGGTAAAAGTGGGACAAAGTCATATGGATATCATGTGGAAGGGAGAGCTCTGTAAAGCTTTGTCTAGGTCTGGTAGGAATCTGTAAACAACTAAAGGTGCCTCCCAAGGGCATCAAGGCCATCGATATATACCAGTGAATTTCTTTTCTTCTGCAGAATTCTCCATGGAGACTCTGCAGACTCTCTGTGTCTGTCACATATGTTCTGTTTGAATTAAAGAGACGCCGCTTGACTTCAACAAACCTCAGTCTATTGATAATTTATCTATCAGCTGCTTATTTCTTATAAGCTGATTCTGACACAGCAGGACCAAGCGGCAACCTCCGGGGCTGTAAAATGAAGCCAATGCGGAAGTGCCAAAAACTGCAGTTCCTTGAATGACCACTTGAGGCTCCAAAAGCAAGTCAATCCCCATAGACCTCCATGTTAAAATGCCAAAACATGTTTACAGCCTGGTACAAAAAACAGGTTTTGGTCTCTAAAGCTAATTTCCTCTTTCATGACAACTGTACGGGGGTGAATTTTTTTATAACTCACCAGTTTAAATTTTATTAAGCCGTAAAGTTGGCTGCTTTGAGTGACAGGTCCGCCAGCCGCTAGGTGGCTAGTTTCAGCCATTCGGCCCGCCTCTTTGCCCATTTTTGATTGGCTGGGAGTTAGGCGGAGTCACGTACTGCCAAGATGGCGACGGCCAGAGCGGCTCGCTTTGAGCTTCAGAACCGCTCTTCAGAAACCAACGGGTGACGTCACGGTAACTACGTCCATATTTTTATACAGTCTATGAGCAGGACATGGCTGATATCATTTTAGTTCTCAAGAGTGACATGTTACTCAGAAACATCTTATTTTTCATACACTTCCTGTGCTGAAATAAACATCTTTATATGTTGTTTTTTCTGTAAGTTTATTTGTATTATTTTTAACTGCATATTAAATGTTCAAATTCAATGACACCTTGGTCGCATAACAACTGAAATGCATTAAAATAGCAGCAGGGTGGTCTCTACCTCAACTACATGACACAAGATAAAAACTTCTCAGTTTTCTCTCTGTATTGATCCCAGGAGACAAACCAAGGCAGGAAACTGGCTAATTCACCCAAAATTGAACGCCATTACATCTATATAACTAATAACATGGGAAACATGTCTGGTAGAATGGAGTACTTCACCAATGAAGACCAAAATTACAGCAGCACAGAAGGGAAAAAGGGGAAATTGAGTCTCACCTCCTCGGCTACCCTCCACAGCTCGTCATCGCTGTAACGTCCATGTGGGTCCAGGTTCATCCGGAAAGTGCCGGTCAAAATAAACACTTTCTGTTCAATACGGAACAGAGGAAACATTTAAATGACACAATAAACTTGACATTACACGTCTAGCCCACATGATAACAATCGTTTGGATCGTTTACAGCAGTGGTGCTTTTATATTTTCAGGCTTTTATATTTTGAACTCAGTCAGTCTCACAGTTTGGTCGTTGAACATGTTCATGTTCATATGTTTTGGATCTAATAAATTTAAGATCTTTATAATAAAAGAAGAGGTGATGTCATCTGCAAATAGTGACACAGTCTCAAAGAATAACAAGCTACTGCAAGCAATCTGTGGCTAGTTTAGAGGTAAAGTTTAAAGTAAATAAATTCAAAACAAATTAATATCTTCAAATTTGAATTAAGTAAAAGACAATTTAACTTTTTTTTGTTAAAATAACAATTATTTTAGTTTTACTTGATCATTTTAACCCAACCATCATCTTTACCACAGCATTGTCACATCTAGGGATGGGCATGATTTATCGATGATCGATAATTGATCGTTAAGAATTTTTTGTTTTCCTTTTTGTTTTGTTTTCTGTTTAACAGCTTAACTGCCTTGTATAAGAGGACTGGTGTTGGTCTATAATTTCTTCTTGGAATAAAGATTTAACTGAGGAAAAACACACTTTCTTTAATATTTTCTGCCATAGGCATTTTTAATACAAATAAAAAAAAGATTGATGATAATTGATCGTTAATTTTCCCGATGATCGATTAAGGAAATTTCTTCAAATGCCCATCCCTAGTCACATCATTAAACATCATTATTGTTTAACAGTGATGTGTGACAGACAGATGATGTCATCTTGCTGATTACTGCTGATAGAGACGCCTGATTATGTGTCGTTCTGGAGTCACATGATCGAACCAAGTATCCGCTCGTTGTAACTGAGGCTCCTTTTAGATGCAACACAATCAGATTATCTACAGTTAGAGTCTTGTTTCGAATCCCCACGAGGAGACTGTTCTCACCTAAAGTGTGACAACATTCGTCGTTTGTTCAAGCACTTTAACGACCCCGTTTTCCTGACAAGCGACCTCTTGTGGTTAAGAGATTAAATGATTTGTCGATTTACAGACAATTATCTGCAACTATTTTGATTATGGATTCATTGTTTCAGTTTTATTCGTTTTCAAATCCTTTTTTCTTTTGACAAAAGTCTTTTCATGAATGAAAATGATACAAACTGCAGAACGGTCCAGTCACACCCAAAATGATGCAGGACTAAATTGTAGTATTGATGGCGCTAAAACAACCATCTAAATTTCACAATTTCCAATGTTTGAAAATCCCATTATATGGGAATCACCTGAGTAGGATTTAACTAGACTAGCTATACTTTCACCTGTCTATATTTTGACAGCTGTCATTAAATTTGAACCGACATTATTTAGAGTGCTTTACTAAATAAAGCAGCTCAGCAGTCATAGACGTACCTGCGGCACCACTCCGAAGGCCTTCCTCCACGTGTGCAGGGAGACGGAGCTCCATGAGACACCGTCAATGGAGATTTCTCCATCAGTGGAGGCGAGACGCAGCAGAGCGGACAACAGGGTGCTCTTCCCTGAACCCGTCCTGCCCAGTAGACCAATCTACACACACACACACACACACACACACACACACACACACACACAACCAGAAGACACACATTTTACTCAGCTAAAAATATGAACTAATTTCTATCTTATCAGTTCATTTAAGAAAGCTTAATTAATTCATTCACCATTTTCTGCATGTATGTATCTAGATATGCATCTATATAATCATGATTACATACAGTGTATGCTGTATATACACATAATGCACAGTATGCAGCACATACTGTATAGTTAGTTAAGTAGAGTATACTCATGACTTTGTGAAATGAACTGCTGCCTTGAGGTATTTAAGAGTCTAAAAGCTCTCTGTCAGTTCTTCTGCAGGCTGGTGGCAACAATTAACCCAGTTATCAGCGGGCCACACAGCAGCTAATGGGACGAGGCTAAAGTACTAACACTTACTGAGCTCTGCTGTCCTCCACGATTCATTACGAGGAGCTCATACTAAGTACAATTACTGCCAGAAGCAGAGACAGAGAGACAGAGAGAGTGGTCAAATATTACACTTGTTCTCTCTTTTCACTGAAAGCAATTTGGACACTACTAACTGAGTTCCTCTGCCCTAATTTAAAAGCATGAGGCATTTAAATGAAAGGGAGACATTACAGCTCTGAGCGTATGTGTGAGTTTGAAAAAAAAAAAGGTCTTTCAGCAGTTGTCACTGATTTTACTGTTCTGACTTTAATATTATCTTTTATTTTTTCATTGTATAATGTCGTGGATTGTTTTGTCTATATTGCTGTGTTGTCTGTGTTTTGCCTTCGTTTGCACCTTGGCCCCAGAGAGAAGTAACATTTTGTTCAACTGTAATGAACTATAACAAATACTTGATACTTGATTCCCTACCCAAATTCTTCTAATTAGCAACTTAAACAAATAATAACGAGCCAATAGTAAACATGTCACCACACACGCTTGTTAACGAGTTCATCACCCAGCTATAATCTCTCTATAACACTGCAAGGATCATTTTCCTGCAGCACCCCTCTTGGTCCAGTTAGCCGGTGCTAACAAGCATCACCTTGCCATGTTTCATAATCTCACACAATCTTTACCCATCACCCAGGACTCACACTCTGTCCCCCGTCCACAGAGAAGGAGATGTCGCTGAGGATGGCGCGTCCGGCCTCGGTGTATTTGACGGTGAGACCCTGGACGTCCATCTGGCCGCGGTTCGGCCAGCAGTCGCGGGCGTGAGGGTTGTCGATGACGAGGTCAGGGCCTCCTTTACCGCCGTGTTTCCCCGGCAGCAGCTCCTCAGATGGCAGGTCGATGAACTTGAAGACTCGATCCACTGAACGCATCTGGGACGGGAATAAGAAGAGAGACAAGGTGAGGTGAGTTGTGGGTCATCTGGGGGTTCAATTGTACGGACGCGACCCTACTTCCTACTTGATTTATTACCTCAGTAAACAGTTTCCTAATAGATTTATGGTCTCAATCGCTAGTTTCAAGTCTTCTCCAGTACATCATGATGTTCATTTTGTTAATTATGGTCCCATTTAGAATAAAACAGACGATAAAGCAGGGGATGCTGTAGGGTGAGGCTACATTGTGATTGACGTTGGTTAGATAACGTAATCATGGCATAACCCCAGACTCACACAGCGTAGGCGTAACCATAGCTGTTGCTGTTTCAGTGTGTTTTCAGTTCATTAAAGTTAATTGTAACATTTTGGTTGCCTAAAAAAGTCTTGTTCAGCATTTGGTTCTACTAAAAGACCCTCTGAGGAGTCAGATGTTCAGTTTTTCTGGTAAGTACATTTTGTTTTTTGCTAGCAAAAATTAGCATTAGCATTATCACAGTTAACCATAGATTGTAAATGCACTGTGCTAACAAAGCTAGCAGCTAGCATTAGGGTCAGCTCCACCCTCTCGTCCATATATGGTCACTTCTGGCTCCAGAAATCCAAGATGGCGACGGTCAAAATGCAAACTCGAGGCTTCAAAACAGTCAAAACAGGAGTTGACAAACCAATGAGTGACATCACAGTGGCTACATCCATTATCTTTTACAGTCTGCAGTCGGCTATGTATCTAATTGTGTATTGCTTGTAAATATAATATAGTTTTTACTTGTTTATTTCTTCCTTTTTATGTCTTCCTTCCTTTATTTCTTCCTTCAGTGTGGCTTTTATGTACTTTGTTCCATTTTATTTCCAATTTTATTATGTTACTCTATTCACATTTTTAGTATTTTAATACTAAATAAATACATTTTCTGGCTACAACTGCATTTCATTGTGCAATCCTGTATTGTATAATGACAATAAAACTGAACCTTGAAACTTGTATATTTATATTTCTTTTGTAAGTATCTTCAGACTGAATTGTTGTACTAAACAACATGAAACCTATGTTAACACTAAGTTAACATTTCAAACTAGCTACATGTAGACACCTATAGTGTTAGTTAAGCTCAAGCAATGTACTTGTACTTGAGAAGAATATTTTAATAGCTACACTTCCCATCCAGTGTAAGTATTATTCACAGGGAGTCACAACACATTAATGAGCTTTTCTCTCGCTCATAAGAATATGAGTCACACTGTGAAGATCAGCGCCAACTCCCCCAAACACACACCAGCACCACTGCGGTGAACGTGTTTGTGTGTGTGTGTGTGTGTATGTGAACGTACTGAACAAAATGTCCTGCGCTGTGATAAGCTCTGTCAGTTCAACAAACCAAAATGTGTCGGAAATCAGCCGCCGACATGACAAACACTGGTTCATAAGAGCCTCACACACGTCTTCGACAGAAATAACAGCTTGCAGCAACATACCTGCTGCGTCCCTGTTCTCCATTTTACTCCTTGTCTTGTACAATCAGAGGGAGTCAGCTTTTGATTGTGCTCACATGGAATATAGTCAGATACCATTTAAAGACTCTAAAGCGGTTCAGATCTCCCCCTGGTCCATCAAACTGATTTTCAACTACTGCACTTGGCGTCAAGAGCTGACTAACAACAGGTGTTACACTGGTGTAACACCTGTTTGTGACCCTGCATTTTCTTGTCATCTGTTGTTTCACATCAGCTGTTGTCTTCTGATGATCTGTAGTGAACTAGTAGAGAATAGCATAGTAATGTCACCAAAACACTTTGTAACTCTATATATGGAGGGCAAACTCTGAACTCATATGAAATATGGGGGAGTTATGAGATATTACATTGCAAAAAAGGTCTAAATCCCAAATGTTCTGATTCCTGGTACATCTAGTTTGATTGGGTGTTTGGCACAACAGGGGGAAGAACTGAGTAAAGCGTAGGTTTCACATTATCTCACCCGATATCTACACAGCCAGCGTAGTGAAAGCAAAGATGTCAGCAGAGCAGCAGTAGCTGCTGAGTGTCCTCTGGAAACACTTCCGTTGTGTTGTCTGTAACGAGTTGTGTTGTTTGTGTTTGCGGCGTGTTTCTGTAATGAGTTGTGTTGTCTGAATTTGCAGCACATTGTCTAAATGCTGCACATATGTTGTCCAATTGATGAAGATGTTTTTCTTAACTTGCTTTGCGTGTTTTGTCTATTTGCACGTGTTTTCCTGAAGTTGCAGCGTGTTGAGCTCTGAGCTCTTTTTAATCGTTGTAAACTGAGCATCATTTTTCAGCTCTGGGAACTTGTAATCTGCATTTTTCACAAACATTTTACAGACTAAATTAATCAAAAAAAAAAAAATGATGGATTAATTCATAAAAAATTAATTAGTTGCAGTTCCTGGTTGAATTACAAGGCATTTGGCAATTACAAGAAAGCTGTTGCAGAGGAGCGGCTCCCTGGCCAGCAGCGGAGGGTCTGAGATGTGTCCGGTTTGGTTCGGTGTGTAGATCAGAAAGAAACACATACATGCTCCGCAAAAAAACCTTCTCGAATGTGCGTGTGTTTGAGACACTCTTGACCGGCCACTGGCGATGTGGTATTTTAATGCAAGTCAGATCTTACTACTGCGATGCGTATGATGGTAGCTGTGCGTGTGTGTGTGTGTGTGTGTGTGTGTGGACCACATACCAGTCCGTCTACTGTGATGCTGGTGATGACAGCCCATTGGAAAGTCCCCAGGATGAGCATGGCCAGGGCCACGATGATGCCTACCTCACCTGGTTTGTCCTCTGCAGAACACACACACAAACATACACACACACACACACACACACACACACACACACACACACACACACAATCATCATTACTGTCTATTCAAATATGCTCTCTCAGATGTCAGAGCAGCACTCAGGTACGGCAACTCTGCCATTGGCTTCATTGGAAACTAATGAGCTGTGAAATGACCCTTTAATCTGCTCTCATCATAAACACGCAGGCAATGACGCAACAACACGTGTTGTGTGTGTGTGTGTGTGTGTGTGTGTGTGTGTTTCCCATTCATTTAATTAAAAACACACACGCGCGCTTCCTTTTGTACATGACATTTTATCCGGTGGCATTCCAACAGTTGATCAGTTTTCACAGACAAACTGTTCTGTTATGATCTTGTTATCTGACTCTACACACTGTAACACACAGATAAGACTGAAGCTTCTTCACTCGATAGGACCAGCGGAAATAATAAAGTGTTTACTGACAAAATGAGCAGTCTATCTGCAGTGGGTTGATAAGGTTCTTGATCAATACCGGTGACACACGATTACTTTGCCACCTGATTAGATCACTTGTTTTTTTTGTTTTTTGCTCATTTTGCTCTGTTTAGGAACAACAATCCTCAACAGTCCTTCAGCTGCGCTACTACACACACTTCATCCTCGAGCCAAAGCAAAGAAATGATGAAGCAGAATTAGTATTAGCACTGATAGATGCCCAAAAGAAGTGAATACCACCATAAAATCACTTTTATTGTGTTTGCTTTAGTAATGACCGTGATGTAGGCTGCTGTCGACTGTCGGACGTGGACGCAAACGGCAACGAAATGCGACACTGCTCTGCTACAAATGATAACAGGCTACACCATACCAGCACACGGCCTCGAGGGGGCAGCGTTTAGATACACACTGGTCACAACATAACAGTATGTCGCTCGTGTGTGTAATAGTACAACTGATAGCAATACCTAAGCAAAAAAAAGGTGCAGTTTTTTTTTTTAAAGATGCAGTTTATTTATTTATTTATTTATTTTTTGATTGGCCATCCCCACGTGATCGACGCATGAGTCTTATATTACATCTTCATGTCTTATTTTATTGCTACCTATCTTGCTAAAGGGCACTGATAAAAGTTTGTATCGCTATAATTATGCTTAGCCAGATATTAATCAAATATGTCTTCTCCAATGTGGTAACCAGCAAGGATCTGATCACAAGTTATGTTCTCTAAACCCAACAGCCTCTTGTTTCCAGAGTATTTAAGCACTTCCTCCCAAGCATCCGTCCAACTGAATGACTTTGAGTTATTGATGGTTAAGGTTAAAACTACTGATGGAGTTTTGGTCTGTCGGTGTTACTGAAGGAGGTGGGATTTATGTGTAGGTCTCATTCCCTTACAGTGCTCTTGCTTACTGAGGATCGCCACAATCACAGCTCATGTAGTTTTCTCAACTTAAAGGACCAGTGTGTTAGATTTAGTGGCATCTAGCAGTGAGGCTGCAGATTGCAACCAACTGAATACCCCTCCCCCTCACCTTCCAAGTGTGTAGGAGAACCTATGGTGGCCTAAAAACTCATAAAAACTGTGAAAGGTCCTCTCTAGAGCCAGTTTTGTTTGTCCATTCTGGGCTACTGTAGGAACATGGCAGGCTCTGTAAAAAAGGCTCATTCTAAGGTAACAAAAACACCACAATTCTTATTTTCATGGGATTATACACCAATCAAAACATACTGATGAATATTATATTCCATTTCTGCCAAGTCCGTTCCGCTAGATGCCACTAAATTCTGCACACTGCACCTTTAAGCTAATTTGTAGATTGTTTTGGTTTCGTGGGCTCAGCTTTTGAGATATCCACTGCTGAAACTTCTCCGTAAATCTCAATATGAAGGTGAAAAAAAATAAGTTTGTGTCACTAAAAGCACTGAAAAATAACATTTGACAAAAACTCAAAAGTATTGTTTTACCAGAATCAGTGTCCCAGATACTTGGAAGAAAGATAATATGTTAATATGAGGCAAACATGGCTAGAAACCACCCTACAGGTAAGAGAGTTTTTTTAGTTTTAGTGAGGTGACTAAATCCATTCTCAATCCATTATGGGTTGTGAAAAACCATCAGTTGTTGAAATTGTACCACCTCCATAGTAAACTACTTACATGGTGCAAAAGCTATTAAAAAGTACTTTTCTTAGCACCTGAAATCCTTACATTTACCCTGAGAACGCTGTAATCTACGCTACATCCAAACATTCATATGTCAACCCACGACCATCCCGTCACTCACGGTTGGTTCCCACAGCGATGAAGGCGGCGGCACTGAAGAACAAGACGAAGATCATGTCACAGCGGAACAGGAACCATCGCAGAGCAGACAGGTAGTGGAACCAGGTGGCCGTGTGAGTGTTTAGAGCCTTGTGGAAGAGCGTCTCGAAGTAGGTCTGACGGCCGAACGCCCGAATCGTCCACAAACCCTTCAGTGAGATGATGAGGTGGGAGAAGATTGGACTACGAGCTGCAGGAGAGGAAACGGGACACATAAAAGATAATAGGGTTTGAATACAGCAATTAAACTAATGACATTAGTGCATTAGACTTCAAAATGTCCTTGATAATACGAGCTGACAACTTATTAAACACTAAAGAGCATTTAGTTTATAGTGGTAATTATCTCCCATCTGTTACAGTACAATTTGTGACACACATCTGCCTTTGATAAACACTTCCTTGTATTAATCATCCACTGCATTCCCCCCCCCCATGCATCAGTGCTTAAAAATGGAGTCATTGTTGGGTTTTTTTTAAATTCATCTTTCTATTTGAAGCAACTCTGACCAGGAAGGAATTTAAATGTGAGGAAGGAAACATTATTTGTCATTTGTGCAGAATAACACAATGAAATGCTTAAGATGTACCGTCCTGAGCCTTGAGGATCTTAAGGATTTCCTTGTACAGATGACTTGTTATTCCGCACAAATGACCAATAAAGTCAAACTTGACTCAGCAGCAAACAGGTGAGACAGTTGTCTGCAGTGTGTTCATGATGAAACTGGCAGCAGGGAAACCCCACAAACAACACAGGAATGAAACTGAAAAATCATTTTGTCATCTGAGCGCTTTGGTTAACTCTTTTGAAAGTATTTTTTGTTCTAAATACGTTCTTTTTGGCAAGAAAGAGTCACTTTATAATAATTCTCTTCAGCTGGAAAAACCAAACAAAAAGCATTCTTAAAAATATTTGTTGAGTGACTAATGTACTTAATTTCCCCTGCAGTTTGTCTGACACGCTGCTTGTGACATGAGAGAGAGAGAGCAACACCAGGATGGGGCTGGAGGAAATCCCAGCTCAGCTCATCTCTCTGACCCGGACATGCTCTCGGCAGCTCCGGAAAGACCTCCCTGTCTTCACTGAAACACACATTCTGTGGTACAACTGAGAGCGGAGCAGGGAAGTCCAAAAATCACAGAGCAGCATCTTCGTCAGCAGTCCAGTGACCTGTTTACTCATCCTTTGACTGCTCTGTGGACCACCATATTATAGCTTTGAAATATAAATTAAAGGAATGATTTTCAGATAGCTCGCACGCTGCACTAGAATTTACTGCACCATGGCGACGTTTCAAGCACACCTGCTCTTCATCAGACTCAAAATATTTGTATATAATCAGGTCCCACAGATCTTAATTTCAATTTACCTGATTATATCACATAAAGTTGGTATATATTTTTGTCCAAAGCAACTTAAATTAATTGAACTTTTTGCAGGAACAAGAGCTAGATGTCATCAAAGGTGATGACTGCATACACACACACTGTCAACAGTATTCACTGGAAATACTTTCTACTGAAAAAATAGTTCCTATGAAAACTATTGACAGTGTGAGCTGTCGATTATCCATTGAAACAAAGACATCGTTTCTGGAAAGATGTTTCTGGAAAGATGTTGCCTTTGAATCATTTTGGATGCAATTTTTCAACATTTACAACCACAAACAAAATCCCATTCATGCATACACTGTACATGGATCTAAGAGATGAACATCTTTGCAAATAAAAACAAACTATCTGCATTGCCAGATGCCACTAAAAATATGTTTTTTTTCCACTTTTTTGAGGTGAACTGACCAGGCAAGGAATCAAGCATTAAAAAACATTGTAGAGATACAGACTTTAGTGGCCATATGAAAGACACTAGCACTGATTTTGGTGGTTTGAACCAACTGGTCAAAGCAGCTTCTGCACCACCTTCATCTCATCAATGTCAGCAGACGGTTTCTGCAAAACATCACTTATTACAAGACTCTCACTTGAGGAGTAGGTCTAATACTGTAGTTAAAGAACTGTCCTGCAAATGTAGTCACAGCCTAATAAATATCTACTAAAAGCCCTCACAATAATGCAGCAGTTAATAAAATGTTATTCTCTCCTGATTGTGAACATCACTGCACTGTTCAGGTTCTACTAAAGCACTTAATAACATATTTACTGACAGTATACTGCCCCAAATCTTTACCGATGTCAAGAGGAGCTCAAACAAGCAAAAACAGTAATCTAGTGTCTAAAAAAAATACTAAAGAGATACTAAACGCTTTTGCACTGGTGTACAGCTGTTATTTTATTCGCCCTGCCTCACATCCTTCATCTGTCCCCGTCCCTTTGAGGCAGCCCATCCATCCTCCCCTTCAGCTCTTCCTCTGTCATGTTTTTGTTCTTCAGCATGAGCGCTGACCCCTTGGCCCCGGACCATCCACCAGCTCTGCCTGCAGACGGGCAGTTGTGGTGATTGTCACGTCTGCCGCCCGAATTTCACTTCCTCTGTTCGTTCTATTGGTTTTCCTCTCATGTTTTCACTTTTACTCCTCCTGAATCTTTACCTGTTTGGTCATTGTACTCTTGCTGCTTTCGCCCCTGTCTGTTCTCATCCTTCATGATGTTGCGAATTAAAGAGAAATAAGAATGTAAAATTTATCTGATCTGTATAAAATGGATTTTACTATATATTACATTTAAAATACTATTTCAAGCTGTTTTAAATACATTGTAAACACATATAATAAAAATGTATACATAATGCATTTTTAGGCAATATTATATATTGCTCTTTTTTATATTTATATATTTTCTTTGGATTTACAGACTGCAAATGTATATTTTCCCTTTGTATGAGGACAGTCTCCCTACTCAATACACTAGTTTCCATGTAATGCTATGATGCAACACATCCTCTTCTTTGCTTGGTCTTTCTGGTACTTGGTTACGTCTCTTCAGAGGGACAGAGAGGAGACATTAGGCTACATAGAAGCTGTTCATTCAGCAAAAGTATAAATCTGTGCAGTTGAATATTTACACAGTTTAACACAGGAGCTTCCTGGTTGCATAGAAGTCTAGGATGCTGACCATATTAACTGCACAATTCCCCCTAGAAATACATAAAACTCTACACTGGCACACATACACAGTGTCTCCTCCACTCTCACCTTCAGCCTCAAGTAGTTTGAGTTGCTGTCCAGTTCGTAGAAAGTACTTCCTGAGGACAACAAAGATGACAGCCAACGGGATGGCGGCGATGAAGATGTACGGCCGTATGATGGACACAGTGAAGATGGCACCTGTGACAATCAATGTCAACTGGTTTGAGGGAAAAGAAAGAAAGAAAAAAAACAAATCAGACCTGAGATAAACAGCAGCAAATAATCCTGAGTGTGGGTGTAAATAGCCGACACCTCTTGTCCATGAAGTGTCTTGGTATCCTGCTTTTGAAATTCAATCCTCACTAAATAGGTGGCATTTGTCAAAAATTGTTGACATTAAACATCCAAACCAGTATTTTCAGAGGTAAGGCACAAGGCAGCTATACTATTAAAGGTTCACAATGTGTCACGTCTGTCTGAAAACAATAGTCAGGTGCCCATATGAACATTTACAAAGGTTTTGCTTGCTATAACTATTACTCCTGTTCATACTGGCCTTCAAGGGATCCCTTCCTAATGCCCCTCTAATGTAAGTGGTGCGGGACAAAATCCACAGTCCTTGTTTTGTGCAAAAAGATATTCCAAAGTTTATCTGAAGCTAATATGAAGCTTCAGTCGTCCAAATTAGTTAAATCAAGTAGATATCTTCCAATGTTAAAGCCTTTTTATGACAAATTTCCCTCTTTTTGTTACTATCCTTCAACTGCAGCTCAACAGGGAAACACAAGAGGGTATTTTGCACTTTAATACTGAAAGATATCCACTTGACTTGACTAATTTGGACGACTGAAGCCTCATATTAGCTTCAGATAAACTTTTGAATACATTTGTGCACAAAATTATGACTATGGATTTTGTCCCCCATCACTTATATTAGGAAGGGATCTTTTAATGGCCATTATAAACAGGTGGAATAATTACAGCACGTAAAACCTCTTTAAATCTTCATAGGGACACTCAACTGTTGTTTTAAAACATACTGGAAAAATTGTGAACAAAAATGAAATATTTTGGGTTATAAGCACAATATTGTATTGACACATTTGTTGGTTAAATACCTGTATGAGGTCAAACAGCACCAGAGGCAGCATGTCATCTATGGTGGCCATATCCTTGGTGAATCTGTTCATGATCCGGCCTGACAGAAAACAAACAAGAGAAACATTAGGAAAAACTGCAGCATTGTTGTGAACGACTTAAGTTAATATGGCATTCAATGAGACTTAACAGATGATGTGCTTAAGAGATGAAGAAGTGCAACAACATGCCAAACAGAAAGCCCTGAAAAATATTGAGAAAATAAAAACAGCAAAGCACCTGTCTTCATAGTGTTGAGCAGAGCCATGGGGGCCCGAAGTACAGAAGTCAACATCTGTTCGTGCAGTCTTTTGGAAACCGTGAGTAACGTGTGCACTAGTGGGAGACCCCTGAAGAATCCTAAAGCCAGCACGCTCTCTGATGTGGCCACATAGATGTAGATGATGTAGTAAGCGCTGGTCGGTGTGACGATTACGGCTAGGTGGACCGGGGGCGCCGAAGAGTTGGGGTGCTGCTCATCGATGTAGTTGGGTGATGAGGGGTTGGCGCCATCCCTCCAGATCTCACTGACAGAACAGAGAGAGGATTTAGAATGAAACACGACAATTTTAGTGTGAAAACAGACACAAAATGTCACTCGTTAAAACTCTTGAATCTTTGACATAACAGTTCCCCAGACTGTATGACTGTTTTATATATCACACTGCTCACCAATACATAATCTGAAACTTAGAAAAGCATAAATCCAATGTTTAAAAGTACTGATTCCTCAGGAAAAATAAAGAATTAGACATTTGAAACCATTTAAACATATGTTTAACATACTATATAACATATGTACATCTAAAATATATTGTATTGTTCAGGAGTTATGCTGTGTCTCAAATCGCATACTTCTGTACATACACTTAACATTTTGAGCGCATAAGTGCGTTCACACTGAGAAGTATGGGTAATGCAGTGCACTGTGAGTACCCAGATGTTGCACTCAAAACGGAGTGTGGAACTATGGACACTTCTCGCCCTCAATGGTCGCCATCTTGGCTACGTAGCGGAAGGGGAGGGACCACTTTTCAAACTAGAAATGGCGGCCGAGTATGTTGTAACTACGGTGAACATCGCCACATTATACAAATGTAAGTTATACATGTGTTTTTTTAGCTAGTATGTTTTTTGGGTTAATTTAGCAGTCTGTAATGATTTGGTAGTGCGAACGATAACGCGAATGCTAACGCTAGCTAATGCTAATTTGTGATCGTCATTTCCGGTAAGTACACAACGGCCGTGTTTGATTTGAGACAACACTACCCTGTCAAAATTTGTGCACTACGCCAGTAATATATAGTGTACTACATGAAAGTGTACTAACAGAAGTATGTGATTTGAGACAGAGCTTTAGTCTTATAGAAGAGAAAAAATAACTCTGGAACTGTGTAATAAGAATTACTTCTAAAAAATCATCCTTATTAAACATCCTCAATATGTTAAAAACGACTTTATCCACATACTTAATGATCTATTTCATGACAATATTAAGTGTTTCAATCAGGGATAATGCAGTGACTGCATACGGGGTCTTTCATGCTGCTCTGGTGACTGATTTCAGGACAAACTGGATCAACACAACTAACGTCTTCTGCTGTTTTAATCACAGTATCTCAAGGAAAATGAAACATGACACTTACTCAGTTATGAGGAAAATGCCGATGACTGAACCAGCAACCTGTTAGTGGAAAGGAAAAGAACAGAAATATTTATTAAATAAATTAAATCTATAAAAAATAAATCAAAACTTAAATAAACGGTAGCGGTTTTACCTCAATGACAAAGACAAAGATGATGAACATGAGGACATAGACTAAGCTCCTGTTGGTGGTGATGTAGCGTAGGTAAGTGCTCCATGAGGTAGTTTCAAAGATGTTCTCACGTTCATCTGCGAAGCATTGCTGTGGAGAAACAGAATTGCTCTTTTACACCTATAATCAATTCCACAGTACGTCTAGCTAAAGTTTGATTTAAGACAAAGTCAAGTAAATGTTGAGGTGTTCACAAGATCTTGAAAATGAGGTCTGATTCTTCTAAAAGCCTAAACGTAAGACTTGTATCCATCCATGTTCTCTAATGTGAAAAGGATTTAACAAAACATTACACTGAAAAGCTCTACCTCCATGTCTTCTTCATCAATTTCCTCACTAATGTCATAAACGCTGTCCTTGGACAGGCGACGGGCGTAAATGTCCAGCTCGGACGCCAGGTCGCACTGTGGCGTGATGGACAGCTTTTTTCTGAAGGATGACTGCATCTGCTGCTCTCTGCGCTCATGGCCCTGAGCGTTGGTGATGAACGCCAGGACGGATTGGCGCCGCTGCCCGTTGAGATGTTGCAACCCATGGTGGTACAGGTTCCCTCTGGGGAGCACCTCCTCTACTTGATCGTCCTCGGGTACCACCGAGAATTTCCTCTCAGAAAGTTCACGAACCCCGTCCTCTATCGTCGTGGACTGGGGATTATTTGTAGTCTGTTGGGAGTTCCCAATGAAGGAGAACTTGCGGGCAGCTGCCAGGGGACTGAGTATGAGTGACTGCTTGCGTTTTTCTGGGTAGCCATCACCTCCAGGATGACCTTGGGATCCAGGGACAATTATTGGAGGCGGCGGCTGGCGGAAAGACTGGCGGATGGGCTCCGGACCTCGGAAACCGGCGGTTTCATCAATGGAGACTCTGCGGAGAGTTTCCGTGAGGATGGAGCTGCGCCGCTCTGCGTTGATGTTGTCGTAAGCTTCCATGCCGAGGAGGAGGGAGCTGAAGTCGGGCCGCTGGGCCTGCAGCTCTGAGAAGGTGCCGTAGAAGTAACAGTCTCCGTTGTGCAGCAGAAGGATTTTGTCTGCTCGTTTGAGATGATCCAACTTGCTGGTGACCACAATTCGAGTCTTTGAGCCCATCAGTTTACAGACACATCTAAGTAGTGACACAAAAAAATTTGATTGTAAAGAAATATTAGAAGTCTAGTTATCTTAAACACATTAGTTTTTCTTAAAACAAGCCCACAAACAATGGCTGTTCATTTAAAAAAAAACAAGCTACTGTATGTGTTTACTGTGTCCACAAGGGTCATTCAACATAATCACAATGAGTAATTTTGGCTGCTTCTCAAGTCTGAAAGACTTCCAAAGTCCACATGTCATCAAAGGATAATTCCCTATCGCTCGACTACAAAAAAAAAAAAAAAAAAAACATTTCCTGAGAAAGTTAAAGTGTAATGAAGCAGCCGTAACTCACCCCAGTCAATCTGAGTGTGTCTGAGACAACAAGTGATAACCTTGACCTTAAACTCAACCTTAGCTGAACCACCCCCACCCTTCCACATGAAAGACTCTCTGTTGGAATACTCACTTCTCAAAGATCTCTTTCTCTGTCACTATGTCCAAGTGGGTGAAAGGTGCATCCAGCAGGTAAAGGTCTGCATCTTTATACACAGCCCTGGAGGTAGAAAACACACAAGAGAGAATGTGTGAGAAGTCATTATATACAGTATACTGAGAAAACAACAAGGTAAGAGAAAAACAGAACATAGCCAGAGGTATAAATGAGGAAGTCCCTGAGGGCATATATCACTTCCAGTGAATATTAACCATGATGGCTGAAGCCAAACACCAATGAGAGGAGGCAAATTGATGCCAGGACACTAAACTGAATAAATAATGCATGGGAATACGAGAGTGTCTGACTGTTGTGATCTGAACAGAGATTTAATGGAGTAATAAACCTGTATTGAGGCTGTAGAGAGCATTTGTCATTAAAACAAGACCATAAAATACATCAGTTATGATAGGTGATAGTTATCAGTTCTTGTAGGTTATCATTATGTACAGTAAGAGCTCAGTTTTTTACATTGTTAGGAACCAGTACTGTAACTTTCAGCATTGCCAAATCAAGTTTAGTAGACGTTTTTATTGGCTAACAGGGAATGGAGCCTCTATCCTTAGTTTATGGCCCTGAAGTAGATTTCTTCAATTGCATTTGTTGTCAGCTGTGATTGCAGGCCTCTAACCCTGATCAAGGTTGCGGAAGTGAATGTGTTGGTTTTTATGGAAGAAAAAATTCTGTTTGATGTATTATTCAGCTCTCTTTGATCTACCCACTGTAGAGAAGCTGATGTTTTTAACCTTGAACTCCCTCTTAAACTACAAAAGGAATTCAATTCCCATTCCTCATTGAGCCGTAACATACCAGAGATCCCAGTAAACAAATTGCTGATCTCTGAAAAACCACCAAACAACTCATAGTAGCTACATTTAGTTCTTCAGAGCACTTCCTCGATTGGAGATAAGACTCAAATCTTTACTCTTTTTTCTAAATCGTTCTATTTTTGTTCACTGCAAAAAAAAACAAAAACACTGTCAACATTAGACTATAATTAGAATTAATCAGCAGAGGTGGTGTGTGTTGACAGATGGTGAATAAGACATGTTGAAAGACGCTCAGGTGTGACAGGAAGTACCTGGCCAGGCCGAGGCGTGCCCTTTGACCGCCGCTGAGCGTCACTCCTCCTTCGACAAGGAGCGTCTTGTCTTTCTCGGGCAGCAAGGCGAAGTCCTAGAGAGAGAAAAACTAGATGTCAGCGGGTCAAACGCATGCATACAAACAGTAGTCACCTGTTGAACAAGTAACAACAGCAAGAAAAACACTGTGATACCTGAGTTTGACAAAATGGCAAAAGCATCACGAAGACAATGACGACAATCAATTGTTGATGACAGGAAAATAACACATTAGCCTCTATTTGCTTTTCTATGGTTGTGTATCAAAGTAAAACTGATCACTTCACCCTCTCTTTTCAGCTCTTCGTTTGTTTTCAATGTGGCAACAAAGGTATTTAATCTTATCATTTTTGCATTCGTTGCATATTTTACTGCCTAAGAATGCCAATTAAATGCCTGAAGTGCTTGATGTACTACCAGTGTGCTAACTGCTACAGTGAATGAAACTAGGTCAGTGGTTTGCAGATATACTTGATGCTTAAATTCATCTACTAATTCTGATAACTTTGGAATGAAAACAACATTTATATTTGGGCCACTAGGAATAAAGGTTGATGGTCTTAAAGCAATAGTTATTTAAATTTTACAATATGTTTGACAAATGCAAGGCCGCTACATTGAAACCGCAAAAAAAAAAGCTTCTGCGTGATGAGTTTTTATCACTTGAATGGTCAAAGCGTGACATGTACTGTATAGTCTACTGTTCACAGTAGACTATACTGTCCCCTTTGCGTTGTATGAGGGCTTGATGTCCTTGCACCATGTCCTTGTGCAGAAGTTCACACTATATTAAGTTAACCTAGTCTCTTTTTTTTTGTTAATAAGGGGGCAGAAAATGTGTTAAAGTACCCATTTCACGTTTTATTTAATGAGGTATTATATGTTCATAGATCAGTTTTGTAAGACAGTGATTGGGTGATTCTGTAAAATGTGCTCTAGGAAAGGAAATGCAAAGAGTTTTTTTGTCCACCTTTGTACACCTGCAGCATAAATGTTGTCACCATGCAGCCAACACAAAATACTCACCAAAAAAGAGTATTTTTATGTACTAATATGCACAAAAGATACTTGTTTTCACAGTTTAATGAAACTGCCCTGAGAAAAGAACTAAAAAAAAAAAGGTTAATTTCTTTTCCTGGTAATTTGTATGAAAGCAACAAAGTATGTCTCAACACCACAACAACACCAAGACAGTCCTGTATGTACATTACTTTTACCTGGAAATCAAAGTTCTTCAGGTTCAGGTAATCACAGATTTATTGTCAAGTTAAAACCACAAAAAAAAGGCACAAACCACAGATGGGATAGGCAACATGAAGTAGAAACATAAAGCGCACGCTCAGTGGTAATTCATAAGGAAAATGTAGCGCCGACAAGGATGAAGTGACAGCACAAGTTTATCATCGTTAAAACTTCCTACCTTTTTAACTGCGACTTCCGCTGTCCTGACAGGAGCGCATAGGGGGGATCAAGTTAACAGGTTGTTTAACAGCTTGTAAAATAAAGCAGCATAGTAAAAAAAAAAAAAAAAAAAAAGACATGTTGTGTGTGTTTCACTGTGAACAAAAAGCACCTGCCGGGCCAGCGGCTGGAGAGGCTGGAGGCGAACCGTGAGTTTACAGTGGGGAGACCACCCATGGGAGTCTAGTCTGGTGCTTCGGGGGGCAACAAGAGAGAGGAATTACAGTCACGAGCCCCTAAAAGCCTCAGCACTGTCTGGAGAAATCTGCTCTGGTTGTCACTCCTGTCTGTCATGGTTGTCATGGTTACTACAGTAGAAAAACCTGTGTGCAGTTTCTCTCATTTTCAGTCATTTCTAGTCTATTGAAGTGACTGATAAGACAGAATAATGAGAATTACTGTTAAGTAATGGAACTGAATTGGAAAAGTTATTAAAAGTGGTAACTAATTATTTTAAAATTAAAGTTACATAATGAACCTTTTTATGCTTTTGTGCAAAGTGGAAAACCATTAACTACAAGGCTTGTGCTGCCTTGCACTTTATTATTGATTACTAATTGAAGATTCAATTCTCACTTACTGTACAATACATCGGTAAAGAGTTTTTTTAAAAGGAGGAATCTGTGATCCAAACACAAACAAAATACCCATCTCACCACCAAAAATACAAAAACCTGCCATCACTCTCACATTGTTTGACTGGTCTCATAAAGTAAAGAGTAAATGATGCTGTAAAAAGGTTTGTTTACAGTCTAAATATTGCAGTTTAAGATAAACTGCCCTAACTGTACTTTAAGTTGGAATCATTTTAAGAAAAAACACAAAATGCAGCTTTTCCTCTATTCAATTAAGAGAATACAATTAAAACGACCTTAATTGTATTCAATCTGAAATATTATAGGTTGCGCCTTTAAATAAGAATTGCGTTTTCTGATAATTGAGATGATTTGTGCATTTTTTTGACTTTTCAAAGTGGTAGAACAATATAATAACACTATCATTTTATGTACTTAATGCCAGACTTATTAACATGAGACACATTAGCTAACGTACCTACCTACCACAAGGGATTAGTTGAAACAATGTTGCCCCGACACTGTTTGAAGGTGAGCTGCTTTTTAACAATCTGTCATTTTTAGAGGCTTTAACAAAACTTCAGAGGAATTGTCTCACTCGCTCACAATCGAAGCTCACGTGAACAGTTGTCATTGTCTTATCATTTCCAAACAACACAAAGCAGAAGTGACGGTGCGAGTCTTGTTGTTATTTCATTGACGCCTCATCGCTGCATTTGATGTCTCTCCTCAGGACAAAATGGAGGCCGGGTTTTTTTTACAAGGAGACGTCAATATTGCACACCGGCTTTGTTTGCTGTGACAACATGTTGTGTTTTTGTTAAAACCACTGAGGCGCTGTCGGTGACACAGGGGATGGGGCGTGGCGGTAAATTAATGGTGGTGTCACCCTCTGCATGAGCTTCTGCTATGATTTGAGTATAAATGATACTAATGCACTGTATTTAGAATATCAACATGTCACTGAGTGATCGGCATCAACCTTTAAAAGCTTTAACAAGTTCCTAAAATGATTCCACTGGATTTATTCTTTAATTTTGTTCGGTTAGATTGCTGTGATGCATCTCAGAAATACATAACTGTTTATTCCAAAAAAATATTTACACAAATAATAATGTAGTTTAGTCATATCTGACTAAAAAATGTTTGCAACTGAATCAAAAATGAAATGAGAGTTTATGTATATATGTTAGAATCATGTATAAGTGTCTAAGCATGTACAGGATATACAGTATAATATATATCATATCACTTCTGAGGTATTTTACTATGAAAAACACATCTTATTTTCATGTATGCTTCTTTTTTTTTCTGTTCAACGATGTAAAACACATTTGATCACATAACTTTATATTGAAACACAGAACCTAACAAGCCCACAGATCTGATGGTTTGTCCCAAAACAGCTCTTCTGTGTTTGAGACGTCCGTTACTGAAGAATCAACAAGCTCATATTCCATCCCAGTGACATAACGTGAGATTTCCATGGCAACAGAGGAGACATTATTCTGCTGAGGGGGCCTTCACTCAACGCCGAGGCTTATGAGAGACCGAGTGTGTGTGTGTGTGTGGATATGTGTGTGAAGCGGAGTAATAGAGAGAGAATGTAGAAAGCTTGTGTGTGTGTGTGTGTGTGGAACATAATGGGTTTAAATGTGGCCCGGGGAAACCTGAACCTTCTTGATGCTTCGCAGAGGCTCCGAACAGACAACTGAGCAGAAAGCGTCAGTCCGATGAAAGAGAGAAGACTTGAGAATGAAGCCGGCTATGGATCACTTAGTTATTTGCAACTAAAATAATATTTAGTGATGATTTCATAGTGATAAACAGCGATTTACAACGATCCAACTAACATATACCCATCAGCTTGAATTAATGTAAGTTACAATGAATTCCAGTGGTGTCAAAAGTATCAAAACATCATTTAAAACAACTATTATCTGTATTTCATTAGCTCAGTATGTTCCAGATACTCAAATCTTCCCAAAACATGCCGCTTTCACCGAAAAATGTCACACATGTGCCTGTCGAGCTTGAATTTGAGTGCAACACCACAGATAGTAAGCTGTATATTTAGCAATATTTTAGTGAAAATGTAAGAATTGTGTCCATCTGTATGCTCAGCACGTTCCAAATACTTCTCATTATTTTCAAAATATGTGTCTTTAGCCATATTTAAAAAAAAAAATTGAAGCCTTTGAAACATGCTGAGTATATTGAGCAGATTGCCAAGTACATTTTTTTCAGTGGTGCTCATTATAAACAGGAGAAGATCTGGGTAGTTTGGTTGTATACACACATAGAACAGACACTCACTTCATCAGCAGAATAGAAAATAAGAGAGGGATAAAAAAAAAAAAAAGAATGAATATATGGAAAAACAAATGTACCTCCTCCAGCTGGCAAGCCTTGATGACGGAGGTGTAGCGGTACTCGTCGTAGGTCAGGCCAAACAGGATGTTGTCACGGATGGTCCCGGGCATGATCCAGGAAGTCTGTGGCGAGAAGGAGATGCGACCGCTGTGTCTGATTTTACCCTCCGATGGCACCAACTCTCCCAGGATCATCATGAGCAGGGAACTCTGGAGGAAAAATAGTTTACTGTTTTACATTTTTAACCTGATGTGTGAACACAGATCAGCCTGTAACGAATGAGTTTTGGCGTCTTGCTCAAGGACACTTTGATGGATACAGTGGCACCTTTGGATTTAGTATAATCTTTATTAAAAAAAAACACACAAAATTTTCTTTGACCTACTTTCCCTGAGCCAGTGGATCCAGCCACCGCCAGCATCTTGCCCTTCTCCAGGTACAGGCTGATGTTCTTGAGGACGGGCGTCACGTAGAGGTTTGTGAAGAAGAGGCCGGCGTCGCCGTTCGGGTGTCCGTTTGCTTTGTTCTCCTGCTTGATCTTCTCAAACAGCTCACCAATGCCCTGCAAAAAAAAAAAGGACATTCATTGTTTATATGGACTGAACAAAGGCTGGAAGATACTGAAACACACAAGGTGATGTAGTAAAATATCTTTTACTGCACTGAATAATCTACTTGTTCTTAGAGAAGATACCTTGATATTGATCTTTCCCCCAATTTTATGTTCATACATATCTGTCACTGTTCACTGCAGTTTGATGTAAAACTGCTCTTTATATGTTTCCAGTAATAAAAAGTGAAATTAGTGACAGTGGGGAGAAAAATTATGAAATAATATGTGCTTTTTTTTCTTAAATTATCAATTTTTCCAAATTTCTGTAGTTTTATTTCATTGGGTTTTTTTTCAAACAAATTAAAAATGTGTATAAAACACGATCTCTACTATTCTATATAAATAAACTAAAAAAATAACTATAAAAATTTATATAATAATTTACTATATTTGGGTAGAGCGTGCTATGCTGTGAGCTACAATATACTTTTACACTACAACTGTACTTTAAAACACTGTAGCACACCATGCTAAAGTATACATCATTGTGTGTGTGTGTGTGTGTGTGTTAATGTGTGCATGGCAGGTGCTCGGTTTGTGTTTTTCTTTTAGTTTACATAACTGCCTGTTTCAGGGCTGAGCGAGTGTGTCCGTCATGCTTTGCTTTCAGACGGGGGAGATCAGGCCGAACCGCTGTGAGAAACAAGAGATTCTCTAAAAAAAAAAAAAAAAAAGACAGAAGAAGACTCCCAAAGTCTTCACAATGGCTTTATTTCACCTCATCTGTCACTGCCCTCTGTAAAGATTAATGGCTGACACATCTCACTGTTAGAAAAAAAAAAGGGGAACTCTGCTTGACTCGCTGGCTTAATCATTGACCTCTGTGACGTTTTATGGGTCACCGTTCCTCTAATGCCGGGGCTTGCTGTGGTTTTGTATAGGTTTTTTCGGTGCGATTGTCATTCTAATGAGCTGACGTACATGCTGTCAGCAGTAAAGAAAGACAACACCCCTCCCATTCATCTGTGAATGGCACCTTCCAGGAAGAGGAGAAGGCAAGAGGAGAATCTGGGAATTAGGTGATGAACAAAATCCGAATCTCAGAGAGAGATTCAGAGCGTGTTCCCAGCGAAGGCGAGGTTTGGTGACGACACCGAGGTAATTAATTATGCAAAGTGACGGACAAAAAAACACTCGTTCGTTTTCTCACGGTATTGGGTGGTCAATGAATCACACCTGTTAGTTACAGCCACTGCCTATAGATAAGATTATACTACCCACTCCCGGTGACGGTGAAGAATTATACCTCTATTATACCTCTGATGCATGATGGATTTAGGGGTTGTGGGAGTTCTTAAAACCTAAATTGCACGTTGTTGCCCTCTTGTAATAATGTCACACACACAAATACTGTAAATGTACAAGCACACCGGCTCTGCCTGGGTTGAGTTTTCTGCACTGAGAAGACAAATAAAATCAGTTATAGCACTTCCGTCTATCACAGAAGTGCTATCTGAAAACCATCTGAGCTGTCTAGCATACACTGTGATTTACATTTAATTAATAACTTGATGTGTAACTTAGCTGTTTCTTCTAGTCTGAACCAGATAGGAAAACTTTGTTGTATAATTTAATTTCAGACTTAATTTTGTTATGCTCAACTTGTATCCACATTCATCTATTCTACAGTAAATACATAAATAAATCATTATTACCTGCAATAGACTCTAGATTACATTCTCACTCATAACAAGACATGTTAATGATTACACCATGATGGATTCATATCTTTTTAATATCAATCAATTAATATTTTAACTGACAATATGCAACTCTACGGTATTTGTGCATCTCAGGACATCAGTTCTCGAGGTGTTTCCAGACTTTTTTCAGTAGATATCTGCACAGTCCCACACCTGCTGGGAACCGTGACACATAAATAAAAGCCGCTAAGAATCAAGTCTGTTGTCAAGAGATATGAGCAGCCTATTTAATTATTGTTAAAATGTTTGAAATTGTTTGAAATTCACTTGTTGAATAAGAACAAGTGGATCAGGAGCTCTG